>NW_026555331.1:42700029-43300029 GCF_014898055.3 Talpa occidentalis | reverse complement strand
AGGCATTTTGTGGGTGGTGCTGGAGCACAGATTTAATCTCTCTGCTAAATCATATATACATTATTTCTCCATCAATGATATTTTTAAATTTAGTTTTGGCTTATAATATAGAAAAAATATTTTATTTATTAAAAACAAAAAAGAGAGATGCTACAAAACTATGTTGTCTGTTTTATATCACTTGAATTGGTTATTTGGATCAAGAATGTTATTATTACTGTTATTTAGTTAGTTTTTTTTTTTAAAGGTTTATTTTATTTATTTATGCATATAAGAAATAGGTATAGGCCAGAGGTATGGGGGATGAGAGGATTCACCAGAGACAGAATGGGAAGCAGAACAGGCAGATCTACTGAACTACACTGCTGAGGGGAGCAGCGGGCGAGACAGGAGAGGTCTGCTGTACCATGTGGGTCGCTCCCTGGCTGGGGATTGAACTGATGCCACAGTGGCTGGCGATAGCTTGATAGCCACAAGGGAGGCCCTTAACTAGTTAGTTCTAATACCAAAGATAGTTTTATCCTTTCATTCATTGATCAGTGCTAGTTTGATAAAAGAAATAATGTTAAAACACTTTTGAACACTTCTTGTGGCAAAGATAAATGTGTAGTGTCATTTCCAGTTATTTTTTTTTTATTGTCATTTCCGTAAGTTCTGTCTTATAGTGTAATTTTGGAGTTAGTAGTGAATTAGTGATGAAACAATATAACTAAAAATCTCACTACGTGTGAACCTATACCCCCTCCAATTACATACAGAATTATAAGCTAATGTTACCTCAAAAAATAATACAATTAAAAAATAGAATAAATATATCACTAAAAATACCAGCACCCCTTTTTATAGAAATGGATAACAGCTATTTGCAAGACTAGATTTTAAAGACTGTGATTCCCCAAGAAAAATGACATTCTGATGTCATTGAAGTTTACCCATGAGCCTAATCTTTCATTTTTCTTTATCGATTGCAAGTGATGGGCTATATTGCATGTTCTACATTTTTCAGTAATATACACTTTTTAACCATCAGAATTCCTTTGCTTTTTGGAGTCTGCTAACTTGGTAACACACCTATCACTCTTATTGATACAAGTAATGTTTTTCTGCAATGAATGATTTCAGCTACTTGGTACAGTTAGACTTAAGTTCTTTTGCTAGTCTAACTTGCCAATTCATACTCCAGAGAGATAGATGGTTTAGTGAAGAAGATTTAGTGAGACAAGTCATTTTTCCTCTCTGGACTTTTCGTACATAAAAGTCTTGTCGGTTTGACATTTGCTACTTTTGCTTTATGATTTTGCCCTATTTTCTGTCTTCCCACCCATCTTTATCAAACTACTGAAATACATTTTACTAAGTACTCCAGATGGAGCAGTGGCATATTTTGCTCTTGGATAGAAGCTAGGAAAATTGCCAACTACCTATTCTTTTTATAGTCCCATATTTTGAACATATTGTATAATTCTAGACATGCCTATAACTGTCTTATTACTAATTGTTTATGATTTTTTCCCTGAAATTTCCAGTCCCACAATTGAGTTATTTAGAATGCATAAAAGAATAGTAGACACTGAAAAATACTTGCTGGTGATGAGTATTTGTTCACACTTTTAGTGTATCAGTACAGGATACTTTCATTTTAACACAGAAACCACAGTAAACTCAAAAGGAGCCTTTCATTTTTCACTTGCTTTGAATTTACTATACAATGTAGAATGTCAGTAAATATTTAGAGAATGAAAGAATGCACATATGTTGTTTAATATGCGTAGTTGCTTTAGAGATTAACGGGGTGCTGACTGACTATAGAGCAATTCTGTATTTCAGTTTTTATTCATTTAAGAAATGTTGGACTTCAACTTTCATTAATGGCAGACAAGATACTTTGGATAAACCCTCCCAACCAGAACACATAGAACGCATGTAAGAGGTATCATTGTTGTAATATGTCACCCAGAGAAGATCCAAAAGATGGAAATACATAGGTGAGTCTGCAAAGAAAGTTTAACAGACAAGAGGATGAACAATACATTAGACAACTTTGCAGTAATTGGAGTATTAAAATTAAAGTGCAGAGCATAATGAGTTAGGGAGAAACAAAGGTTACCTAAAAAGCATTCACATTTTAACTTGGAACTATGATATACTGCAGCTGGAAATAAATATGAATTAGATTATCACTTGTTTTCTTAGAGGGGAAAATAAGGAGACATAACAACTATTTGCACTGTAGTATATTAGAATGGATTCTGGATCAGATGAAGGTCATTACTGGAAAAATGGAGAAATCTAAAAAAACCCTACAGTTTAGCTAATAGAATTGGGCCAATGTTAAACCCTTAGTTTATTGGTTGTATTGTGGTTATTAAAAGTGCCATTTTGCTAATCAAGTCATATTGAATTTTCTGTATTAACATCACAATCATTAAGAAAAAATAGGTTGTGAAGTATGTTGATACTAAGCACAGTAATCAACAAAAAGAAAAAGCAACACCATAACTAAAGGTGACTATTTCATAATAATAAATGTTTCCATTCTCTTGGAGAATATAACAATTCTCAATTTGAATGCACATACATATAATACAGTAAAGAGAAAAAAAATTGAAATTCAAAAGAAATACCAAATGTAGAAATATTTACCAAATATAGAAAGAAAGACACAATGATGAGAAGATCAAAGGATAATAAAATGAATATGCAATGCAGAGAATCAAAAAAGAATTTGGTTGTTTATAAACAATCAAACATAACAATAAAATAAGAACAATTACATAGAATGAATGCCAGAATTTAAAATGTAAATATCATACAGATCCAGAAATATTAAGACATAGATTTTATTGACATCTTCACAATAATATACTTGAAAATGTAGGGAAAATGGACACATTCCTAAAAACAAAAATAACTTACCAGAACTTACACAAAGTAAAAGAAAAAGAGCCCTATTGTTATTAAATGATTCAAATCCAAAATAAAACCTATCTGCAATTAAATCCATGCTGAAATGACTTCACAGTATTTTATTTAGTGAAGATATAACATCATTATTGTAAAAATATTTGGGGGAGATTAGAGAAAGGATTGTTCATGTCTTGATTTATTTTATAAAATCATAAACTCGATTCTGAAATATAAAATGGATGTTATGAGAAAGGGAAATTGCAGTCTTTGTTACAGAAGTGTAGTCAAAGATTATAAATAATATATAAGTAAATATAGTACTTTAAAGGGACAAAATCTTTTCTGTGATAAATATGTGATAAGAAGAAATTTCTAACTCATACTAAACATGTGTAAGCTTCTTAAAATGTTTAATCTGACCGATAAAGTTGATCGAATATATCTAGTGCAAAATAGTATACTTTTTTTTTTTTTTTAAAGATTGATTTATTTACACAAGAACCAGGGTACAGGTCAGAGGCATGGGAGGGTGAGAGAATTCAACAGAGACAGAGTGCGGAGCAGAACAGGCAGACGTACTGAAGATACTGCTGAGGGGAGCATTAGGCGAGGCAGGAGAGGTCTGCTGTGCCATGTGGGTGTCTCCCTGGCTGGCTGGGGATCAAAACCGCGCTGCAGAGGCTGCCAGTAGCTTCATGGGGTGGCGCTCAACCCTCTGTGCCACTGGGGAGACCCGCAAAATAGTATACTTCAGTGAAATATCAGCTTCCCTTTTGTAATAGAGAATATGGACGATACATCTGACTTTTTGAAATACATTTCAAATGTGTTTTTGAAAAAAAAAAAACTATTGTAATGCTTTCTTTCATAGGTATTTATAGTTACTACAATATAACAGAGATTACATTTTTTGAAATACATTTGAAATGTACTTTTGAAATAGTATCTCCTGTTTCACATGATATCGTGAAACTTTAAACTCACCCAACCAATATATGACATAGGTCCTCTCCTTCTCAAGCTGATAAGACTTTGAAGTTACCATAACAAATGGAATACAGGAAAGGTGATATTTTTTCTTACATTTTAAATGGACAGGATTATTAGGAAAATGAGAAAGTTAAGAGCAGCACCTGGGTTGAACCAGTGGGCAGAGGAATGCTGCTGCTCCTTTATAAGGGGAAAAGTTTAGTGAAAAGAAATGCCTGTGACTACAGACGGGCAGGAGAGCTGCTAAAGTGATATTTTATGAATCTCAAAGACAGGTCATAAAAAAGTCATGTATTTTTTTCCTTGATGTTTTTATGTTCGCTCTTGGAATGCACCACCCTGCTACCAGCCTGTTCAAGTATGTCATGGAAAAGATTATGAAGGGAGGAAATGAAATCCTGAGCTGCAGTCCAGCCCAGCCATGTGCAGCTGAGCACTGCTCCAAGTTGTTAAGTGGGTGAGACAATTTGGAACTGGATCCCTTAGATCCCCTTCACACTGTACAAACACAATGTACATTACCAAAAGAAATACCATTAGGGGCCTCCCTGGTACTGCAGGGGTTAAAGTCTCAGTGCTATCAAGCTATCACCAGCCACTTTGGCATAAGTTTGATCCCTGCCCAGGGAGCTACCCACATGGCACAGCAGACCTCTGCTGTCTTGCCTGCTATTCCCCTCAGCAGTGTATTTCAGTCAGCCTGCCTGTTCTCTTCCCCACTCTGTCTCTGGTGAATCCTCTCACCCCACTCCCCACATACCTCTTGCCTACACCCCAGTTCTTGTATGCATAAATAAATCTTCAAAAAAAAAAAAAAACATGATCAAATTGATAATATCTGGACAAAAACTTAATGTTACTTTAATAACAAGGTAATTTTGTGTAGGTTTTTTTTGTTTTTGAAGATTTATTTATTTATTTATACAAGCACTGGGTACAGTCAGAAGCATGGGAGGGTGAAAGGATTCACCAGAGCCAGAGCAGGGAGCAGATCAGTCAGACTGATGAAGTACACTGCTGAGGGGAGCAGCAGGCACGGCAGGAGAGATCTGCTCACCATGTGGGACCCCCTTGCCCAGCGGCTGGGGATCAAGCTGGGGATCAAACTGGCTGGCGTTGTAGAGGCTGTGGGCAGCTTCGCAGCCCAGCGCTCAACCCCTGCGCCACTGGGGAGGCCCATTTTCTGTAGCTTTTTAATGCAGTAATGGATAGCTTATGTGCAGAAACTAAAAGTCAAAAATCCTGGGGAGAAATAAAACAAATTGTCATAATCACAGATTGGTGCACAGCAAATCCAGAAAAAATATAAATATATTATTAAATTAATAAGATCATTTAATGAGATTGCTGTTATGTGGTCATTTTGAAAAAATGTTTAAATTTGCTAGCTATAAAGAGTTAGAGATAAAATAAGTCAAACCATTCAAATTAGCATGCCATAAATAACTGTCTGAAAATGATAAGATTTCGATAAATCTTATCAATAAGTAAAAGTGAGATGGTATTAATGCCTAGCAAAGCTCTAAGCTTTAAAATAGGAACATTCTGCATAGTGGTTTAATATACGGAGCTCTGTGTATGTTTATTTGTAAGTTGACCAGCTTATACCCAACAAACTGATAACTTCCTACTTGTCATCTCTCAGGTTGCTGCTATTTACATAGAGTGGATTAACAATAATATCTTGTGCTGACTTAGTAAAACATAAACAGTCTTTTCAGATAACTTATTTCTAAACTACTCAAAAATTCTGCAAGTCAACTAAAATCTTGAAAGCATATTTTGCAAGTTTATTCTTATTTTTAGATATGACTGTTTTGACATCTCTCTCAAATTTTAGAATAATACCATCTAGGAAAGAAAGTGAATATGCTTCCCCTGGGATGTTTGCTTTTATTACATAAAACTGTAAAAGTGTTCATTCCCTTATTGAAAACAACAGTGACAATTTTGATAGCAGGGTAAAATAATCTTGAAAAATTTACAGATTCTTCAAATTTTCACATTTTATATTCATAGTTTACTCAAATTACTCACACAATAATATCTAAATAGTAGCAGTTTTGTATTGTTGAAAATTTACATGTAGGGACTCAGGAGACCTGACTTTTCTCCCATTTACATGTTATGAATTGATCATTCAACTTGTAATGCTTATTATTTAAGTTCTGAATATGAATAATATCTATGCACGATATTGTGAGACTAAAATGAGATCTGGTTAGTAAAAAAAAGTGTATGGACAATAATGGACTAAATTACTTGTAGTGCCCTAAATGAGTTTTATAAAGTTCATACTGTATTTATTGACACTATTGTACACTTAAAGTACTTTTTAGAGTAAATTGCTTTAAATATTGGTATGATAGACAGATTTAAAGATAAATTGAAATATAACCTAGTGTTAACAGCATGGAAAATGGAAGAGTAGGAAGTTGCAGATGTTATTCCCGCCACTGTAATAATCATGAATCTGGAAAAAGCTATGAAAAGTTAGGATTTTTGGTAAACTGTAACCTGATCACATACTCATGGCAGCCAAGTAAAGTCAGTGCGATGAAGGGAGAGGCTGGTAAATTTTAGTAAAAAGGCAATGTACATTTTCCTATCCCCATTTTTCATATTTTCTGAAATTATGGGGGTAAGAGACCACATTACAAGGGTAGATAGTAAGGATTTGGAATTTTATGATTTGGTTCTTGTAGTGGGGCCCTGTGAGCACATTTGATTTGTCTCCTGAAGAATTGCTTCTCTAGAAGCATCTAGAAGAAATTTTTTGATCTAACTATTTAAGGAAATCTGGGTCAGATAATAGACTTGAGTCCAAATATAAGATCCACTTCAATGACCACACACGAAAGAAATGCAAACTTTGCCAAAATAATATTGAAAATTATTATAAGAATAGATGACTGCTGGATTCTGTAAAAAATAAAAGTAATCCCCAAAGTAGGGGAAAATCTGATTTCCAAAATTTTGTATATGAATTACATTATTACAATACTCAAAATGTTCTGTCCTAAAAAAAAAAAAAAAATTACAAAGAAACAGGAAAATAAAGCTTATACATAGGAAAAAATAACTTGAAAAAGTTATCCTGAGGGAGTCAGACATTAAAATTATTAAAAAAAGGCATGAAATCTGCTGCTTTAACAAACTAAGGGAAACCATATACAAAAAAACTTAAGAAAATCAGAACAATTTATAAATAGTCAATATAAAGAGACATTAAAAAGGAGTCAGCTAGAAATTCTGAAGCTGATAAGTACAAAAGCATATTTTTTTTTAATTCAACAAACTTGAAAATGAGGCAATTGAAATTATATGGCTTGAGGAATGGAAAAAACAGAATGAAAATGTGAGGAACCTATGGGATGCCATCAAACACATTAACATGGGAATACCAAGTAGAGAGAAAAGAAAGAAAAAATATCTAAAGAAGTAATGGTCAAAAAATGCCCAATTTGATAAAATGCATGAAACTACATACCTAAGAATTTCAGCAAACTGTGAGGATAATCTGAAAGAGATCCAAGCTGAGACACCTTATAATCAAAATTTGAAATTCAAAACAACAAAAGACAATCTTGAAAAGTAGCAAGAAAGAAGGCACATACCATCTAAATGGGATACTTGGCAAGATTGACAGTTGTTTTCTTACAGAGATTGCATGATTCCATTCACATAAAATATTTGGAATAGTCAAATTCAAAGGGACAGACAGTGCATTAAAGGTTACTAGGCACTGGGGTAGAAAGATGAGGATTAACTGTTTAAAGGGTATAGATTTCTGTTTGGTGTGATGAAAAATTTTGAAAGTAGACATTGGTTATGCTTTACAAAATCATGAATGCAATTAATGCTACTTCATCTTACACTAAAAAAGTAGTTCAAATGTCAAACTTAATATTATATATTTATTTTACCACAATATCTAAAATATATAATTAGAATTCCTCCATTATGTTTTGAGTTAGTTTTCTAAAGTTATTTTAAAATAGAAATTTGCAATCTAGTGTTTTCAAATTCATGATTGAACTTACTAACCAGTTTATAAAACTATTTTAAAACTATTACTTTTTATTCTCGTCATTTTTAAAATCTCAATTCAATTTTACTACCCCAGTGAGTGGCTGAATATGAAGGCTGTTTTAGAAACACTTTTTAACACACAACTTTACTGCCCTTGAAATAGGAAATGTGTTTTGTAATAACCAAGATAACTTTTCAATTTCAAGAGCAATACTATCTCAAGGGTCACTCTCTCCATTTGGTTTCCTATTCTCATATTGTTGATTTGAACAGGGAGTTTCTATTGATTTCAAAAGGCTGTGTATAGAGATAGACTATAAAAGGGACTAAAGTCCAAATGGAGGTAGGAGAGAGATTGAGATGATCCGAAATCTACCTGGTGAACTTACTCAGTTGGAATATGGTTATAGTAATCAGTAAAAGAAAGTTTATTTCCACAAATAAAAACTGTCCAAATGATTTCCTGCATATCAATGTCTTTCACAAAATATGTTAATAAAGTCAGGTTAGCAGCTGTTTGTCTTTTCTTTCCATCTAAGCTTCTTGTTTAAAATTTAGATAACTAAATATACCTGTGTGCATGTGTTTTCTTTTATGCCATAGACCCTCTAATGGCCACCCAAATTCAGAAGTCAATAACCCACATGAACATAAATGGTAGACTTTAAGTTCAACTACTATAAATATAATTTATTAATGGGTAAGTTGATGTTATTTTAATTCACATTATTTAAGGCAGTTTGGAATTGCACTACATGTCTGCTTTTCAATATTTTTGTGGATATTTATTTTAGGTAATATTCATCAACAAATATAGTTTTACATTATCTCTTCCAATTCTGATGCATTTTATTATATTTGTCCTCAATGCATTGGCTAGATTATTGTATACTGTGGATAGAAGTGATGAATGAGGGCATCAGTTTTTACCACTATGAATAATCTTGGCTGTAAGTTTTTCAGATTATCTTTTTCAAGATAAAGTACTTTTCGGTTTCTAATTTTCTGAATGTTCTTATAAGGTAAATTTTACCAAATGCTTTCTATGAATATTCAAATGAGCATGTTATCTTTCTTATTTATGTGTTAATATAGTAAATTAGTGTTTAATTTTTGAATGTTAAAACAACCATGTGATCCTTATTCATTAAATTTTGAAATATTTGTGTTTTTATATATGTTAAGTATAGATTATAATCTTATTTTTATTTGAATGTTTACACCTCTAAATTTAATGATTGTTAATATTTGCTAATCGTTGTCTCCAGTTTTTTCTTCCTGCTTTCCTTTTTTCTATCTTCTTTTGGTTGAGTATATACATGATGCATTTTATATCATTTGTTGAATCAAACATAAAAATGCATGTGGTTTTTGTGTTTAAATGAGCAATATGGCTAGGTGGAGAGAGTAGATCACAGAGTATAAGGGAAAAATGGAGATCAGTTGAGTCTTTTTCTGAGATGGCTTGGGTGCGGTCAGGTGGTTTGTTTGCTTCCTTCTTTTTTCAGGAGTGGAAATAAGAGTTTTGTTTTGTCCATATGGTACCTGAGATAATGCCTAACTTGTCAAATAAATGATTCTATATACAAATCTTCTGGTAGAGCTTAATGGAAAAGTCAATGCTAGAGATTTGAAATTGGAGTCAACACATTGTCAATAGCACTGAATTCATTTGAAATCTATGCAGCTGATTTGATCATCTAAGAATGGAGTAATGAGAAAAAGAGAAGATTGTGGTCTAATTTGGCAACTATGTAATTTAAATTTAAATAGACAGGCAGTTTAAGAAGGAAAACCAAATGAGTAGAAGGAAAATACAGGTGAATATGGCATCACCAATGTCAGCAGGAAACAACAATGTTTTTAAAGGGAGTGAATGCTCAAGTGTGAAAATTCTGCCTAAAGGTCAGTTAAGGTAAAGTCAGAAAAATGGCCACAAATAATATAAAGTCATTGGTGACATTGGTAAGATTACTATCTGTATAGTCATCTAGAAAAATCAATTTTGAGTAGATAGGGGAATTAGAAGTAAAGAAATTAGTTACTATAGATAATACATGATTCTTAAAAGAGTGTTTCCATGAAAAAAGGGAACTAGAGTGTTGCATTAAGGGGAATATGGAGTGAATGAAAGTTAGAACCTTGATTTGTTCTGTTTTGTTTTTCTTTGTAGTAAGTGAATACAAGGACTTTGTTATATTAATTACACATGAATAAATTAATTCATGAGCAGATGTTACAGCAGCAGCTTCTTGAGAAGGACAAGTGAGTGGGAGTCACAGTATAGGTGGGTGAGCTGGTCTTTAGTGTGAGGGTTGCCACCTTGGCAACTGTAACTGGAGGAAATGCAGTGAGGGCGGGTCTAGGTTAGGTGAATAGATTGACTTCTTGGCAGAAAAAATGAAGGTGCTCTTGATTGATTGCTTTGACTTTCATTAGGAAGGTTGAGACAGTGTCATTAGCTCTGGCAGGTAAGGATTTTCAGAAAATAGCCCTGGAAGTTTGAGGTTTGAGAAGATATGAACTACTTGCATCAAAATATGGGAGAATTTACAGGCAGAGTTGAGAGCCTGATGAATTCAGAGAGACACACAGTGTGGTTATGTGATAGTTCTCAGGCAATACTCACCTGGTACCAGCACCACATAATTAACAACTTGATTCAAAACAATTTTGGGAGTTTGTTACTATAGAAAAGAGAGGGATGTGAAAGAAGACACATTAAGGGAGCTTTTGAAGGGATACTTTTACTAAACACAAAGATGCAATATATTCAAGGCCCAAAGAGACACATAGCCACAACATGGTGGGAAGAATGCATGCCCAGTAAGCGGCCCCCTTTGACTATTTTGATATGGATTGGGAGGACAAGGAAACTTCTACACTGACAACTGAGGTGGACAGCCGGATCTAGCAGAAAGTGCACTGTGTTGGGATAGATAACACTAATAGAAACGAATACAATATAAAATAATGGCTTATATTTAGTCTCTGTGAAAAGCATTACACTAAGCCCTTAACTCACTAAGTTTCCAAGCTTGTTTATCTCATATCATTTTCATACCACACATTATCATTACTCTTTTTGTTTATGTTTCAGATATTGTTTCTTCTTTTTAAATAGGAAATTAAGACTAAGAGAGATTATTAACTTGCTGAGAGCCAAAAATTCTGTAAAATATGGAGTTTAAAAAGTCACTGCTCAAGTTTCTGTTTCTCCATGTGTCATAGCAATGCTGCCATATCCTTTTGTCTCTAATCTGATCTTTAATTTTGTGGAAAATTGCCCTAAGGAATTTGTAGCTAGGGAGATGAAAAAACTCTAATTACTTTGGAATATATGGATGACACTTTAGTTAATGCTTTGAGATTATACTTTAAAATTCACCATTTTTTTTCTCATTTCACTGCAATTCTTGATAATACAAATTTGGAAAATTTAAATTCATGATTATTATTATAAACATGAATTCTTCTTACTGTAACAGGATCCTGTTCTTAGGGCTCTCAAATAAAAATAATTTGTATGATCATTACAAATAATGAGCTATTTGAGCTGCAGTGGCTCAGTGTCTCAAAATATTTAGTGTTTCCAAAATGTTTCCAAATAACACACAATTCATATAGTATTAAATCAACATAATGTTTTCATAATTAATTGAGGGTTGGTGCCTATGTCCTTGCATTATATGCAATGTGTTATGTAATTTCTTGCATGACACATCAAAGCACTAGATTATAGACTCAAAAGTTAATTAGAAGCACTAAAAGAATGTGAAAGCAAGGAAGTAATTTGTTCTCCAGAAAGCATATATAAAAAACAATCACATGCATTACTCAGTCTTCTTATTCAATTACACTCCTGATTATTATATACAAAATATTATCTATATTTTATATATTAGTATAACATTGTTCTACATTAGTAAAATTTACTGTATTTCTCCCCTCTCCCCCCACTTTGATCTTTATTGAACTTGCCAGAAACTCATACCAGCTACATTACCTTTTAACTCTCTGAAGTTATAATAGAAAGTACATAAACTTAAGTTATTATATTTATTCACACTTTCATTCCCCAGAAATTGCTATAATATTATGTGTGAAGGAATAAATGTCTTTCCTCTCAATTGCATGAGGTTCATGATTTGGGGCTATAAATTACTACCTCGGCATGTCTACTAGCTTATAAAACAGAGTCATGAAGACCAGACTCTCTACAAATTATGCATTGCTAATGTCCTTCAAACAATGATGTACTTAGGAGAATAAATTCTGTTTACCTTGGTCGAAAATTTCCAATAAATGTTATTAATAGAATATCAGGGCTACATAGTCAAGTAAAATGCTTGTGTCAAGTGGAATATATATGAGTGTAACAGAGCTTGGATACGATTGTGATTCTTCATTGCCTACTTAGGTCCCTGAATTATGTTCTTGCCTGCAAATCATATAGAGATTGTACATAGCTAGCTACCTAGCTAAACAGGAAGATGGATAAATAAGAGAGTATTTATTTATAAATAAGAGAGATTTTGAAAGGTATGATTATTCCAAATTAATTTGAGCAAATCTTCAAACATTGTTTCTATATTTTATTGTGCTCAGAATATTCTTCAAAGTGATTTTTTCACAGGCAAAAATTAAGCAGTTAATTTGTACCCATGGCATTCTACTATGGTCTGAAATAACCTAGTATATAGGACTTGAATAGAAAAGTAGAACTATAAATGAACAGCTTTATTTCTAATTTATATATATGACATACATGCCTACATAAACATATGTGTATATGCATTTGTATATATACATAATGGGTGGAGTGTGACCAGTTTTTTAAAAATTTTTATGATATATGTGATGTATGGAGCACAAGTGACATCCTATGTTGTTCTTACTTATGCATATTAGAACCATTTTTCAAATGTCTCCTTGTTTTCAGATTGTTCTGGTTTTGGGAAATTTATTCATAATTTATGAGTATGGTTCATGTTTAAAGACAAATCCTATGCATTTTATGTCAGCCTAAATTCCAAAACTTTAATTTGTGTAAATAATAACAGAGTAGGACATTTCTACCTAGAAAGAACACCAGATGTTACTGCGATTTGTCAAAAAGTGATGTGATGATTGATCTCAATTATAGTAGTAAAAGCAGTAGGAAATACTTGACATTAGTGGTGATTTCACTATATATATATATATATATATATATATATATAGCATTGAAAATTTTGAATAAACAGAACTGAAAGAGACATTGAAAAATTGTTTTGTTCTACCTTCCTGCAGGAAATTATCACTTAAGAATCTTATTTACCTTTACCTTTTTCTTTAGAATTGTCTTATCACCTAGGATTTACTGCACAATGTGAAAATCTTTAGTATTCATGCAACTATAGTTGTTATACTTTCAATCATTTTTAAACAACCATAATGAAAGTTTTGGAAAAATCCAGCTGGAAATATATCTAAAGTATTTCACTAATGAATATGAAAATTACCTCTACCACTGTGTATGCTACCTGGATGTGAAAAAGTACTTAAATACCAGCTAACTTTTAAGGTAAATTCTCAGGATAGTTCATGATTGCTGTCTTACAAATTTTTGAATTTTTAGTCTGCAATTTTTAAATATATTAGAAAATAAAAATAGCAAAAGCACGGTCAATTTTAGCAAAGATAGTGACTATAAATGTATGTTTAATTTCTAGGTGATTTCACATTTAGCAAATATGGATAAGAGAATTCATATTTGAAAAAGTGTCCATCCTTGGTAGTCAGTAGAATGAATCTAATGGGTCAAAGATGTTGATTAAAACTTTATTTAGAAAAGTACCAGGTGTTAACCACCAGCTAGGGAATATAGAGCAGAAATTACTAAAATATGTATAAACCTGTGTATGCCATCATCAATTCATAGATACCAGGCTCTTAAACTTGAAGGTGCAGAGAAGTGCTGCTATATGACCTCCTCATCTGGGAGATCTGTTCAGCCTTTGGGCCTGAAGAAGAAGGCAGTGATGGAAATCAGCAGCAGCAACGGCAATAGCAGCAAGGAAAGTGGAGTTAGAGGAAAATAGCATGATCATGATTAGGCTCCATTTTCCTTGTCTGAATTCTCTGTGTGGACAAGACGGGATATTCATAAACCTACTTGATAGTTGCATCTGGTCCTCAATTACCTGCTTAACTGTCTTCATTTGAATAGGACAATCTCCCAACCTGATGAGTTTCAGTGTCAGGAACCTCAAACATTATAGAGAAGATCCTAGAGGGGTAAAGTGATTAGGTGATGATTTTGGTTCTTTTGCTAATTCTCTTTCACCTTGCAGAAATAAATATAAAAGTGTATTTATGAAATACAGATGTGAAAAATTTAAATGTGTATTTATATTAATATAAAAACCATTGCCCTACTCTATAAATAAATGAAAAATCAGCACATATAAGGCAAAGATCAAGAATACTTAGAAGATCATGGTACCATATCATACTTTATTTGGGAAAATGGCAGTTCTAGGAAAGTTTCCCCTCAGAGGAAAAAAAAGGCAGAAAAATATAGAAATTTATTTTTATTGATTTATTTTAATTTTAATTTATTTTTAAACATCTTTAATTTTTCACTGTATGAGATATTTATAAATCTTTAGCAAGAAACAAGCAAGTAATATGGCACATGAGAACCAGAAAAAGAATATATTATAAAATAAAATGTTCACTATTAGAAAAACATGAAAAATTTCAACAGTCCTTACCTATATTTTAGGAAGTATGAATAAGTAGGAGCAGTTTTATTTTTTAAAAAGTACAAAATAAAAACATAATTAAGAAAATAAGACCAATAAAATTAAAGACAAAATAGAAAGCTTAGCCAGCATAATCAATGATCTTAAAACTTAAGCAACAAATCGGAGAAAGGAAAAGATCTAAATGCTTTCAAAGAAAGAGAAAGAGAACAAAGCCCCGTATAAAGAAATTAGAAGCATATTATTATATCAGAATTCTTATAGCTGTGCTGCCTGTTGATTGACAAAGGAAAAGACCTTCAAATTATTAGGACAATTACCAGATAGACTTTCTTAATATTACATTTCAAACTCTGTCACGTATCTTTTGCAAATATTTTAACTTTTATGGTCAATTTTCATTGTTATTAAATAATCTTATTTTCCAGTTCTAACATTTCAACATTATACATTATGAAATTCTCAATATCTCATTCAGCTTAAAGTGTTCCACTTCTCAAATTCCTTTCTGACCCTCAACCTCTTCCTGAGTTCAGACCTAATTTAGACTGAAATTTGTAGGACAATATGTTGGAACAAATCATTTCTATCCTTTTTTACCTTTTATTTGCTCCATTCCTCAGTAGGCACTATTTTATTACTACTGCAATATTAAGCTTTGAGGAAATAGGGAGAAACTGAAAGGAGGAATCTTTTCTGTTGCTAGTGCTGTTTTAATTGTGCATCCAGGTTCCTGGTTGTACAACCACCAGCTAACACGTTTAATTGGCCCCAGGCTTCCTGTGGACACCACATATTGTCTTTTCCATGTGAATGGAAATCTGTATTTCTGATGCCTTTAGCAAGCAAATCTTTCCTAGAGGGGTTCTCAAAATATCTTATCCAGGACAGTCTGCTCTAGTGTACAATTTGCCCTTGAGAAAACGTTTATACCTTTGTGTAATGCAAAACTGAAAATGTAGATGCATTCATTTTAGTCCTTCTCACATGACAGATAACCTACCTGACTCTTGATTTTCTCCTCTACTGAGACAATGTCAGGCATCAAAGTGCATTGCCTGTTATACAGGTCGTAGTCTAGGAAGCAGCTCACTCACCTCACCTCTTGCTCTCCTAAGGCCTTGCTTAGATGAAGGTTAAATCAGAGGTGGGTAGAATGGGAAGTCTTCAGTGCCCTTCTTCAAAGAAATCCTCACTTAATGGCCATCTCTATTTAATCATTTTCCAGATTTTTATAATCAGCACAATTGAGTGGTGGGCTATAAGCTTATCCAAACCTTCTTTGTGCTACTATTTTGCCTATTTAGCAAAGATGTTATATCTCTGCTACTGAGGACATTTGTTTCAATTTTGGCTTTTTAGCTGATACACCTGGGTGAGAAAAACTAAATTTTAGCATTTTATTAGTATTTGAATGTTGTCTAATTTAAAAATACTTTGCTTTCTTTGGGTTTAATTATAACTTGGTTCAACCTACTTGATGTCTAGTTTGGCATTACATATGAAAACATAAAGTGAGAATTTTCACTGTATGTATGTATGTATCCATAATTGCTCACTACAACATAATTAATTTAGGAGAAAAAAGAGAAACATGTTAAAGTTTCAATAATAGATGAATTGTTGATTGCAGTATGAAATATTAGAAAGTGCAATACTATACAGGCATTCAAAATAATGATGTTTTTTATGGTGGGAAGAAATTCATGAGTAAACATATGAAGGTAATTTTTTAAAAAATAATCTGTAGTAAGTATAAGATGAACAAAACTTTAAAATAGACCAGAGGTTTATGAATTATGATTTATCACTTTTCAGATTGTGGGAAAATCTGGGTAAGAACATTAAATTACAAACTTCTTTTAAAATATTTTAACATTCATTTATTTGAATATTCATATGTAAATATTTGAGTAAATTGTATTTGTTTCCTTTGAATTTTTCTGTGTTGCTTCTATCTCTTAATAGTGTTTTTTAAGACACATTGATAATTTAGAAAAAATTAAATTCTTTTACCTGAAAATTTATTTGATGTATTTATCCACCCTTAACTATTATCATTGTTGATAATAATATTATATTAATAATAGTCTGATAATACTGGATTACTTTCCATATCATGTTTAAAAGTTAATTTATGTGAGTGCAATAGCCAAAAGTTTCTACTCCTTAAATAGTTCATTATGTGACTTTATTAGATTGCCCCCAGGAGCTCAGTCCTTTTTATGTCACTCGAACTTGAATTCATAGCAGCCATGTTGTTCCTACTTTAAAGGGGCTCCAAATAGGAATGCAGAGTTGATGATGAGGTTTTTCATTGCACAATATTGCTGTGGTGTTATTCACGGTATTATTATTGACATAGATTATGATCTGAAGGGATTTCCTAGATTTATGCAAGATGGTAGTTCTCTTGCCAAGTGATGTTTCTGATACTCATCTGGTTATATCACATACTAGAAATTGCTAAGAAAATTGTTAACTAAAAGTGTGAGAGAGACCCTTGTCAACTGGCCTATAACTCCAAAAAAGAATGTGGGATTTTGGGTTGGTGTTCATTAGGGAATTCCTAATTGTTGTGTTTAAGATGGTAAATTCAGGAGTTCATACTGTCTGAGGAAAATTCAGGAATAATTTTTTCATAACTGCTGTGAGGTCAAATTTTATTCTGATCACTGGTTTATGGATGAGGCAATAAATAAACACATACACAAATTAGAAGGACATCAGTTCTGCCATATTTCACAGTGGCCAGAGATTGAGGATTACAGTCCTGTTTTTAAGTTATCCATCCTTTATGGCATAGGCAGGTGATTTCCATTCTATAATAAAATATAGAATTTAAATAAATGAGGAAAATGGTGCAAACTCCTTTATCATAGGAACAGCTTTAAGCCACAAGTTCATAACATAAAATTAATTACAGTATTGATATGCATGGATGGTTAATGTTGGTGTCCTGAGGCTGCTGCTACTGCTGCTGATTTTCCTGCAAGGCTCTGTATATTCTGAGGCATCTCTGCTCAGAGGAAGCCGTAGGCGATGGGCTGTGCTCTGCTCTGCTGCCCGTTCAGGCCTCACGCTGCTAGTTTTGAAGATGCACCTTGTAAGAGGACAGGTGGTGCTGAGATGCCTTTTTGGGTAAAGTATACACAGAACAGAGTTATTCATCCTGAGGTGCTAATTTAGCCGCATCTAAATTGAAGGGTTATGCTCGGGATTCTTGTCTGGGATTCAGAATGACCCATTTTGTGCATCTGAGAGAACCATGATTAAGGGCAAGGCAGACCATGGTTTAGATTTTGGCTTTGTCATTATTGATGAACATAAATAGGTGAATTGTGTAAGCTTTCTAAGCCTCGGATTTCTTTTAAGTCAGTTGCTAATGCTAAAATAATGGTAACAATGATCAGCATTTTTGAGCATTTCCTCTGCATAGCTCCATCCCTAGACCTGCATAATTTCCTCATAAAATAGCTATATTGACTGTGTATTATTACTGTCCTTATTTTACAGATGAGTACACTAAGATCATTGTTATTCTCTCAGATACCAAAATAAATATGGAGTCAAAAAACATTTTCAACCATTAACAGCTACTTTATTCTTTAATCTGTAATTAATTGAACCCACAAGGGATCCATGGTTAGAATATAGGAGTTCCACAAACATGAATAGAAAAATATATTTATTTTCATACAGCTCTTCAAGAAAATTAGTATTTGTTAATTATGCAATTATGTAAACAATAAGATGTGATACATAATATTAACAATACCTATGAATTTTTCACCAAATGAAACAATACCTATGCCCACATACTTAGCATTACCTCAAAATGGCAGTAACTGCTAAGCCCTTCTTAGAAGTCTCTTAGAGTTACCAAACTATATTAGTTATCATAGGGTACCATAAACAAAACACCATAGATGAGGGGCTTAAACACCAGAACATTATTTTCCCACAGTTTTGGAGGCTGGGAAGCCTAAGACCAAGATGTGAGCAAGATAGTTTTCTTTTTTCTTTTTTTAAAGATTATTTATTCATACAAGCACTGGGTACAGTCAGAAGTGCGGGAGGGTGAGAGAATTCACCAGAGCCAGAGCTGGGAACAGAACAGGCAGAGTGACGAAATACACTGCTGAGGGGAGCAGCAGGCTCAGCAGGAGAGGTCTGTCGCACCATGTGGGACCCTTGCCGGCGGCCGGGGATTGAACCAGCGCTGCAGAGGCTGCGGGCAGCTTCGCAGCCCAGCGCTCAACCGCTGCGCCACCAGTGGAGGCCCAAGATAGTTTTTTTTACAAGGCTTTGTCTCTTATAGGCAGCAGCCTTCTCACTGGGTGCTCACATGACCTCTTCTTTGTGAATGTATGGAAAGAGATCTCTTTCTCTGTCTCTCCTCTCTCCCATCTCTTCACACTCCCCCATTCCCAGTCCTATAGTATTAGGATTACACTTGTGGCTTGATTTGGCATTACTTAGCATCTTGGAAGCCCTATGTCCAAATACAGTGGGCTTAATGCTTCTACATGGGAATTTTGGGGGGTGCAGAATTCAATTCACAGCACCAATTAAAAAGCAAGAGACTGGAACATTTGTGATAGGATTGAACAGTGCTAGCCCCCATTTGTCTGGTTTTGGGAAGGAGTATTTACTTCCCACTCTTCCTAATTTGGCCTTCTTGTGTGATGTATAATTTCCTATAGCTGAGGCAAAGGCGTTGAGGAGAAAAATGGCACCTAAGTTATCAAGACAACTTGGGGTAAAATGTCAATGAGCGTTTGGTCTCTTGGTAATTGTATGCCATATTTACAACTGAAATCAAAGATGAGCTGATGGGCTGTGTCAGCTGTCACATAAAAACAGTGTCAACACCATGTTGTAGACCCCATCCCTTTTGGAAGAGGGTCAGCTGCTTACAATAGATGTTAATCATTTAGTTGAGACTCTTCGTATTTGAAATATGACATTGTGTTTTGTCTTTGACACAGGTCATAACATAATTCTTGGAGATTTCAAAACAGTAAGCAAGTCTTGTGGGGTAGATAAAGTGTCTTTCTTTGAACAAGGTATAATTCTCTTGCTGATTTGAGTAAGCATTGATTTGTATATCTCTAGAGATTTCAGATTCCTTATGTGGAAAACCAGGAAAATGGAACACCTAGTAGTTGATATATTGTGATATTGACAGGATATTGGTGAGCTTAAACTGAGAAAAGCTTTTTTATGCATTTCCCTTTAATAGTATACATTTCCATTTTTCAGAAATATGTAATTAGTTATGTTTGCCTTTGGGTCATAATACTCAATATATGGAATTTTGGTTGTGAAATTATTAAAAATAGGTATTTTAGATGAAACTAGACCCTAATCCTTCTTAGGATTTTTGACATATGTGATGACGAGCAAGTTTTGAAGCCATTTTAATTCAGAGCACAACTAACTTTTATCAATCATTTTTCCAACTACCACCAGTATTATGATTTTAGAAACTCAGTAGATGTATGATAAAGTTTATAAAAACACAAAGCTGATTGTAGAAAAGCCTTATTTATAAGAGAACACCTGTTTGGGGACCTGTTATAACTTAACTCATTTTTTAAAACCTTTTAAGAGGCCTTTCATGCAGTATATTCTGAACCCAGAAATTATTCAGTCTAAAAAATTCTCAAGGGGAAACAGAGCTACAGAATCAAATAAACACAAAAAGCAAAATCAAACAAAATTGTAACCACACACCTGGGTTTTAACTTTTTAACTCAGAGTTAAGGATGAAGTAAGAAAGGAATAGATATAGATCATGGTGGCCAGACAAAACAAAAAAGGGTAACAATATCAATATAGCTAGATATTACAAATGGTTATTTAGCAAAGAGGGCTATTTTTATTATTACAAAAAAATACAAGGATTTGATTGTAAGGTTCAAGAAAAGTCTATAAGAGGAAGCGAGGTATGGTTTGCAGGTCTCCGAGGAAGAATGAATTCAAGAAAGTATTGAGACACCCTCATAAAAGGCATGTGGAATAAAAGTTGACCATTGGTTGAGAAATCTGTACTATGTGGTTACACAATAATTTAGACAGTAGTGGGGAGAGATTACCTGTTAGGTAACATTAAATACTTCAAGCAGTGTTAGATGAGTTTCAAAATGACAAGTTATTGCAGGTGGATAGATAGATGACTATGTGTAACATTTCTGCTCAGGTATGTGAAGATGGAGAGGAGCTGTTTGTTTCAGACCTAGAAACTGCTGAGTTCTTATCTCACTATGAAGACTGCTGCAGGAAAGAGGAATATATTGGGAAAAACAAAAAGGTTTAACTGGAAATAAAATGAAAATAAATTGCAGGAACCCATGTAATTAAGGAAATGAGGTTGATTATATAAGTGTCAGAAAAATAAATGGGCACACTTAAATATAAGCTGAAAATGTTAAAACTCTTCAGCTCCTATGTTAAGAGATTAGGAAAATTATGAGAGCAAATGAAAGGAGTATTTCTATCCTTACTGAATCAGTGAAGTTACAGAATTTGAAGGAAGCTTTTTATTTAAATTTTCTTATTTGTATTTCAGGCTTTGTTGCACCAGTAAACACATTCTGAATTATAATTTTTAAAAGTAATAACAGATCTCATTTATTTTCTTTATATTAGTATGACATATTTCTATCATTTACTCCTTAAATATCATTTTGAATAGTAGCGTAAGATATATAATCCCCACTTGGCTTCATAGTCTGCTTATGCTTTAATATTTTAGGAGAATTTATTTATTAAGTATTAGTATTTATTAAGGATTAGACTATTGAAAGTCCTATTAATCTGTTGAAATAATTAGCTCTATTGATATCTTACACCAGTATTAATCAATCTTATGTTGCTGAGAGAATGAAATACTGTTTAATATGGTGTATGCTGCCTTTATGGGATTGTTCTATTGTACATGCTTATATTTTAAGAATTTAACATATACATTAATATATGGATTTGTTTTTATTAGTGTTTCTAAAATCCATTATCATAAAACTATTAATGTTAAAGGCAGTTGTCAAAACAAGTTTCTGTGGTTAAACAGATATAATTATTGCTTTATCAACTCTCTCAGAATAAACTATTCAGTAGCATAATAAAACTATCAAAAATCCCCATTTATCTTACATTAGAATTCACTTATTTTGTTTTTTTTCCTGAGATTTGTCTACCGTCATGTTCAAGACTTCTCTATTTTGTCTAAGATATATCTTTCTTAGATAGAACATTGCTCAGATGACTTTTGCTCCCTAGGATTATGCTTCTGAATTTATATTATGTGGCAAAAGTGATTTTGCAGGTATTATATTTTTCCTTTTAATTTTATTTTTATTGAACATTGTATTTTAACATTATATGAGTTTCAGGTGTGCACCATTATTAATTAATGTGTATATATACTACATTAAATTCCCCTCTAAAAGTCCAAATCTATCCTTCAACCTACCATTGTCTCCCTTTTCCCAATTTATCCAACCCTTCTATTGAATACTAATTTACCTTATATCCCAAAAGTTTATTTTTATTCTTTGTGATCATCTCTTGGTTTTCTCTATATACCACATTTGAGTGAAATCATACAATGTTTGTTGTTTTCTGTCTGGTTTATTCCACTAAGCATAATTCCCTCTAGGTTCATCCATGTTGTTGCATTGGCAGAATTTCATCCTTTTTATAGCTGAATAGTATTCTATTGTGTATATATACCATATCTTCATGATCCATTCATCAAACAATGAATACTAAGGTTGTTTCCAGATCTTAGCTATTGTAAATAATGTTGCAATAAAATGGGGGTGTATATAAATTCAAATTCATGATTTTGTTCTTTTTGGGTAAATACCCAGAAGTAGAATAATTTACTTACATAAATTTCATTTCTAATTTTTTAAGGAATTGCCATACTTATGTCTATGATGGCTACACCAATTTATACCCCCTTCTCTCCACATCCTCTCCAACATTTGTTGCTTCTTGTCTTTTGGATGAAAGCAATGCTCACAGTTGTGAGGTGATATTTCATTGATGGTTTGGTTTGGATTTCTCTGATAAGAGATGATGGACATCTTTTCATGTGCCTTTTGCCATCAATATATATTTTTTGGAGGCCTCCCTAGTGGTGCAGGCAGTTGAGTGCAGTGCTGTGAAGCTGTCTGCAGCCTCTGTAATGCTGCTTCAATCTCCGCCGGCAGTGGAGCAACCCACATGGCGCAGCAGACCTCTCCTGTCTCGCCCGCTGTTCCCTTAGCAGTGTATTTCAGTCAATCTTGCTGTTCTGTTCCCCACTCTGTCTCTGGTGAATCCTCTCACCCTCCCACACATCTGGCTTGTACCCGGTTCTTGTATAAATAAATAAATCTTTAAAATACATATATATATATTTTTTTTTTTGGGTGGGGGAAGTGTCTTTTAGAACCCATGTGCATTTTCAATTGGGATTTGAGTTTTTTTATCATTGAATTTTGAGTTCTTTGTATATCTTGGATATAAACCCCTTATCATACATAGGATGTTCAGATATCTTCTCCTATCAATAGAATGACTTTTATTGTTTGATGCAACCTTCTTTTGTTGGGTAGAAGCTTTTTAGCTTGATATAGTCCCTTTTTTTATTTTTGTTTTTGTTTCACTTGCCATTGGAATTGAACACCCAAATACATCTCTAAGACTGGTGTCAATTTTGGACCTGCCTCCACCCTTTGTATAGTTAAAAATATTTTAAGTTTTAGCTTAGCAGATTTATGTTTAACTATATTTGCATATCTTGATAGTCTCATGAAAAAAATAATTCTCTTGATATTCCTATGAGAAAAATAATTCAACCTCAAGGTAGTCTCATCTTTCTCCATTACAGTGATTAGTTAATATACCATAGTAAAGGTGATACTACTCTCCAGAGGATACAAATCACAATTGTCGAAGGTGTTTTGCAGTTTTGGTACTTTTTGGTCACTCAAGCATATTTTCACCAATGAAAGCAATGTCCATGAAATGTTCACCAAAGCATACCTGCCTTTAAGTTATTGCTTTTCTGGAATCAAAATGCTTAGGTGTAATCAATAAAATATTAAGTGAAAACATCTGTATAAATTAGTTTGAAATGGTTATATTGGGAATGTTATACTTAGTAGGCAAGTTTTTTTTTTTGCATGTAAATTGGCCATAATACTGCATCAAAAGGTATTTCAAATATGAAATTAACCCAGAAGTCAAAGGAGGATATCTAACATCTACCAGAAACACTGCTCAAAGTAGGAGAATGACAAAGACAGAGACACAGGCAATTACAGAAACACAGAGACAGAGAGATACATAGACAGACTCATGAAGTCCTTTCTTCTACCCTATAATTGGAAGGCATTGGCTGAGTCCAGCTGTATGCCATTTGACAGGACAGCTTGAGAACTACAGTTGATAGGAATCAGTTAGCCCATTACAGTGAGCAAACCAGGCAAGGACAAGAAATGGATTTAAGAGGAAACTGGCTAAGCTGGAATACATGTCAAACCAGTTTTTTTGATCAATTACATTCAGGAAATCAATTAACTCACATTTTAATAAAAATATTGCCTATAGTATAATAATATAGATGTGTCTTTGCTGAGTAATAGTATGTACACAAGATGACTGATGAATGTAACTTTATATTTTTTACAATTTTATTTAATGTCTAATCATTTAAATTATTAAACTTACACATTATTACAGAATTTTTTTCGACAGAGTTTTAGAGGCCATCACATTACTTATTTAACTGATGAGAAACTTGAAATTAGGAGAATTTAAGTGATTTATTTTATTTATGCACACAAGAACTGGGGTAGGCCAGAGGTACGGGGGGGCGGTGCAGTGAGAAGATTCACCAGAGACAGAGTGGGGAGCAGGACAGACATATCTACCGAAATACACTGCTGAGGGGAGTAGCAGGCGAGACAGGAGAGGTCTCCTGCGCCATGTGGGTTTAGCTCCCTGACAGGGAATTGATCACATGTTGAAGTGGCTGGCCATAACTTGACAGCACTGAGATTTAACCTTTCCACCGCCAGGAAAGCCCATGCTCATCTTTTTAGTTTCAGTCACTTTTTGAGCTATGGTGAGGTATACTCCAAATTAAAAGTTAAAAAATGCATACTCCCTTTTTTAAATTTTTTTTTTAAGATTTATTTTATTCATTTATACAAGCACTGGGCACAGTCAGAAGCACGGGAGGGTGAGAGAATTCACCAGACGCAGAGGGGAGAGCAGAGCAGGCAGACTGACAAAGTACACTGCTGAGGGGAGCAGCGGGAGTGACAGGAGGGGTCTCCTGCGCCATATGGGACCCTCGCCAGCTGGCTGGGATCGAACCGGTGCTGCAGAGGCTGCGGACAGCTTCACAGCAGGGCACTCAACCACCTGCGCCACCAGGGGAGGCCCCACATACTCCCTTTTAAATATGTGTTTACTTTATAATAAATGATAGGCAAGGCTTTCATGTGGCATTATACAACTGTCCACACAAAATGTACATGCACTCACAACTTACAAAAATCATAAATAAGATCTAAATTCTACATGTTACATATATTTGTTGATATGACATATGTGCAATGTGTTAGTTATGTGTTTTAAAGGGTTTACCTTTAATGTCCTTTCCAATCCATTCTCCTGACAATAATCTCTGCAAAAAAGTTAACCAACAATTGATTTTCTATTGGTAATGTCTTCTATACCAATTTGGAAAGAGATAATCATTCAGTTAGAAACACTTAGGTTACCTTATTGAAAATGATTGAAATCTGATCTGTTTAAACTAAAAACAATTTAATGAAGAGTACTATTTTGCTTAATGAATTTTCAGGTAACCTGTACTACAAATTTTGGAAAATAAGAATCACAAAAAGGAGGTTATGAAGTTAAACTCACAACCAAATTAGGCTGCCTGACTAGAATGGCAGAACATGACTGAAGCTGCAGCTGAGCCCTCAAAATTATAACTTACAGTGGGACACTTTGCTCAGAATTGCCACTGCCATAAGTGCTGGGTGTGAAAAAATAAAGTAAAAGTAAGCATATTGTTACTGCTGTACTCAGGAAGGAATGTTTGCTCTCCCTATTTATTTGCATCACTTGATCATGAGTAAAAGCAGACAGCTGGTGCATTTGATTGTCTAAGTCTAGATTAGTGGCTACTTGGTCAATTTCAATCCCAGACAATCATTATTTTTTAAATTAAATTTTCTTGTTATATAATTTATTTGCAATAAATGAATAAATCCCCATAAATCTCCCACCACCTCATCACCCATGAACCATCACCGTAGTCTCTTGTACTCTTCCCTCCCTTGTCGTGGCCCCTCTCTCTCCCTCTCCCCCTCCCCTGTTGTGTGCTTAGATCTACAGTTTGCCTGCAAGTTTTGCCAGACTGTCTTCTTGCAGGACTTTCTGAATTGACAAAACTGAAAAAGTAGGAACAACTTTTTGTTGGGTATTGATAAAATTCTGACATTGCAGTTCTGGGAGAGTAAAATGTAGAACCGAGTTGCTTGTGAATAGGAACATCCCATTGCTGGCACATGCAATGGTAGTATAGTTCTAGAAAGCAGAATCTTGCCTCAGCCCTCTCTTGACAGAAGTGAGAGGCAGAAGCTCTTTTCTATGCAATTTTATGGTGTGATTTTGGTAATCATCTCTAGAAACACAGATTTGAGTCTCCTTTTTCAGCCCTACTCATAATACGTTAGGTCTTATGTGCCTCAAAACTTACTTCATGCTTGAAACTCCTGTGTATAGTTGTATTGCTTATAAATCAAGAATGCTCATTAATAAAACAATTAAATCAGTAGTAGTTCTATGCAACAGGCCTTCCAAAAACAAGAATTTGCAAAAGGTTATTTATCCTGATTTATTTTAAGAGTGTAAGAAGAGGGTTATTTGAAGGGTGTAGCAAAAAAATCCAGGTTACTGAGTTATAAAACAGTTAAATTAACTATTGTGATTTTCTTCATGAAGTACATTTAAGACAAATTTTGCTGGATCAAGTGGCTATTAGTGGGGCCAAGAAATAAAAGAACTGTGGGGTGAGCTGCTTATTTATAACTGCAGTGAAGAATGGAAAACAAAGGGTAAGAATAAATGCTCCATGTCAAGGAGTAATTTGGACAGTGTCAATGGGAATCACTGGAAGAACCACAAATAGTATGTTATGGTTAAAATGCTAAATGCAAGATACATGCATGGCCATAAAGAAAAACAAGTGGGAAACTATTAATGAAGGGTCTAACAATCATTTTTTAAGAGATAGACTTCTGCACATCAACTGGTAATACGACTAAGGTGGTGGTAGATTTAACTAACATGGTGATGACAATGCTCATGGAGAATTGTTTTTTGTGTGAGGGGTTTCTGAATTCACATTTTGGCACCATAAGTTTGATTGTGCAACAAGTGAAAATGTCAAAGAGAAGCTTGATCTGGAGCTCAGCAGATTTCTGGGAAGGAAATACAGACATAGCACTCATATGCAGTAGATTTCATCTGTAATTGAGGGTGAATTCAGAGTACCTAGAATTAAGTCCTCGCAATGTATTACCTGACATAGATCGGTGGTTTAGAGGGGATATTTTGAAGTATCAGGTGGGTAAAAAGAAAATGAGATGAGTATTGACATGAATTCTAAACTTCAAAATTCTTCCTAGGAGTGAGTAGACTACAGTGTCAAAGGCTTTAGAGAAAAGAGAAAATGAAAAGTATGCAGTGGATTTAGCATTAAGTTGGATGCATATTAAGTTGATGAATCCACTATTAATGAATCTGATAGAAAGGGTAAGAGAAAATTGTAACAGTAAAAGTCTTAGTTCTAAACCCATGGATAATTAACTCCAAGATAGTTATTACTGAATATTTGTTGAAAGAATGTGAAAACATGAGCAAGCTTATCAAATCTAGAAGTCCTGTAGTTAAGTCATCAAATTTCAAAGTAATATCTCTTATAAAAAGTTAAGAAAGTAGTAAATAAGGTTATTAGTAAGTAGTGGACTCATGTCATGTCCTGTCATCCAAGTAAGTTAAATAGGCTTTAAAAAGGGGAATAAATGTACTAAGTACTTAAAACTCTTGTGAGTCAGAAATAAAAATTTACATAAACCAAGGAGAAAAGCTTAGGAACTGTGTTTCTACTGTGTTTCATATTACTGAAGATAACTGAACTTTTATTTTAAGAGACAGTTTTCTGTTCTGAACAAATATGGAATAGCTTTTATTAACTATATCAAGAAAAAATGGGAGTTATTATTATACAACCAGACATAGGAAAAGCTTTTTGAAAGTTATTGGACAGGGCTTCCCCTGGTGGCGCAGGCTGTTGAGCACAGTGCTGTGAAGCTGTCCACAGCCTCTGCAGCACGGTTCAATCCTGGCCGGCTGGGCGAGAATCCCACATGGTGCAGCAGACCTTTCCTATCTCGCCCGATGCTCTCCTCAGCAGTGTATTTCATTCAGTCTGCCTGTTCTGTTCTCCACTCTGTCTCTGGTGAATCCTCTTACCCTCCGGCGCGCTTGACCTGTATTCCAGTTCTTGAATGTATGAATAAATAAAAAATTTTAAAAAAAAGTTATTGGACAGGCCTTTCAGAGAGTGTGGATCAAATGTAGTGATTACCATCATAGTTTGAGATGTGAGTTGTTCTATTACCAGATTTCACCTGTAATATCCAGAAGTTATTACCTCTATGATAGTTAGCAATTTACTTCATTTCTCCAAATCTTTAAATATTAGTGTGCATATTAGGAAAGTTAATAGTATTTCCCTTCTCATGGAGTTGTGATGAGTTTGACATGAAATAATCCCTGTTAAAGTACTTGAAAATTAGGGGCCTCCCTGGTGGCACAAGGGGCTAAGACTATGAAGCTAAGCAACTATGAAGATATCACTAGCTACTGCAGCATGAGTTTGATCCCTGGTCAGGGAGCTACCCACATGGCACAGCAGGCCTCTCTTGTCTCGCCTGCTGCTCCCCTCAGCAGTGTATTTCAGTAAGTCTGCCTGGTCTGTTCCCCACTCTGTCTCTGGTGAATCCTCTAACCCCCTATACCTCTGGCCTGTGCCCCAGTACTTGTATGCATAAATAAATAAATCTTTTAAAAAAAGATTTTGAAAATCAGTGTCTGGCATATATTGGATACTTCATAAATATTTGACTCTTATTGATGTTTTATTATAATGAATGACCTTAAAATTATAAGATTATCCTATCTTCAATATTTGAGGGATTGTATCATCTTTGAGCAAACAATCATTTAGCTGAAGTTTATTATCATTATTATCATCATCATTATCATTTTAAATTATAATGAGTCATTATTACACATGAGAATTATTCCATTTATATTGCATATATAACCTCATTCCTTCTGGGTCTCCCTAACATGAAAGAGCAAACATAAAGCAAGTAGTTATGCAGTTTACCTATTGCAGTCCTCTGCCTGTGTCCAAGTATGAAACAACTGGAGACTGAGTTTCATTTCTCACAGTGCATTTGCTTCAAGCAGGAAATTTTATTTTCAGGACTAGCTTCTTCAAGCATGTTTATTAGAATAAGAGGCTTCATTTACTCCTCATATTATTTTTGCAGTCATACATACTGATTCCATTTTGCTAACTGTGTGGAACGTCAGGTTCTTTTAATCCCCCAGGAGACTTAAAGATTAAGGGGCAAAAGAAATTGCCCCCAATCAATTTAAGTCTCTCCCCATTATGTTTAATACATTCAATGCTAAACTGAAAAAAACTTCAGTAATATAAATTATAGAACAATGGAAGGAGTATTTATCCTCCTGTTGTGGTGAGGATATATATACACACATAGAAAATGTGGTTTTTTTTTTTATTGTTTCACATACATTTGCATAGCTTACAGTTTTTTGTTCACACTTTGTCTTACTGAGGTCAAACAAAGCTATTTTATTTTTAGTGTATGTTTTATAACTTTTGAAAATCATTGCATATAAATTATTCATAGCAAATTCCTATTTGCTCAGTCTTTCCATAAAGCTATCCATAATATATTATGGATGCACTGGCTATTCAAAAACATTTTGAGAGCAGAGATTTTATAAATACAAAATAAGAAAGGAAGCTATTAAATGAATTTAGAGAACTTATGCAGTGACATTAACTAGCAGAAAAGTATTAAGCCACAACTGTAATGATGACATAAGCATATACATTAGCTCTATATTATTTTTACTATTAGCCCCTGACTATAGCAATTACATAAATAAATCACACTGATTACAGTTCTTAAAATATTTGTGTTCAACAAAACTTTATACAGCTTGCAGAAAATAAATTTGCACACTATGAAGAAACTTTGTGGTAACACATGTCTTTTCACTTCTCTTGAGTTCACCAAATACAATAGAAGTTTACTTAGATTCTTTTTAATTTTTTTTTAATTTTCTGATATTGTTGTAGTCCCCGTAGTTAGATTCTTAAAAAGTACTCAGCTATAAAGATCAGCAATTGGATTATAAACAGCAGAGCAGTTTCTACATTCTGATCCATTTTTTTCTTCATATTGCTAAATTCTTCTTGAGAGAATATTTTCCTTTTCTTAACTTAAAACATATATAGTTTTATTTTTCAGAGTATCTTTTCATATACTAGAATCAAAAATGTATTTCCTTAGGATAATTAACAACTGGTAGTTATTTCAAGATTTCTTAAAAAATTGATACTATTATTATTATTTTATTCTTTTTTTTGTAATGTGTAAAGCTCTAGAATACAATATTTCAGTATTTGGAGTTATTCTTTGAAATCCTTAAATATCTAAATGTCAAACATTGCTTGTCATTCCATCATCTCTAGCCCTTTCTATTAATCTAATTGTTAAAATTTTTAACACTCACTAGATCTGCTAGGAGCAATAACTGTTTACTCTTTCAAATTCTATGATTAGTCTATACTTTGGAATCCTTCCCCTCTCATGCAAACCTTGGATTATTTTATATCCTTCATAATATGGCTGGAATTGGTGTTTAATTCTCAATACCTGAAAAAAATTGTTAAATTGATGGTAAATTTTTTTTTCTAGTATATTTTATTTACTTCTTATTATGGAAAGAATAATTATATATGCTACTTTTTTTTACTTCTAAGTATAAATTTTAGAAACAACAAAGTACATTCTAGTAATACTTGCCATGATTCAGCAAATATGTAAATGCAAAAAATACAAAAAAAAGTTTAATTAGGAAAATGCAATCAGTCTTCATGTACCAAACTTAATTAACACAGCAGGCTGCTATTCATTTGTTGATTAAAAGTATATATTAATATACTTATAATAATTACATTTGCTACTAAGTTTCACTGTACCGTGAAACCAGGAGATATTTTTGAGTTTTTGCAAGAATCTTATGTGCTGAAGCATTTTTAAACTTAGCATTTAAAAATGACTTCATAGTACAAATCAACAAGATAGTGGTAAAACAGAACAAATGTATTATTTTATTGAATAACTTTACAGTGAAGTAAATGTCAAATATAAGTATTTCTTGATGAAGAGTACTTTTTAACAGTAGGTACTCATAGAAAAATATCTAGGAAAAATAGAGGAAACAAAGTTAGTAAAAACTAAATATAATGATTAAAACATATAATTCAAAGGGGATAACAGATATAGAAATTCTATTAAATTTAAAATTATCTTTAATATATTAAAATGTAAAAACATGTGGATATACTTAATACAATGAAATATAATTTCATGAAAATTGGCCACAAAATTATTTGTACTCTATTCTGTGACTTCTAGATGAAAATAACTTTTCCAAAAAACTAAAAGCATCAATATATACATTTTCCTATGTGGGTCATGTTGCAGAGCATGTCTCTTTATTTTCCCCATTTTTGTTTCATATTTATTCAAAATAGTATTAAAAAGAAAACGGAGAGGAGAAAGATGAGTTTTTACAGAGGTTTAGAGGATGGGAGAATGGAAATTGTCACTACATATTGGGAAGTGAAGAGGAATAAATAAAATCTTGATCAGGAGTTATAATTGTCAAAATAAATTATAGTAATTAGGCTTGCTGGATGCCAAAAAAATAGGAACAATACTGGAAAGGGCAAATGCATCTGAAACTCAGAAATAAACTTGTTTCTGCTCAAAATAATCTGTAACTATAGCTTGACAAATGTATTTCACCCAACAGTGGCTCAAGCACAATGCACAATTACTCATATGTTGACTCACACAAACATGGCTACTAGCAAAACAGTTAAATGAAGTTTACTTTATTGGAAGATAAGTACATAAAAAAAAAAAAAAACCCAAGTACAACAATTTGTGTTTTCTGATATATCCATTAGGGCAAGGAAGGGAGAATAAGACTTCAGCAAGCATAGAAACTCAAACGTTCTAAATTTTAAATTAAAAAATAATACTTAAGGATGCAATGAAAAAATGTTGTGAACTTGTATGTTACCTCAATAGACTGCAAGGAGACATACTCTTTATGAGCAAAATGCTTCTTTATATAATAATATTTTTATAAGTATAATTAGTCACCTGGATTTTAAATAATCTTACTTTAGAATAAGTAGGGAAAAGGATAAAATAAGGCTTTCAAAGAAAAAAAAAAGAAAATGGATTAAAATATATGGTTGATGGCTCTCCTGTTTCCAAATGCACTTCAGGTGGAGATAAAGTTGGGAGGAGGGCCTCCCTGGTGGTGCAAGGGGTTAAGGGTCAGCACTATGAAGCAATCCACAGCTACTGCAGCACAAGTTGGATCCACAGCCAGGGAGCAGCCCACATGGAGCAGGAGATCTCTCCTCTCTCACCCGTTGCTCCGCTCAGCCGTGTATTTCAGTCTGTGTATTCTGCCCCCCACTCTCTCTCTGGTGAATCCTCTCACTCCCTGCACTTCTGGCCTGTACCCTAGCTCTTGTATGCATAAATAAATAAATCATTAAGAAAAAAAAAAAAAGGTGGGAGAAGGCAACCAGGCAGCTGGGGAGTGGAACTGAGTGGGTGGGAAGGAACCCACGACCTGTCTTGGGAGGGGACCATTGGCCCTTGGTTCTGGGTCTCCTTACAGGTTTGTAAAAGCTCCTCATGAAGTGATTCTCATGTCCCCTTCTATAAACTCAAGCACTTTTAGCATCTCTGTTATCTCCTCTTGCTTCTTTTAAGTGTGTTATCTCCTCTTGCTTCATTCTTCCTGAAGTTCTTGAACCACTGAATTTAATTCCTCCATCAGCTGGGAGTTATTCCTCATCAGGAATAAGTTTCTGTCAGGCTGGCTATATTGAAGGACTCTTTCTCTTGTCTGGCATTCTCTGTAGACTGCTCAGTCTCTGCATACTTCTTTCCAACAGCACAAAGCTGATCAATCAGTTGACATTTTTCCTTAATCAGTACAGCCAATGCTTTTGTCAGCTATTTCTCACATTCTATATAAAGTTGATGTGTAATTGACCAGACAAATCTGATGATGAGTAAGAGTCAGCAATATGCTGATGATAAGCAGAAACCACAGTCTCCCACTGGAGGTCAGGTGAGTGAGACCTGGACTCAGGACATTGGGCCGCGGCTCCACCATCACCTCATCCAGCACCCATTCTCCCCTCCCCCAAGTACCCACTATTTAAAAAAGTATGTCTGTTAACATGGATTAGTTTGGCTAGTGGCTGAGATTCATGAAAATGAAATAAACCACAATGTATAATGTATAATACCTTTCTTTTTTGTTCAAAATGTTTTAAATCCACATATTTATATTTAAATAAGGAGTTCATTTATTTATTTATCTGCATGTAAAACTTATTTTATTGAGGTAAAGATGGTTTAAAGGCTATAAGTTCGAATCTCTATAAATACATGTTTCCATACTATACTTGCCATTAAGGTTTCCAAAATATTCCACAGCATTCCCTCTCTCCCACTCCCACCCCACTATCTTCTTCTGGTTTCTTCAGTGTTGTAGTCATATACAATGTTGTAAAACAGAACAGTGTTACAGTAAATAAGTAAATAACAAATATATAAAACACTAGAAGATGATAAATTATATATGAAAACTGTTAAATTTGTATAGCTTTTCTTTGAGTCCAAAATTAGCTTGAATTTAGATATTTTAGAAAGAAGTCTAATGTTTTCATCTATACATTAGTATCACTAAATTAGTCTGTGATATTTGGGACCTGTAAGATTTTGCTCTTTCCTTACATTTGCCTCTGTATTTAATGTTGATTATAATTCTAACTCTAGTCATTTATTCACTTACAACTCATTGCTTTCAATAACTTTACTCTGCAAGGAAAAAATATTCCATTTATGAAATAATAATCAATTTTGTTTATTTATACATATCAACATTGAACATTGTCACTGCTTTATAATGTAATAAACTATTAAAACATCAATGATATATTCAGAAATAGGCCAAAGAAAGCATTTTTGCAGAAGATTTAATTCCCAAATAACCAATTAAGTTTACAATTTCAATTGTGGCTTTATAACCTAACTTTAATTAGTTTTGACTTGGAGCTCTGGGTATTCCAGAGATCTAACAACTGCACATGAAATAATTTTGCAGAAGATGTCAATGAAAATACCTAATTAAAAAGTTTAAATTATGATCATTTAAATTAGTTTTTGTTTCAATTAAAATAAGCATGTTGAATGTATCTTATGAGAATTACAATTATTTGCACCATTTTTCAATTTAAGTGTACTTAAGATTTAAATAAATTTGTTTCTTGCAAATATATCTTAAATAAGTGATCTGGATACAAATAATAAATTACAGTCATGGATACATGTGGGAGGCAGTAAACAAAAACAAACCATCATTTTATTTTGTTCATATTCATAAAAACATTTTCATTCATGTTCATAAATAACTTCATGTTATTTATGTCATGAATAATGAGATAAGTTATAAAAGTCTTGTGTAAAATGCAAAATTATAAAACTCGTAGGAGATAATGTAGGAGAAAGTCTAGATTACCTTGAGAATTGCAATTATTTTAATAATTTTTTATAAAAATTGTATTGAATTAACATTACATAATAACATTGTATAAGTTTCTGTTGTACATGCTAGAAGACCAATATGCTCATATACTTCAGTAAGTTGATTACTAAAAGTCCAATCCTATCAGTAATAACCTTATATACAACACCAAAGGCATGATCCATGAAATAAATAATGGATAAGCTGGAATTTATCAACATTAATATGTTCTGCTCTTTGAAAAACAATGTCCAGAGAATGAAAAGTCACCAACCAGAAGAAAATGTTTTTTAAAGACACTTCTGATGAAGTTCTGTTTTCCAAAATATACAAAGAACACTTAAAACTCAAGAGTAAAAAAATAACTCCATAAAAAAATAGGCCTCATACATTAATAAATGTATCACAAAAAGAGAATCAGATGAAATAAACAAAAAAAATATGTTTCACATTATTTATCATAAGAAACAGTCAATCAAAACAAGAAGATAGCAGTACGTACCTATTGGAGTTGTCCAAGTCTAGAAACAGATGCTGCCAAGAATGCACAGCAACAGGAGTGCAAATTGGTACAGCCATCTTGGAAGACAGATTGGTGTTTTTTTAGAAAACTAAACATACTTTCTCCATATGATTCAGCAATCAAGTTCCTTATTATCTACCCAAAGGTATTGAAAATATGTCAGTATCAAAATCTGCACACTAATTTTTGTAGCAACTTTATTCATAATTGCCAAAATTTGAAGGCATCCAAGATGTTTTTGTGTTAAATAGATTAATGAATCATATCAAAGCAATGAAATATTATTCAAAGATATGAAGAGAATACCTGTGAATTTGTGAAAAGACATGGAGAACATTTAAATGCATACAACTACGTTAAAGAAGCCAATTTGAAAAGCTATGTACTGTGTGATTTCAATGATATGACATTCTGGAAAAGGCCAAACAGTTGATACAGTAGTATGACCCTTGGTTGTCAGGAGATAAAAGGATGGGATAAGGGAGCACAAGATTTAGGGAAGTTAAAATAATCAGAATGATATAATAATGATTCATGTATATCAGCATACATTTATCCAAACACAGAGTATACAACACCAAAGTTTACTTTAATGTAAACCATGGACTTTGGGTGATTTGAATGTAAGAATGCAGGCTCAGCAATTGTAACTTATATAGTGTTCTGGTGGGTGATACTGATATTAGGAGAGACTATATATGGGGCAAAGGGTAGATGTGAAATTTCTGTCTTCCTGTCATTTTTTATGTGAACCCCAAACTGCTCTAAAAATTTATATCTTTATAAATGTAAGCTCATACTATTTCAATACCTTTGAAGTCTACATGTAAATGACAAGAGCTTTATAAGAGATATTTTTAAACAGCAGTAATTTTATTTTATTCTTGGTTTATTAATAGAAGTGGGAAGGGCAAATTTCTATTCTCTTTACAGTGAGTCCCTAGAGACCTAACATTATAACCTACAGATTTATGTTCACAAGAAGTAAAAAAAGCAGAAAATATTAAAACCCTTTCCAGAATTTGTAAAATGAGTTCATATATCGTTCCATTTATGTTTTTGAATTTAAATTTGCATTAGAAATTCAAGAACTCACTTAGTCATTAAACATCACTTTATTCATTTTAATCACTACAGGATTAATCAGAATCAATAGGTTAGCAGTGATTAAGGCTCAGTACTTATTGCAAGATTTAAACAGACTGGTAGCAGCACATCTTTTCCTAAAATTATAGATAATTAATCAGATGAATCAGACTACCAGCTAGGAAGAAATTTATGTTCTATAATTTTCCTTGGTAAAAGTAACATCTCTAAAATTTGCCTTAAATAGGTGCTTCATCCAATGAATACTGCATGATGGGTTTTAATATATAAACGTTTATATTCACTTTGACATTCATCTAATGACAAGACTTCTTGAAATTTAATGTTTTCTAATCATGTATACATGCTTTAGATTTTAATAATTTAAACTCTGACTATTTCCATATTCTGTTGTTGTTTTCTGCTATATTTTCTTTTCCTATTTATGTGAATCTCAGATATAAATAAAATGATCTGAGGTTTCTTATCTGTTTTCTTTTGTCACCTTTTTGCTTTTAATTTAATACTGCTTAGGACAAATCTCTTTATTGAATCTCCCTTCACAGAAAGGAAGGTTTAGAAAAAGGTTTGGAAACTTTATAAACTTCCAAGGTTTAGGAACTCCCACCTAAGAAAATTAGAAATCCTATGTTCATAATAGCATTATTCACAATAGCCAAGACGTGGAACCAACAGAATGTCCACAAAAAGGTGACTGGATAAAAAACAATGTGGCATCTAAACCTAGTGGGATGCGATTCAACTATTAACAAAGATGAAAGGGAAAAATGGATAGATTTTGAGGTGATTATGCAAAGTGAAGTGAGTTAGGAAAGGAAAACAGTTACCAGAAGATCTCACTTATTTGTAGAATATAAACAGTAAAAGAGAACATTCTGGCAAAACAACAAGAGTAATTCTTACACTTTATGAACAATATACTGGTTGCCAGAGGAAATTAGGGGTCAGGAGGTGGGGAAGGTTAAAGGAGGCAAGGTTACAGGGATATAGCACTGGAGATTTGGTGGAGGGTGAGTTTGGCATCTTCATATATAGAGGAGTGAAGTTGTACTCCCAGAATTATATATTACATACTGATGTGTCAAGTCAATATAACAAACAATGAAAAGGAATTGTAGCTTGCTTCAAAATGTGTATCCTTAAGAAGAGCTCAATATCATGCTGACTTTCTCCCCAGACCTGAGATGGATTTCTCTATGTTCAAAGTGAAAACCAAACAAAAAAGTTTGTCACTGAATCCCCTCACTACTTCAGTTGCAGCTTAACTGTCACTAAACTAAAGGTGTGCAATAGTCACTGTATTTTAAATTACAAATCCTTCCACATTGCCAGTGCTCATGTCCCCTCACTTTCTTTTTTTTTAAATTAAAAAAAATAATTTTTGTTTTTTAATTTTATATATTTTTTGCACCATTTTTCATTTTTGTGCAATGTGTGCATTTTCATCATGGTTATAGTCCCCATACAATTCCTACCACCTTTGTTTTGATCACTTTCTAGTCATGATTTGCAGGGCACTCCTGGGCATTTGCATCAATGGCAGCTTCATGTTTCAGATAAGTTGATTTGTTTTACTACTGTGGAGTAACAATTCAAATTCTGTTGTCACGATGTATGTATTCTCTCTCTCCCCTCATTCCCAGTAAAATATAGTTAATCCATCCTCAGTGATCTAGTGATCTCAAACCATGGACTGTCTCTTCTCCACATGGAATTTTAGCTCATCAATCACTGCTTGGGCTTCAGACTTCAAACTCCAGATATCAGTGGTGATGCTCTTAATTTAATCTCATTCAAAATGTAATTAGAGCATCCAGATAGATTTTAGACTGATGGGACAGAGACCACATACCAACAACTAGGATTACCTGGTATACTTAGTCAAAGTCACAACATTTAATAGGACTACAATTAATAGAGCCACCTTTGCTAGTATACCTGCAGCATACCTTGCCAATATCTTATATTCATGTCCCTTGGAGTCTTCATGTAGTACATGCCAGTTGGTAACAATTTTTAAAATGATAGTTTCTTGCCAGAATTTTTAAATAAATAACTTTTAGCTATGACATTACCCTTTTATACTTGAGGGTAAGCTCAAAGTCCATAGGTATTTAACCTTCTAATATATTGGTGTGCATAGGTTTTTCTCTAAGAATATTTAAAATGCCTCATATTGCTTAAATCACCTAAAGACCACATTCTCAGCCAGGGACTTAAAAAGATTGTGAATACCTATGTGCTCCTGGATAAAATTTACATAATAATATCAATGAGTTACATAAAAGAAGCAAAGATGTTAAATTTAATCATAGATAGCATATCTGCAGATTGAAAGAATGGGATCCAGGCCTTATTTTCATTCCTTACTGGAATGAATAAATAATGATTGCCTCATAAATTGTGTGGGGAAACCTTTTTTTAAGGGAAAGGAAAAGTTGATTTTAAAAATCAGTTTAAAGTTTAAAAAACTTTAAGATCAATTTAGAACGGCTAAGAGAGGAGTCCTAGTTCATTTTCGCAAATTTGATTTAAAGGGAAAGTATTAAGATTAGTGATTTTAGCAAATGCATTGCAGTTGGCAGTGAAACCTTGGTAAAAGCAACCTAAGTATGATTATGCATTACATAGTTGGAAAGAATAAAGGCTGTGGTAATCTTCCTTTATGCTGATGAATACTAGAGAATTGAAGAGTTGGAATGAACAATGGAGAACAGTCATGCAAGATCAAAGAATAGTCACACTTTCTGGAGAGCGCTGCTATTCCTATTTACAAATAGTCTCTACAAAATTAAAAAAAAAAGTATTAGTCCTGATACCATAAAGAGAAGAGCATTTAGTAGGGGGGATTTAATACAAATAATTATTAAATAAATGATGATAGAAAAATAACTAAAAATGTTAAAAAAAGCTCTGTAAGTTACTTATCCTAGGACTTATCCTCTTCTTCAGAGAGTCCCAAAGAAGATCAAATTTGGAAGGAAAGCCTTTTGCCCAGAGCTGGAAGTCATACCTCATGAAAGAGGGTGTGGTTGCAGCTGACTGGAAGGCAGAGAAATTCCCTGGGTTACCAAGGCAAGAGCTACTGCCACAGTTGCCAGGTGGGGGGGCAGTGGTCTCAGGGTCCCAGAAAACACAACATCCACATTCTGAAAGTTTCAAGAAACAAACCTCTGTTTGTATTGGTGCTATAACTTATGGAGGGACCAACAAGAAATGGGGACAATGATACTGGCATGAGACCTGGAACATGTCCTTGGCTAGACATCTCGGGAGGTTGATCACCAGGCATGGGTTGGAACTGAGAGATTGTGAAGGGACTGGTTGCTCTGAGTGTATGGCTGGGGCACAGCACCACCAGTTTCTCACATACCCACAGATTAGTTAGTACATTGTAGCAGGAACCAAAATCCAGCTGTTATCATATGGGAGGCTATGAAGTGTAAGTTTCGAACTAAGAGACAATGGATTCATAATTATTGCAGTTTCCCCTTGACTACTCATATGCATCTTAAATATTTGAACTCGCATTTGCAAACCAGACTTGATTTTTTTTTTAATTAACTATCGACTAGTTTTAAGGAGGTTAGAAACATGGATTGAGCAAGAAAACACGATGCAACCAGAGTGGGTATCCCAAACTCTCAGATACCTGTTTATACAACTTACCCCTGAAACTGCCCAAACATTGCCTCTTACAAATCATTTTCATTTGGTAATTGCTGCTGTGAACCCTCCAGCTATGACTTGGGTGGGTCAGAGCACACCAAGTTCACGATGGGAAGCTTAGTCTTCATGGCCACCTAGTGTTGACCTTTGAGTATTTACTAAGGTTTGATTATAGAAGTTTTTTGTGTTTTTTTTTTTTTTTTGCAAGAGAATAGTTGCTGAGGAAAAGGGCATAGATTTGTTTAAAAATCCTATAGGTCTTCATTTTTAACATTCTAGATCACTTTTAACATCCTAGATCATGTATATATTGATTATGAAGTCCCAGAGGTTGTATAATGTATACTATAGTCTGAAATTGCTGCAAAAACCTTGTGCTGTTTCCATACCCATGAAAAACTGAATGACTCTTTATATACACTCAAAGTAGCACACTCAAATGTTTATGCTGCTTCCAAATTACAAAAGACATATGAATTTTTTGTCTTGTTTCTTCCTCAAAGATGGCACAACTGGAGTAACGTCTTTCAGTTTGGGAAGAGTATTTCATTAATGTCCAGAATAATCCTTTAGAAACTAGACTGATAAGGTGGCCTCTGAATTTTTTTGGCATTTATCTCCCACTCAATAGTTTAGTGTCTTACTAAGACACTAAAGTATCTGTATTTCCAGCTTAGGTTTAATAAGCATAATATCATTAATATAGTACACCAGTGTAAATTTTTGTTGAGTCCTAAAAAGTAACATGTCTGGGGACTACATTATAACAGAGAGCAGGAAAATTATTGAGGCAGCGATATGAAGTTATACCATCATTGGTGTGATTAAAAGCAAACTACTTCATGTGATCCTTCCCAACTGATACCAAAAAAAAGATGTTAGGTAAATCAGTAGATATCAAGGACCGGGGGTTGTGTTCATTTTCCCCAATATTGATACTGCATAGGGGACAGTGATGGAAGTCACCATCACTTCGCAAGATTTATGCTTTCCCACTTCATTTTCCAACATCCACTGATTTTAGCAGAATTCAAATTGATGGGTTAAATCAAATTAAGATTATTAATTCCAACAGAATTCCATTCTGTTGCCAGCATCCTCTAGCAAAATATTTTGCTGACTAAACTTAGCTCATTGTTTAAATGGTATGACTATAAAATATGTTTAACAATTATTCAAGAAAATTTACTACCAATATAGTGGGGTAGACTAATAATGTTAGGATGTTAATTAATCTTCTCAGAAAAAGATACGATTTTGTGCATTTTTGTAAAATCTAAAAATGATTTTGTAGTCCTACAACCAAAATTGTATCACCAAAGTTCTGAAATAAAATCAAGATAGGTAGGAATTAAAATTTTGCATATCTAAGACAATAAATATTTTGAAAATTATATTTTAAAAGGCTAATGTTGATCCATTATAATTTTATTCTAGTCTTTTTACTCTGAAAATACTTTATGTATAATATTTATAATCTTACTTTACCTGTCAGACTTTGATTCTTTTCTATTTTTAAAGAGTAATTGAAGCCAATTGGATAGTAAAATAAAGTAAAATGTGGGTATTACAGTTAAATAAATTATAAATTTAAAAATAAAATATTTCTATGAGTTCCCATGAATATCTATCTTATTATGTTCATCTACATATACATGTCTCATAACAATCTCAAACTTAATATGTCTAAAACCTAACTCTATTTCCTCCAGTGCTGTTCCCTTCTTAAACTTCCCCACATCAGGTCTTGGATACACTATCCTTCCACATAATCAGATCAAAAGAGTTGAAGTCACCCTCGACTCCTTTCTTTCATACCACATCAAGTTTGCATTAGTTTCAAGAGACTGCTGAACACAAATTGCTTCAAACGGGAGCTTAAAACAACAGTAAATTATTGTTTCACAGTTCCATACCAGAAATCCAAAATCAGTTTAATTGAAGTTACATCAAGATTTCAGATCTTCTGGGCTAGAATAGATTCTTTTCTTCTTCCACCTTTTCTTGCATTCCTTGATTTTATTTTTAGTATCCGAAAGGGAAGGTTTATTACATAAAAAGAGAAAGAAAAGGATGCTTGCACAGACACAAGCAGGCAGGAAGAGCTGCCCTTGAAAGGGACATGTTTGCTAAAACAAATACCTGCATAAACACAGGTGTGCAGTCTTGGGAGAGTTTACTGCTTTGCAAAGGGAGGCCAGTGAAAAACAAACAAACAAACAAACAAAACACCTGCACTGTCACAGGAGGGGCAGGACAGCTCCCTTGCATTCCTTGATTTGTGGCTCCATCACTCCCAACCATGCCTTCATTCGTTGTATTGAATCCAAAATATTTAATAGTAGGTATCATTTTAACATATGAGGAGTCTCAATCCATGAAATAACATAATTATACCATATGGTAAGTAGAGAGACTGGGAGTCAGAAATAAATTTCACTACTTCTTGTTATTAGCTTCTTGAGATATAATTAATGCTACCAAAACTAGTGCTAGAATGAGGAAGCCTAAGATTTTTTTGGCGTGTATATGTGTGGCGTGCTAAAAACATGAAACAACGAGATCATTTTTGACAAACTTAAAGGAAAAATAATTCATGTCTGACAAAGCTTGAAGAAGAAACAAGGAAATTTTCCATATATAATAAAAATAAAAAATAAATAGTTGTTTTCATTAGCCTTTGTGTTTTTCACATGAAGTCAAATGATTTAATCTTTCTAAAACATTATAGGTATCAAGAAATACTTCTTGAATTATTTCTACCTACATAGCTTCAGATTTTAAAACAATAGACTCTCTTGTTGAGATAAAGGAAATCAAGAAAGTCCATAAAATGTTAAGATTCTAAACATAAAAAGTGATAGACATTATTCTGAAATCAGAGATTAAATAATGGTAATAATGGTAATACTCCTCTCCTGTATACCATTCCAAGTTCCAGGTGACAACTGTCGTGCATGTGTCACAGACAGAAGATTGAAGTTAACCCTTTTTTCTGCAGAAACTGAAAAGTGTGGGGTTGAAAGTGAACTAAAAATCTTAATATTTCATAAGGGAATTCACTACAAGTATAAAAGCAAATAATTAGGAAATATGAGAATTGTCATTATTGTTTTCAACATATGGCAATAAATTTCAAAACATATGTGTACACACCCATACACACACACACACACACCCCAAATGCACATGTTTACCAGTTGACAGTGGTTTCCCCAAGAAGGGAATATGGTTGGAGAAGGGATGAAAGAAGGTATTTTCTAGCATTACCATTTATACTAATGTTATAATGACTAGCACTTTAAAACTGACATGTCATAATTTAACAAAATAAAAATTAGCATTAATGAAAGTTAAAGAATGCCATCATGTTTTCAAAAAACAGTAAGTTTAACAGTTTAAGTCAAATGAATAGCCCAATAAATATACTGCCTGGCAATCACAGCAATGAGTTTAACATTTTCCATTAATTTGCAAGTTACCTTCAACTCTTGATCATTAATTATCCTCAGCAAATTATTGTCCCAGATTGACATTCCTTAGGCATTATCCTGCTATAAGGTCTTTACTTTTTACTATTAGTTGGTAAATTATCTTGGAATGCAAATTGATTTTATTATTAATCTTACCAATATATAATTAACAGTTGACCCTGGAGCACTCTTCAACCTTTTACATAGAACCCATAATTGTATGGGTGTCTTATTTTACATAATGAGGATTTTTGAAGAGACATATTTTTGCATATTTCATTTCTACTGGAGTTATTTTTAATGATTTATTGAATTTTTATGACATAATTAATATTACATGATACTCATTTCTGAAAGGGCCTAACTGATTTGTATTAAAAAATGCTTAAAAATATTGCAATAGAAACAAAATTATTTCAGGAATTAAAAGTCATAAAACATAATTAAAAACATGACTATATTTTGAGCACATATATAGAAAATAGTATACATATATATCAAAATATTATAAAAAGCATAAAATAACTGATGAATATAAATATTGAAATTTTTTATTGTTCAGTTCACAGAACATATAAAAATTATTGAAATGTGCCAGTGGTCATTAGTGTATAGAAAAAAACTTGACAAACAATATTTTGGTCGGTAGTACATAATCTACCAAGAAAATTACATGATGATGTGAAATTGATGAATATAATTTTGAAAGGTGCTTTCACATATTTTAAAGTCTTTCTTCCTATATTCCTTCATTCTCTTCTCTCACATACTCTCTTCCTTTCTTCTTCCTCCTCTTCTTTGTACTAGACTAGTATTTAATAAGCATTAAACTAGATGCACAGGAATACACACATGAATTGTCACGCTGGCTATATTCATGTAATTACCATTCTGTTTCAGCAATGATTCAAGAAAATTTTTTTATATATTATATCCATATACATTAAAGGTAGAAAAAGCAAGATCACATTTTTTTAAAAAAATTAAGTCAAAACTTTACTTCTTAAATATATGGTGAGAAGATTGGCATAACTTCATATTTTCACAATTATCCTCAGAATTGAACTTATCAGATTACAGGTTGACTCTACTATATACTTTTGCATTTAACGCTTGTCTTATAGTATTGGGTTGAAATGTATGAAAAAAAATTCCCCCTCACATAGTTTTATAGTTGGAAATAGAAGAAATATTTTAATATCCTTTAAAAATATTTGTGCATGTGTTTCTTTAACACTGTACCAAAACTCCGTAAGTGGTACTTTTTCTAAAATCAGATGCAATGTGGAATGTGAAAACATTTCTTTGAAATGTTTGTAATCAGCTACACAAACATCCAATGGTTTATCTCACACTTTGAAGAAATCTTTCATCTTCCACATCATTTATTTTTTACATCATGAATCATTCATTTTGAAAATATTGGCTTACTGATTTACAAAGAGCTTCCAAATATTGACTCATTTATAAACTATGAAAAATATCATTTATTAATAATGCCACTTAGAAAAGTCTAAGTATTGGGAAACTGCCAGCCCTACGGTGTCAGATGCAAGTTTTCCAAATTACTAACTTGAAAGTTTGCATTTTATCACAGGTCATAAATATTCTTATTTTTCTTAAATAGAAGACTCACTGTTATTTTTTGATAAATACCTGATAAATGTGAAACATATAATAACTGTAGTTTGTCAGTAATTCCTTCAAGTAAAAATGGAGTTTCATGAAAATTAGTTAAAGCACAGCTAAAAACTGTTGCATAAGACACTTTTTCTTTGAGAAAATGATTATACTTTGGCTTTCAATAGGAGTATTTTCTTTTTACTACCATTTTACTATACAGATGATTAATAAGGCATATGCTCAGCAGGAAAGATTTAATAAAAGTAATCCTTTACTGCAGAATCAAGGACAGTTTTCAAGTAGCTGACTTTTTGTTTTTCCAACTGAAAATTCTTGTCAGGGAAGTAAAAAAAAACCAACAACTTACAGTTCTTTTGGGGGATGGAGATGAGAAGAAAAGGTTGTACCTTACCTATTTTGCTCCTTTTCTGTTGGTTAAATGATTAAGTTGACCCGGACAGACTTAACATGAGAAAAAGACCAAATTAATTCCTGCACATGGAGGTACCATACGAATTTGGGACTCAGAGAAATGACAAAACAAACTGCTTATATACATTTTAGACCAAAGAGCAATAAATCTGTGCAGAATTTATTACACTAAGAAATTTCTTAATTACTGTTATATTTTTTGTTGAAGTAATATTGTACTATAGCATTCTAGAAGTGTAAGATAAAAACAAAGCAAAGGAATGGACAAAACAAAACAAACCCTTGTACTCTGACTGAACTGACACTATTGGAAGGGAAGGGAAGGAAAAGGAAGTTGTACAAGAGTTACAGGGGTAAGGAAATCAAGGAATACAGTGGAAGATAATTGGAGATTCGGTGGTAAGTGTGGTGTGATAACATCAATTATAAATGTATGAACCTATTCACTTAAAACATAAGCAGTGCTGTAAATCAATATTACCTCAATACATATGGTTAAGATAAATTAAAAAAAACTTGAATAATAGAAAACAAACATTTAAAAATATTTAGAAAACATTCAATCAAATATTTACCAATAATATTTTATCGAGTAAAAATTATTGCATAACATGAATGAATAAATAACTTTTAAATATTCCTTTAATAGTTATCTTAACTGATGGCTATTATGATCTCTAAAAATTAATTATTTCTATTTATTATTATTATAAGTATGATTAATATGACCACAGACCTATACAAAGGTTGGTTGTAAATATGACATTGATATGGGATCAAATTTTTTTTAAATATTTAATATCCATTGCTGTAATCATCTTTAAAGGATTATCATAGCTTATTCTCCACAGGCTATTTACCAGTTTTGGCACAGAGCAGTCTCAAAATACAGATTTATTTTAGTAAAGAATGAACTCTATTAAAGCTAAATAATGAATGAATGAAGCAACTATCACTTTCTAAATGATGAAATTAATTATTTTTTCAGATAAGGTGCAACATCTAAGATTTCTGAGTCCTCCCGTACTCTTGAGAAATTAATTTCTCAATTAATTGGGGCTCTTTTTTACTCAGTGATATCAAGATGATTGGTTTACTTGGTATATGAGGAAATGTTAGAGAGTAAAATAAGTCAAACAAATATCTATAAGAATTGATTTCTGTTAATTCTTCATACAAACATCATTGGTCCAAAAAAGTACTTAAGAATATACAGATGATGCAGGAAAAAATGGTGGTTATATGCTTTCTCTTGATGCAAAATGAATGGACTTTGAAGAAATTTATTTGTACGGATTCCAGAGGGCTGTTACTATGATAACATAATGTAAAGCTATGTCCACAGTAACAATATGAACAATATGCTATTATCTGAGTTTTAGCAAATATTCATCAAATATATCAAGTGTTCCTAAGGTGGAGACAAAATAATATCTTACACATAAATCACATTAAAACGAGGTTGCGCATAAGTTCAATTTTGTTTTAAATCATGTTATTTGAGAAGTCTGATGATCACATTTTTAATTGTTATTCATAGGATTTTGCATATACATTTTTAAAAAATTAAAATGCAATTGCAAAATTCCCCTTTTTATCTTAAATTGTACATTTATAGGAATCATGAGGTCTCTGATATCTTCCTTATGCTATTTTTATATATAGGTAAGTATTTCAATCCTTTAGTCTTGAAATATATATATGTATATATTTATCATTTTTGAGTGTTAACCTCAAAGAAATATGTCAAAAAAGATATGAATAAGCTTTAATTGATGAAATGAATGTTCAAGATTATATCAAAGAATTTTAATTAACTCCTAGACTATTTCTATGAGTAATATTTTCTAAGCCTGGTATAAAGTTACCTGCTATTAATACTGATTCTCTGATTAGAGATTGCTTTCTGTATGACTAAATTCATACCCAAAAGTTAAGAGAATACTGCTTTTTTCTTTGCTCTCTCATTCTTTCAAATATATTAAAGATATGCATGACCTTAAGCAAATAAAATTCTTAGTTATTCATACAATGACTTATAAGTCATTTAATATGAAAAAAACAAGGTAGTACAACACAGACATGTTTGTTTTGTTACATTAATCCTATAGGAAACAATTTGCCCTGAAACACAGTTCACTAGTACGCATGATTTAATTTTTCTGCAAGAGTTCCATTCAGCGACTAAGAAACAGCAATTTACTAAGTTATATCATGGAACTCTGTATTTCACCTCATATGGGTGAACATTTTGCTTCGGGAAAGTAGCTATTCATGACAAGATCAAATCTACCCTGCTCTATTTTGCAATGGCAACAGTAGCTTGTAAATATTGACAATAAAAGACAATTGATTTCTTTTGCAGTAGTTCTACATTTTCCAAAATTTTGATCTTCTTTTTAGCTCCTTCCTGATAGATTTTCTCTGAATAACAAAACCTTAATAATATGGCATGAGTGAAGAATAATCACTGAGACTATATGTGTATGTGTGTGTGCTTGATTTCTACATCTTCAATAAAACTTACTTTTTTCTTCCCATGAATTACAGTGATCTCCTTTTATTCTATGTCTATAGGCACTAATAGTGTCTATTATTCAAAGACCATTTAAAGAAGTACTAATTGATATTATTTACATTATTTGATTAGAAACCTTTGCCTATGCTATTTCAGTTCATCTGCCCAAGAACATTAAAATTGGTTATTGGTTTAATTGCCATATCAAATATTAAAGTTAGTAACAATCTCAAGGTCAGATTGTTAGTATTTTGCAGAACCTGCCTTCAAAACTTTTCTATCTCCGGTGTAAGATATTATTTCCATTTATCATGTCAACCAATACTGAACTATTGTATATTAATACACTAGTTTAACCCATACTAAATGTTCACCAACAATTTAATATGAAAGGGCATACACATCAATTTGAACTTATTTGTAAATGCAATTTGTCACAATTTTTAGATATAAATTTGAGTGACTAGCTTGCAGTTACCCCTAATGTGCATCTTCCAATAATAAACTATTCCCAGAGTTTCTTCATCCATTGGTGATGAAGTTCCACATGTGCTCTAATTTCAAGGACCTAGAAAGTGGTATGATTTCCAAACTTTTAAATATTTAAGTAAATATTTACATATTAAGTAGAAGATTCTTCTTTGAATGTTCTTTCACATAGGATCATTGTGTACTTACATTCTAATATGTCACTCTTAGTTATCAATTTCCAGATACAATTTTAGTCTTGGCTACATCATTGCTTTGAAGCTTGTCTACTAAGGTGAAGGATAAGATAAGGCATGTTTAGTTGCCAATTACACTGCCTTATCTTCATAAACTGATATAAAATGAAGAAGACAAAGTATACTAGCAGTCATTTTCCTTTTTTTTTTTTTTGTTATTTTGCCCATTTTTAATTTTGTACTACGAGTTGAGTTTTGTTTGATGAATGACTCCCTGTTACTTTCAGGATCAAATCCAAACCCTTTCACTTGGCTTACCAGACCCTTTATAATCTTCCTCCTGATTAGTTCTCCAGTCTCATAATTTGGCAGTTTCCCCTCACACCTGTGCTCCAGGCGCACTGAACAATTTGCTGTAACTTGGCAATATTGTTCTTTCTCATGCCTGGGTACCTTCACATGCTCTGCCTAGTGAGGGCTTCCCCTCATTTACCTTCTTGGCTAAATCCTACTCATCTCTCAAAACTCAGTTCCAATATTGACTAGAAATATTTCCCACTTGACTACAGTCTAAGATATGAAAGATAGCAACACAGATCTAGGTAGAATTGTGCTGTCTGCACATTCAGATTTCCTCAAGATTTTTGATACTCTTACAAAGAAACCTCACTAACTTGTAACTCCTTGTACAAAATTTGTTAAGTTTAATAAGGTTTAATATTAAAATTAAATGTTTTAAAAACCAATTAAAATATAACTCAATTATTTTATATATGCACACTGTAGATGAACATATTTTATATATGCACAAACACTGTAGGTTTTTTAAAAAATCTCTTGGAGTAGTTACTGCTTTTTTTTTTTTTTTAAAGATGTATTTATTTATTTTATACAAGAACTGGGGTATAGGCCAGATGTGTGGGAGGGTGAGAGGATTCACCAGAGACAGAGCAGGGAACAGAACAGGCAGACTGACTGAAATACTTTGCTGAGGGAAGCAGCAGGCAAAACAGGAGAGGTCTGCTATGCCATATGGGACCCTCGCCAGCCGGACGGGATCGAACTGGCGCTGCAAGGCTGCAGACAGCTTCACAGTGCGTGCTCAACCGCCTATGCCACCAGGGAAGGCCCTGGAGTAGCTACTGCTTTAAAATGAAATTACATATACATATTTCTACTGAGCTAAAATTTCTTTTAAAGCAGGGGATATATTTTGCATAGAAATAGCTCTATTTTGAAGGTTCAATACCATTTAGATCACTAAATGATAAATTTAATACAAACACATATTAGTAGATGTATTTTCTAATATTACAAACTATCACATCTTTGCTTTTGAAACCTAGAAATGTTGCTTTGAAACCTAGAAGTTTCACAGCTTTGCTTTTGAAACCTAACTATGTGCCATCGTTGTTGCTGCTTGTTCTATTACCTCAACCTCATCAAAGGACATAATAAAGATCACAGAAACAAAAACTCTTTGCATTTGTGAGAAGGTATTCACATAAATCTGTCGAAAAGATAATTTACTTACCATTAAGACATGTAAATCATAAAAACTGGCGATAAATATAATTAGTTCTTGATAATGCTGTGAAAAATGTTGTAGGTCCAAGTAAGGTTTTAATATTCCAATAATGAGAACCATGTATGTGCAAGTCCTTTTACTGACACCTTCAGTGTATATTGTCAAGTAGCAAAAGATACCTGGGGATTTCAGTAATTAACCATTTGATAAAAGGTAGTGTTTATTGCCTTGAATCAAAGATGAATATGTATGATATAACTCCTAATTATCTTTTCACTACAAGGGAAGATGCTGTTTGTCTTTATCAACTTGACTGCCTCAAATAGTCACTAAAGATCAGTCCGTGTTATATCAATTCTTTCAAAGACTTAGACATGTACACGATTTTAAAGTTTTTTGTGCCAAAGAATGTTGAAACATTTATTTTATTTTGCTAAATTGGAGTGAGCTTTATATGATTGTTTTTTTAAAGTTTTATTATTTAGGATTTCTGTAATGGTGGAATCAATGTTTGATTTTAAATATAGGTCAGCTTTGATAGAATAAAGTTGTAAAATAATGTTTTGTATGTACTGTTAGCAGCAAGAGGTTTTTTTAAGGTAATGCTTGACATATAAAAGCCAATGAAGAGAATGTCCCAGAAGAGCACAATAATTCCATATATTGTTCTACAAAAGTTCAGTCTGACACATAATTTATGGGTTGTCTCATATGAGCCAAATTTCAAAGCATGTTAAAAATTAAAGGCAGTCCATCCTGATCTTCCTTATTAACTTTTTAAAGCACAGAATTATACTCTGTTTCTTGGACTAGTCTTTATGTATTGCCATTTAGGTTACCCTGTATTGCGTTTGTGTAACGAATTAACTAAAAATTTAGTGGCTTCACACAAATATATATATATATATATATATATATATATATACACACACACACACACACACACATATTTTTTTCATTATGAAATTGGGATGTTTTTTCTTAATATTTTATTTTATATAATTCTTACATATATTTTTATATCTCATGACTTTGATTTTTTAGAAATATGGGCAGAACTCATCTTGTTGATTCTTCAATTCCATTTGCAATTCACTAAAATTATTAAATGGTGTTCAACTGGGAAAAGTGCTGTTGTAAAGGTTCCAAGATAGATTTTTCTCACATGCCCATTATTTTATTAGCATAACTAGAAGGACACTCTTAGAGGGGACTGTGGAACATACTCCCACGTGGCTCCTGTTGAATACAAATCTCAGGGTATTTAGAATTCTTATATTTTATCCGACTTCTTCCTAGAGTATTTCAAAAGGTCTGAAAAAATGCTGAAAAGATTTTTATGACCTACCCTTGGAAGTATCTAAATGTATCTTCACTGCATATTTTTTGTTAACAAAATATTAAACGAGGGGAGCAATATTAGGCTGAACCTCTCAACAGGATACACAGAAAGTAATCTGTGGCCACGTTACATATGACACTCTCCTCCCTTCAATCACATATTATTTTATTACCTTTACATTCAAAATATAGTATTTATCATAAGAGTCCCTAGATTTTAATTCATTATTTCATTTTCTTAGACTTAGTGATCTTGTTATGTAGATCAGGTTCAGGTACAGATGTGGAATCTAGAACATTGTGTTCTTCACATTATGAAGACTTCATAACCAAAAAGCTGAATTTCCTCTTTGTGGATTTAATGATGATACAGAGAAGATACTGCAATAAACTGGGATGTAGGCCAAAGGTGTGGGAGGTGAAAGGATTCACCAGAGAGAGAATGGGGAGCAGCACAGGCAAATATACTGAAATATACTCCTGAGAGAAGAAGCAGGAAAGACAGGAGAGGTGCTGTGACATGTGGGTCAGCTCCCTGGCAGGGAATTGAACTCAGTTAACGGTGGCAGGTGATAGCTTGATAGTGCTGAGACTTAACCTCTGCACCACCAAGGAAGCTCGAAATTATTTTATTAACTTTCTATCTCCTATGTTCTTCCCCACAATTCTGCTAAAGAAATAACAGTTCTTCATTTAATTAATCTTTCAACTCGTGTTTGTTCGTTTGTTTCATTATAGTTACTGCTTTCCATATTCTGCTGGAATTAGAGAAGCATTTCCAAAAGTTCATTAGAAATGCAATGCATTTCCCAAACTACCTGAAATAAGAGTTACTAAAATGCCACTTTTTTTGCCTTCAAATAACATTTTTTCATTGACTTTCAATCCTTCACCGAAAATCTGAAGACCCTTCAGTTTTCATTATCAGTCTCCTCAAAACACTTTTGATGTTATCTTGCTGTCTTTCCCCAGTTAATGTCATAGATATTAGTTTATTTTTAATTAATTAACTAATTTTAAGTTTACTTTTATATGACATACTTTTTCCTTATATCACTATTATTTTGACAGTATTTGATTTTTTTCTCCTCATGTAGTCTGTATAGTTCTCCCAGCACCATGGCACCCCTGAGCCATCACAATAGTTTTCTAACGCTCTTCCCTCCTGTTTTGACCCCTACCCTCTTTCTTTGCCTCAGATCTATGGTCAGCTTGCAAGTTTTGTTTTCTGACTCTTTGTTTGGTCTCTATATTCCACATATAGGTGAAACCATCTGATAATTATCTTTTGCCTTCTGACTTATTTTGCTTAGCATAATCCCATCCACCCCGATCCATGTTGCCTCAAATGGCATGAGTGTATCTTTTTTGATCACTGAGTTTTCCTTTGTTTATATATGTTTTAGTTTTTATCATTGCAGCTTGTCATCATTCTGAGTTATCAGATTAATGTTCAAATGTCAATTACTACATAAAATACCGGTTTTCTAATTATATTTTACAATTGTGTGGGTCAGGAATTAGAGCAGGGTTTAGAAAGAAATTTCTTCATTTCTTATGGTGTCAATTGAGTTGAAAGGGTGACATTCCGTAGGCAAATGGACTAGACTTTCTGGCACCTGGTGGAAATAGTTGGAAGGCTAGGGTTAGCTGAATCTCACCATCAGAACATTTATTTATTTATTTTTAAGATTTTTTTTTTTGTTTATTTATTTATACAAGCACTGGGTACAGTCAGAAGTGCGGGAGGGTGAGAGAATCCACCAGAGCCAGAGCGGGGAGCAGAACAGTCAGATTGACGAAGAAGTACACTGCTGAGGGGAGCAGCGGGCGGCAGGAGAGGTCTGCGGGCCATGTGGGACCCTCCTCCAGTGGCCGGGGAGCAGTTGGGGAATCGAACCCGTGCTGAGGACTGCGGGCAGTTTCGTAACCCAGCGCTCAACCGCTGCGCCACCTGGGAGGCCCTTTTTTTAAGTATTTTATTTTTTATTTTTTATTTTTTTTTAAGATTTATTTATTTTATTTATACAAGCACTGGTACAGTCAGAAGCGCGGGAGGGTGAGAGAATTCACCAGAGCCAGAGTGGGGAGCAGAGCAGGCAGAAGGACTGAAGTACACTGCTGAGGGGAGCAGCGGGCAGCAGGAGAGTTCTGCGTGCCATGTGGGACCCTCCTCAGGTGGCCGGGGAGCAGCCGGGGATCGAACTGGCGCTGCAGAGGTTGCGGGCAGCTTCGCAACCCAGCGCTCAACCGCTGTGTCACCAGGGAGGCCCCATCAGAACATTTAAAAGTGGCTGTTCTCACATGAAAGTTACATGTGAGAAAAAGTTACATGGACACTAACTTTTGTGAGAGTGAATATTCAAAGGCTGCAGTCAAAAGCAACAAAAATTATTGTGAGCTAAAAATGGCAGCATAACATTTCTCTTATGCCGCATTCTAATGCTCAGAAATTCATTAAAATCAGTCTGCATTTAAGGGGAAGTTAACTAGATTTTACCTCTCAATGTGTGGAACTGTAAATAAGTTCTACCATTTTTAACATAGAGTGATTTACAATGAGTATTTTCCTCCTCAAAATAATTTCCTAGAACTCAGAACTTAAAAACACCATATGTATATATAATTTTTGATATTTATACAGAACTATGGAGGCTAATTTTAATAAGGCAAAGTTTTGACCATTTTGTCACTCTTTATGGATTCTGCTTCCTTCATTAAAATTAGACCTATATTCTAAATCTCACTCTCTGATCACAACCAATCTTTCAAGTCTTGTTTCCCTTTATGTTCTTTTTTTTAAGATTGATTTATTTATGCATACAAGAACTGGGGTGTAAGCCAGAGGATTCACCAGAGAGAGTGGGGAGCAGAACAGATGAATCTACTGAAATACACTGCTGAGGGTGTAACAGGGTGGTCCCCAGGAAAGGGGGAAGTTCCAGGTTCCCTGCCCCACCCAAGGGAGGGTGGAGCTGAGCAGGAAGAGGAGAAGCTGGAGAAGAGACTGAGGAAGGAAGCAGGATGGAGCCAGGAGACCTGGAGGAGGCGCATGGAGCCTAGAGACACGTGAAGAAACTGCGCTTGTCTTTTGGTCGTGGACTGGGTGACACAGATGTGGGTGAGACCCATGGGGAGGTGACAATGACAGCTTTTATCTTGATGTTGATTTTGCTCCTTTCCTTCCGGGCTTGTCTGGTTGTTTGTGACCCTTTTCTGTGGGTCCCCACTGGAAGATGCTTTAGACTTGTGGCAGGCTTTGGGGCCTTGTTCTGGGCCGATCCCATTTGGATGGAGTTTTACCCATGAGGGGATGGGTAACTTTGGGTGTTTCATTTAGAAACTAGATTATTTGCTTTTCCTGTATTGTTTCCTAGTTTTATTAAAGTTCCTTCTCATTAAAGTCTCATATGTTTTGTGTTGATGCGGCGGATGGCCGAACCCATTTAGAATAGGCAGGTTTGTGGGGTTTGGGCTGCCCCTCTCCCTGTCCTATAACAAGGGGAGTAGCTGGTGAGGCAGGAGAAGTCTGCTGTTCCATGTGGGTCAGCTCCTGGACACGGGGCAGGTGGGGGGGGGGGATCAAACGGGTGCTGTAGTGGCTGACGATAGCTTGATAGAGCTGTTTCTAACCCCTGCACCACCAGGGAGGCCCTTTCCCTTTATATTCATTATATATTCTAAACAAAGTAAACATATCATATTCGCTTCTCTTACTTTTATATCACCTGCATTGTTTTCCAAAAATAACTTCCCTCTATCTCTTACCAAACATACCCTTGTCTGCTATCAGCAAGAAAGAGCTAAAGTACTTTCATATGTAAATATTTTTCTCCAGACGGGAATTACATTTGCTCTTAGCAAATAATGACCTGGAATAACTAGTGTGTTGGGTTTCTGAACCCAATTACAATGTGAGTGTGAGTAGGTTTGCCCACAACAATTCTAGGACACCAGGAGGGTGTTCAAGTATTCAACTCTGTTCTCACACTATTCAGCCAAAGGTAGTGTTAGATTCCACAGGTTAAGGGTAAAATCTCCCAGGATTCTCCCCATTTCAACTGCAAACTGGAAGAACAGTCTGCCATGTGGGTTTCTACTTAACTGGCTATAGCCTAGAGATTCTTATAATTCCATCCCTATTTTCAGGTGCCCATTATGACCCAAGTCATTACTAGTGCTTCTGACTGGCAGGCTATAAATGAGAGGTTCTCAGGACACCGTGATTCGATTTGTTCGATTTGATAGAATGGTATGCAGAACTTGAGAACCAGTTTATTCACTATATCACTGATTTGGGTATAATTCAGGAACAACCAGATGGAAGAGATGCATAGGCAAGGTATAAAGAAAAGGCATGGAGCTTCCATGCCCTCCTCATGCATGCTGTTCATCCTCAAGTCTTCATTTGTTCAACAATCTGGAAGCTCTCTGAAGGCTCCTCCCCTTGGGGTTTTATAAAGGATTCACTATATAGTCTTGATTGATTAAATCACTGGTAACTGGGGATTGAGTCAAGCTCCTGCCCCTCCCCACTCCCTGGAGATTTGAGGGTGGGACTGGAAGTTCCAATTCTCCAATTACCTGATTGGTTCCCCTGGCAATCAGCCTCCACCTTCAGATGTTTCCAAGTTTCCTTCATTAATGTAACAAGAGACACCAAATTCCAAAGCATTTGGTAGCTGCGAGCCAGAACTAGACAAAGGTCAAATATGTAAGAGAAAGATGTTTTGATCATCTGAATGAACACGTATTTAATTCTTATAAACCATAATATTGCAACAAGCAGCCTTTTCCACACTTATCTAATGAAAGGCTGATCTGATTTGTAGCTGGGCCTTCATTTTTATGGGCGCAGATTTCTGTTTCATTCTAACATTTTGGTTATAGACTCTAATTTTGGTGGGTCCTGTACTTAGAATTTAAATACCTTAGCCTTGAAAGACTGTTGTAATCTCTTCATTTCCTCCATCACCTCTGTGATCACCACTTAGCATTTCTTGGGAAAACATGATTCAAAATGTTGGACTAAGTTCACTGATTACCTTTCTTTTAGACTTTAGCCCTATAATGCTGCACTGACCTCATAATTTCATTTTTTCAGTTAATTTTTTAAAAGTTTTTACTCAGCTTTCTCAATTGTTTCTAGTGAGTGATTGATAGGTCCAAGTAATCAATCTGCATCAATGGAGGTTTGTATTTACTCTAAATGTTTAGTAGTAGAAGGGAAATTTGACATTTGTGTTTGGACTAAAATAATTAATTGCTTATGAAATTTAAATAGATGTAGGACAAACTAGAAACTTTTCTGTAGCACCACCTACCCTTATTTTTAAAAAAAGTAAAAATAAAAACCTAAATACGTTGACTTCCGTATTTTCATTTACATAGCAAAATCTTTGTTTTTAAAAATGAACAAAGATTTTTCAGTGAATATAGAACATCTTTTGTTACTGCAGTTTTTGTTTGATTGTAATGTTTTAAATGTGATTTAAGTGAAAATGACATTATATTTCACAAGATATATATTCAAACACATAGACTGGAGTATATTTGTTAGCCTGAAACCATGACAACAAGATTATACTTGTTTCTCCTGAATCATAACAAGGTTACATTGTATTTGTAGAAGAGACGACAATGGCAATAACAGTAAATATTAGATGGGAATAAACTTTCTAAAATTAAGAAATATGTGAATATGGAGACTAAATCAAGGGCAATTTCACACAGGAGCAAAAAGATAGATCACATAATTTTTTTCCTACTGAAAATAGGTCTATTGTTATGCAGATAACTCTTTTTTCTTTTAGGAAGAATTTAGTTGTCATTCACATTACATTTGATAAATTTTGGAATGAATCAAATATGACTCCCCTTCATATGTCAAACAAATCAAGCCCATTTATAAACACTGGCCACACCCATTTGAATCTACTCCTCTGAGACAAACAAATCTCCTGCAAGTGCATAGTATGATATTAATGATATACTTTAGCTATAATTTCCCTGGAAATAGTATGATAGTCTCCATCATTTTGGTTCTTACGAACTGGGAAAAGAATTGTCAGCAAATTGAAGTATTTTTGTTTACTGACATTAATTAAGAAACAAATATTGGGCCTCCCTAGTGGCGCAAGGTGTTAAGCACCACACTATGAAGCAATCCCCAGCCTCTGCAGCACAAGTTTGATCCCTGGCCTGCCAGGGAGCAACCCACATGGCGCAGCAGACCTCTCCTGACTCACCCACTGCTCCCTTCAGCAGCGTATTTCAGTCAGTCTGCCTCTTCTGTTCCCCACTCTGTCTCTGGTGAATCTTCTCACCCCTTCCCTACCCCCTTCCCCCCCATCTCTGGCCTGTAGCCCAGCAGCTCTTGTATGCACAAATAATCTTTAAAAAAAGAAACAAATATTTCCTTTAATTGAGCTCCACATGAATGGAAAAAAAAAAGATTGTATTACTTAATGGTATTTCCATAGGGCAAAGAAAATAGATTAGATTTTTTTCTTTAAAAAATAGTTTTAACAATTTAAAAGACAATTAGTGGTTATTTAAACAACTATATAGCCTAATCATTTTTCTGCATTATATCCCAGACAAGTATTTTAATAATTTTCAAGTATTTCTAAAGATTAATAAGTCACTTCCTTAGAGAGTCACTAGAAAATTCCTCTTAGACAGGTTTATTGGACTATTGTGAACTAAGGGGTAATTTTTTTCATGAATGGAGTGGAAGCAAACTTTGGTTGCAGAAATTAAGGGTTCCTAACCTTTCACATTTAATATTACTATTATGACAAACATTAGTTCAATATTTTTATTTTGACATTTAACTCTAATAAGGACTGAAATATGTTGTTTTTTGTTTGTTTTTCCTTTTAGGTGTTTTTTTTTAAAGATTTATTTATTTATGCATATGAGAGCTGTGGTACAGGCCAGAGATGCAGAGGGGTGAGGGGATTCACCAGAGACAGAGTGGGGAAAAGAACAGGCAGACTGACTGAAATACACTGCTGAGAGGAGCAGCTGGCAAGTCAGGAGAGGTCTGCTTCACCATGTGGGTAGCTCCTTGGCCGGTTGAGGATCAAACTTGTGCTGGTGCTACAGAGGCTGCGGACAGCTTCATAGTGTGGTGCTTAACCCCTTGTGCCACCAGGGAGGCCCCACCTTTTTTTTTAATTTTTTTTTAAGATTTATTTATTTTTATACAAGAACTGGGTGCAGGCCAGATGTGTGGGAGGGTGAGAGGATTCACCAGAGACAGAGTGGGGAACAGAAAGACAGACTGACTGAAATACGCTGCTGAGGGGAGCAATGGGCGAGACAGGAGAGGTCTGCTTTGCCATGTGGGATTCTCGTGGGCCCGCCAGGATCGAACCCACACTGCAGATGCTGGGGACAGCTTCACAGTATGTCACTCAACCACCTGACCAGGGAGGCCCATAGAGCCCCATCTTTTAGGTATATTTTTATCGTCTTTGTATTATTGCCTTTTCTCCCTTGACATTTTAGTCCTTTTGCACTGGTTGTCATGAATATATATCAGCCTATTCTGTGTGTTCTCCTTTTTAATACGCATCCTGTTTTTTTAAACTGAGGTTTGCAATAGAATTCTCCATGCAAACAAAGCTAGTTCATTAGTATGTACCATGTTTTACCTAACTCATAAGAAACATTAGTGATTTTGAAGCCCAAATCATTATTTCAGAGACCTGTGAATTCTTGAATAATCTTTTAGTGCAGAATGTTATTCATAATTGATTTCCACAGCTATGTTGAGAGCAATAACTGCCACCCCCCGATTGCTCATATTCTTTGTCTTTCCTTATTCTCACACAGTGAAGGGGTTGTTTTAAACCATCTTGTTTTTCTCAATTTATAAGATTTTATTTTTATGTATGCACACAAAGCATGGATGCAGTGAAGACAGACCTGTGGGGTGGAGAAGGGATGATTTCTTTAATCAGCTTTTCCAAAATAGGTATAAGGTCCATTCATCTTAGCATCAACCATTTTTTTAGTCTTTTTTTTTTTTTTTGAAGATTTATTTTATTTACACAAGAGCTGGGGTACAGGCCAGAGGCACGGGAGAGTGAGATGATTCACCAGAAACAGAGCGGAGAACAGAACAGGCAGACTGACAAAATACACTGCTGAGGGGAGCAGCGGGCAAGACCGAAGAGGTCTGTTGCACTATGTGGGTATCTCCCTGGCCGGCTGGGAATAGAACTGGCGTTGCAGAGACTGTGGACAGCTTCACAGCACTGCGCTCAACCCGCTGTGCCACCAGAGAGACCCAGCATCAACCATTCTTTAGGAGACTGACCCACTGATATACAGAGAAAAATATGGCATTAAATTAATAGATTTTCTTAGAGCAGAAAACACATTACAATGTTTTGTTCCTTTAGTACTAATAAGGAAATAACAACTGTGACCTAAAATAAAATAGAGGTTAAAAAAAATGGATTTTGAAGTGCAGTCATGAATAATTATTTTAAAGAAAGGATAGGATTGTTGAATACTTTCTTAATCCTGAAATATCTAAAGTGCCTTTTCTGTTTACATATCTTAATTGGGTGTATGCTTCCTATATGTGGTTTCTTTTTCTTTTTTTAATAGTTTGTGTTATGCCACGTTCTAGTTTTTATTACTATGGATGAGAAATCAAGAAATTTCTTTCATTTCTCTTTCTCTCTGCTCCCTCTTTCTATTCCTCCCCCCTCCTTCTCCTTTTCTTTTTCTTCCCACCCCATCCCCATTCCCCTATTTTTTACTGACACTCATCACTGAGAAAGCTTTTAGCCTAAACGTTTACCATCCTTTCAAGCTCACTTTGCCTGAGCCTCCCTCACTTGACTCCTTCAACAGAGGACACATGGCTCCTGCAAATGAGGTTTTGTTCTAAGGACTGGGCATCACAGGCTCTCTCTTGACCCCACCGTTGAAAGCCTAAAATAGGGTGATCTCACACTATCTTTGATTTCTGTTGCCACCTTTTACATCAGTAGTGGAGGGGTCTTATTCTCACTAGGGAACACCTTTGACATTCACTTTTAGAGAAATAGTCTATTTTCACTAATGCAGGCCTACTCTTGACTTCTGTTTTAGATCTCTGAAGACAGAGGTGTGCTTTTACTTTTAGACGAAATACATTCCCATAAAGGAATACTTCTTCACTGTGCTTCTCCCAGCTTCTGTCTCCACCCACGACTTTCTCTCCCTTGGGAAATGATTGCTATAGCTAAAGGTTTAGAATGTGACATGTTTTACTACATTGTAACTTTTACCTTTTCTTTTTCTCTTCCTATTACTAGACTGGTTGGGTGGGTCCTTTCATCTAGTTGGGTAAATTTGTCTTCTCTAAACTTCAGTTTGTAGCATGGCTTGTAATGTAAACAAAGCTAGTTCATGAGAAGTCCAATTTGGTGGCAAATGTCAATCTTTTATTAAGCCGTTATAGCAATGAAAATAAAGTTTTGATTTTCATATTTCTAGTTCCTATAACATTGTACATTTTGCTGAAAATTAGGCCATAAAAGAGAGGTATGCTTACTGGAGTTCAAAAGTATGGCCTATTCAACTGATTAATATATATATATAAAATTCAGTATATAAAATATATGGTGATACAGTGGCATAAATATATGGTGATACAGTGGCATAAACATATAGAATGATAAGTAAAGATACAGAATGATATTTAGATGATTGGATTTTGCAATTCTTTGTTTTGGTGGAAAATAGGTTTTTAGTAGACCTCAAAACAAATGAGAGACTCCAAATGACTGAAGATATTAAAGGGAAAGTGGTTCTGCTCTGTGATTAGGTATAGGCACCACTTTTATATGAATGACATGGGTGCCTTAGTGGTGGATATGGCATGGTAACATACATTTGAAGGGTGTGATCCTATATCTCAGAATCATTTACAGAATTGTAAACCAATATTATTTCAATTAATAAATAATAAACATAACACAAAGTATTTTTCTATGATCCATATACATTAAAAACACCCACTTTATGCATACTATTGCAGAAGACTCTCCCGTTTGTAGATGTCTTTTATTTTCAACCCAGTGTTTTTGATAATTGACCAATATTTTTGTACATAAAGGTAGTTCATTCCTTTTTATTCCTGGGTAGTATTCTGTTGTATGGATTACCACATTTATTTTATCATTATTTTCATTTCTCTCTTACAGAAATTAGCTGAAATACAAACTCCAGGTAATGTAATAAGAAAGAAATATTTTGTTACTCAAGAAGGTAAGTAGGAAATATATCTTCTTTTGTTCTTGCTTCACAATTTTATATTCTAGACGAAATTACCAGATTTTAGATTTATTATTTTCAAAGGTTTCTGAATATAGACACACAGCTTGCCACATGCAAACCAGCAGGAACAAAAATGATCTTGTTGAATGTGGAAACATTCTACTCCTTATATTGCAATTTTTTTTTTTTGCTTTGAAACTACTATGCATAAAACCATAATACTGGAATAATAGAACCCTAATGAATCTAAGTCACTATTTAAAATGGAAGTTAATCAGTGGGATAGTGCAGCAAATGTTTGAAGATGGATATTACTGCTATGTAGTAACATCAGTCATGTTTCTAAAGCACTTTATGCATATGTTTGTCTTAAATATTTTTCCATCATTTAGTTTTAAGAGACATGTCATTTAGACTGCAATAACTCCAAACGACCAATAAAAAGGAGAGTAATTTAAAAAGTTTCCTAGTGTTTATTCCCTCTTGCCTTTCTTTCAATAGTTTCCTCCCTTCCTGGTTTGCCTCACTTCAGTGCCATCCTTAGAATCATTAAGAAATTATAAGGCACGGGATCATCTTGAACTTTGAACTTTAAGGAGACCTGCTTTTTAACCTTCTGTGAGTCAATTGCTTCCATCAGGAGTTATCTTATGATAACTATCTGATGATAACTATCCACACTCTTCTCCAGTCTAGACCACACTACAGATCCTGGTACTTTTCTTCAAAGGCCCTGAAGCTGCATCTGCTTCCTATGCTGGCCTCTTCCCAGAAAACAATGCTACTAGTTTGTAAGTCTAAGACCTTTGAGAATAGTCATTTGAAAAGGATCAGGTGCTTGAACTCTCAGTTACCCTATAAAGGGGACGGATAAATTGATCCTTTAAGTTTTTGGGGAGAGGAGAAAATTCTGTAGAAAATAAAAATTACCAAGATAAGCTTTGTAGGAGATTCTGATCAAAAATGAGTGGTAAGAAATTGAACTTTTTATAATCTGTGAACTTAAATTACAGAGCAAAAGGATAGAACAAATTGTATGCTAAAGAGTAGTCAATGAAAGTTATTCTTATAAAAACCCAAATAAGATAAAAATGAACTGTAATTATATATATATATATATGTACATTTTGTGTGTATGTTTGGATGTGAATGCTTGTGTGTGTGTGTAAAGAGTTTTTTAGTGTTCTGCCTGGAAAAATTCAATTCTCCATCTTAATCTGGTTACTCTGAGTATTAAAATGCATGAAAGTACATGGTATATCTCTGTCAGAGCAGGCACTTGGCTCATGTTTACAATTCATAGAGCGCTGCCTGACTTGTTATCCCTGCAGGATGCCTAGGCTCTGTAATCTCCATTACCATAAGCTAAAACTCCTATGAATAGGATACTTTTTCAAAATACTGAATAAAAGATTCACATACATTTCCAAACATTTCCTGTGGATAAAGAATAATATGTAATAATAATGAAACATAAAATTAAAAATGAAGAACAGTATTCTGAATTTAATAAATATGGTGAACTATCACTAAAATCCTGATTAAATTACTATTGGTTTATATCAGTGCACTTATACTCTCTCTATAACATTAATTAATTTTTTAAAATGTAAGTACTTTTAATTTGGATTTTTAAAAATTGTACTTTTTTTGTTGATGTAACTTTTGTTTAAAACATTGTATATGGCTTAACTGTGTTGGATCACACCTTTTCAGATGTATGTCACTACACAACACCCAACACCAAAGCACCCATAACCTCCACCCTATCCATTCAGCCTGCTCCCTCCTTTACTTGCCACCCCTTCATCTTCCCATCTGCAACTCCATAGTCAGAAATCGAGGATTTGATTTGGTTTAGTTTTGTCTGTTCCTTTGTTTTGTTGCTTTATATTCCACATATGAGTGAAGTCACCTGGGATTTATAAAAACCTTTTTTGATAGTTTATATTTCTTTTTCACCTGTATAATATTTGTTCAGATTTGTTACTTTTTATAAATTCACTGCTGTCCATTATATTGAATTAGTATGTACTAATTCAACTTTTGCTTCTATTTTAAAAGTCAGTTATTTTCTTTAAGTACCTAAAATGACATTAACAGATGCTTAGAACAGATTTCCAAAACCATAATAAAGGTGTTGCAATAGAAGTAGATCAGTTTGTGACCTGCTATTTCTCATTTGACTTTTAATATATTTTTAAAGATTTATTTTTATTTATTTATGCATTCAAGAACTGGGATGTAGGCCAGAGGTGTGTGGGGATGGGGGAGAGGATTCGCTAGAGACAGAGTGGGGAGCAGAACAGGCAGATCTACTGAAATACACTGCTGAGGGGAGCAGCAGGCAAGACAGGAGAGGTCTGCTGTGCAATGTGGATTAGCCCCCTGGCCAGGAATCAAAGTCATGCCTCAGTGGCTAGCAATAGCTTGATAGCCCTGAGACTTAATCCCTGTCTCAGGGAGGCCCCTTTTTATATCTTAAGTGGTTAAGTAGTAGCCAGTAAAGAAGTCCATGTTTTCTCTTCCATAAATACTTGTAGATGTGAAAAAACAGACAAATATAATTTTTTCATTAAAAGAAAAGTATCACTAAAAGTAGACATTGCCTTATTTTCTCATGGAAACATTAGTTATTTGGAAAGAACAATGATGATGTTAAATTGAAACACTATTACTTTGAATTTATAATTGCATTTATTTGGTAAATTTAAGCACTAGTCTTTTCTTTCTTTTTTGAGGTAGCATGGTTTACAACACTGCATTTGATTTAGAGGTATTATGTCACACCTCTTCAATTGAAGGAATCCAAAAATCTTCCACCATAGTCCTTTGTACCTCATCTCCCCATTGCTCCCCCTTTTCTGCCTCCCCAACCAGAGGCCACAATTTTACAGTCGAATTTCTCAGAATTGTTGTTGGTTTTTATCTGATCCTTCGTTATATTTCTCTATTGTGTACATGTAAGTGACACCACAAACTGCCTTTCTCCTTTTAACATATTTCACTTAGCATTTTCCCTTCTACACTTAACATTTCCCTTGTCATACATGGCAAAAGTGTAGCTTTCTATAGCTGAGTAGTATCTCATTGTGTATAAATATCAAATCTTCCTAATCCACTGATCTCTACTTGGCTACTTTGGTTGTTTCCATAATATAGCTATTGTAAATAGTCCTGCAATGAATAAAGGAGTGTATATATTTCTTCAAATTAATGTTTTGTTTTGTTTTTCTTTTATTTGAGTAGATACCTAGGAGTAGAATTGCTGGATCACACAATAAGTCTAGTCTTTTTTTTTTTTTTTTTTTGTAAATTTGGGAAACCTCCATACTCTTTCCAAAATAGCTGGAACAGTTTGCATTCCCACCAACAATGTAATATGTTTGTGTTTTCTCCACATTTTAGCCAACGCTTGTTGTTTATGGTCTTTTTAAATTTCTTTGGAGAATGTCATTGAAACTTAATAAAGAGTGCATTGAATCTGCCTATTACAGTGAGTTAGGTGTCCATTTTAACAATGTTAATTCTTCCAATCCATGATATGGGAGAGAGTATCTTTCCATTTCTTCAGTTCCTTTTAACAAAATCTTATAATTTTCATTGTACAGGTCCTTCATCTCCTTTAAGTCTAATCCTAGGTATTTAATTCTTTTTATGCTATGGTAAATGGGATTGTTTCCTGATTTCTTCTTCATTTATTTCTTGGTTTCCATATTGGAACACAAGGGATTTTGTTAATTGATTTTATAGCCTTCCAATTTGCTGAACTGATTTATTAGTTTAATTAGTTCTTTAGTGGAGTCTTTAGGGTTTTCTATGTATATTATAATGTCATCTCCAAATTGTGATAGCTTTGCTTTTTCTTTCCCAATTTGGATTCCATTTATATATTTCTCTGACCTTATTGCTCTAGCTAGGACTTCCAATACTATATTGAACAGCAGTGGTAAAAGTGGACATACATATCTTGTTCCATATCTTAGTGGAAAGTCTTTTAGTTTGTCATCTTTGAGAATGATGTTAACTGTTAAGTTTATCATAAATGGCCTTTAGTGTGTTATGTTCCATCTACCTCCATTTGTGTGCCTTTATCATCAAAAACTTAACAAAACTTATCAAAAACTGTATCAGCATGTTTATATTGATGTGGTGATTATGTTGATTACGTTTTGGAATCTGAGCTATCATTGCATCCCTGGAATAAATCCCACTTGCGCCAATGTAAAATCATTTAAATACATTGTTGAATTTGGTTGACTAAGATTTATGTTAGTCAAGAATATGTTGAGAATATTTATATATTTATATTTATATTCATCAGGGAAATTGGTGTTAGTTTTCTTTTATTGCAGTGTCTTTATCTGGCTTTGGAATCAGGGTAATTTGACCTCATGAAATGTGTTAAACAACAATCTGAAATACTACATTTTATATTCTGAATGACTCCCAAGAAATACATGCATCTTTCTTTTAATTTCAATGTTGAAATTGAAATTAGAAAAATGAAAGAGGAAAAACACATGGTTAACATATATGAAATGAAGTATTATATGTAAAAGATAAACTCTCTCTTTTGTTCTGTTTCATATTATCTATAAAAATATCAGAGTGCTTTTAAGAATATGTAAGTTTTAATATTTTAAATCTCTGTTTCCTTTTTCTAAGACAAAATAGAGGATCCTGATAGTAAAGCAGGGTCACAGAGAAAAAATAAATAAGGCAGAAAAAAATTAATAAAAGTGAAGACAATAATAAAATGATGTAAAACTTCCTAATTACAGAATGCAGTATGCAGAGAATTATCCTTGAACTGCTTGACTCCTGTGAGCAGGATTTTTGTGTTAATTAGGAGCATCCTTCATTAAGTTTGTCTGTAAATTATATATTTTCCAATTCAGCATTTAGTGTTTTTAAACAAAAATAGTCACATCCCTCAAAAATTTTAAGAAAAGATAGAACAATTGTGAAAATTTAGGTTCAAAACTTTAATAAAAGTATGGAAAACAGTTTTTCATTTATTTGTTTTGAGAAGATACTTTCTTGAGGTTTTTTTTTTTTCCTTGAATGAACTTTGAAAACTTCATGACTATATTTTTGGATCAAATGTTATTTTCTGTACTGCTTGAGAATAGCAAATAGGAACCTGAAAGTTCAAATCATTAGACATGAAAGACTATATCTGACCCTAAATTCAAGTGCACATTATAGAAGGTACTGCATTATTCGATAAGGTTATACTGAGTATTTGTAATAGAAAAATTAGACACTTTTCAAATATATGCCATTATAAGTTTTCACATTTACTTAATGACCTATAAAACACTACTTAAATTCACCTGGCAGAATACCATAGAATAACATTAAGGTGTTGTGGGTTTTTTTTTCAATTTCAAGGTTGTGTGCTTAGAAATTTCCTTATAAAGTTTTAATAATATCAGTTCTTTCAGCATAGTATCAAACATAGTACCATTGAGCAAATCTTTAGTGATATTTTAAACTTAAATGAGCACTCTATTGGAAATAGTATGAAGGTTTTGCAAAGTTTTAAAAATAGACCTATTGTGTGTGACCCAGAAATGCCACTCCTATGCATCTACCCAAAGAATAAAATCAACACTAATTTAAAGAAATATATGCAGTCCTATTTCATTGCTGTACTGTTTACAATAGTCATGCTCTAGAAGCAGCATAAGTGCCCCTGACAGATAAGTGTATTAAGAAGATGTGCATAATTCCTTCTAGCTCCATCCATGTTGCTGTGAATTGCATGAGTTTATCTTTTTTGATTGCTGAATAGTATTCCATTGTGAATATATACCACATCTTCTTGATCCAGTCATCTATTTTTGGGCATTTGGGTTGTTTCCGTAGCTTACCTATTGTAAATAGTGCTGCAATAAACATAGGGGTGCAGGTATCCTTTTGTATAATGTTTTTGTGTCCTTTGGGTAGATAACTAGGAGTGGGATTGCTGGATCATATGGAAGCTCCATTTTTTGCAGGTTGAGGAACCTCCAGACAGCTTTCCATAGTGGGTGGACCAGTTTACACTCCCACCAGTAATGTAGCAGTTTCCTTTTCACCACATCCTTGCCAACATTTGTTGTTGCTGGTTTTTATGATATGTGCTATTCTTACTGATGGAAGGTGGTGGTATCTCATTTTGTAAACATTTTGATTTACATTTTATAAATGTAAATCTCATTTTGTAAATGTTTTGATTTGCTTTTCCCTGATTATAAGGGATGTTGAACATTTTTTTCAGATGCCTGTTGGCCATTTGCAGATGGTTTTATTTATAAGAGTAATACAGGGGAACTAAATAAGACATCAGGGGAAAGAAATAATAACAGTACGAAACACAACAAAACAAAGCAAAACAAAAAACAAATGGACAATTATAAACCAGAGACAGCCACCTGGGACGGAGGAGGAAGAAGGATTAGAGAGAGGGAGGGAGGAGCACAGGGGATTGAGGTGATGGTGCACGGGTGCATTGGTGAAGGAAACTCTATGGGGACTACACCTGAGGGGGTGGGGAGCAAACACTGTTTAAAAATGAACAATGAGGTAAAAATGTATAAATAAAATATTTTTTAAAAGATGTTGTATATATACAAAATGGGATGATTTCACTCATGTGTGTAATATAGAGAAAAAACAAAGGAGTTATCATAAGTGAAGCAAAACAAATATGATACATATTGCTGCAGAATTGAGGCTAGTAGAGAGGGAGAGGAGCAGGCGGGGACCAAGGAAGGAGGAGGCCTAGTGGTTTGTGGTAAGAGACTCTGGGTGCCTTGATGGCATTTGTGATTTGATTACAAACATCTAAGGAGGCATGACCCTATTCTCCTAAATAATGTGCAATGTTGGAAAGCACTGTTGCCTCAATAAATAAAAACAGTAGATAATGGATTTCAATAAACAAAAAGGAAGAGAAAATAAAATTGAAGGGATGATACAATATGTGGTAAACTGAAACAGTTAAACTATCCTATGTAGTGCAAAAAAAAAGTAAACTTCAATTAATTTGAATATCACTGATATTCTGAATATAAGGAAAGCAACAAGTTTACTCTTAAAAGATATACTGTAAATTTACAGCATAGTATATTGAAATGCATAACATTTTAATATTGTCTATTTCTTACAATTCAGAGAAACCATAAAGATTATATTCTAAGTCTGTAATTTAATGCATAACACCCTAAATATTTTAAAGTAAACTTTATAATCAATCTGTTATGTGAGCTTAAATGACATTTTGTCATTGGTTTAAGGAAAAACACCATCTCTCCTATGATCTTATGATGCATATATATATAATATACATTATAAAGAAAAATCACAATATGTTTAAAAATAAATAGATAAATGAGCACTTTATGTATAGATACATAGAAAAAGGGTGATAAAAAATGGAGAGAGAAAATATTCCCTTAATCATTTCAAAATCTGGGTGACATTTTGAATGTAAAAATTAATAAACAGGGAAATGTAAAATAGGTGTGTAATCAATGGAAATGAAAGTAAGAAGTCACTGCAGTATTTTAAAGGTTTAGCTCATCAGATTCTTATCAGATTCTTATTAAAATAATGAAATATAAGCTGAAGACATCGTAAACAGATAATATCTTCAATGTAATCATCAAGACACATGAATGGAATACCTGTTGAATGCCAGACATTAAGTTAATCATTTATTTGTGCTAGCAATCAAAATGAAGTATGAACTTGACACAGATGAACTGTTTCATATTAATCATTTCAGATATGTACCTATACTAGTAATATTGTTCATAACCACATGTGTGAATTTGTTTAAATTAATATACTTGGTTGCCTTTTCTCCTAACAATGTTTTTCTTAGAGCAGAAGTTTTTAATTTAATTTTTTTAAAAAAAATATTTATTTAGTTTTGCATACAAGAGATGGGCTGTAGACTAGAGGTGTGGAGTGGTTAGAGGATTCACCAGAGACAGAGTGACTGAAATACACTGCTGAGGGGAGAAGCAGGTGAGACAGAAGAGGTCTGCTGTGCCATGTGGGTCAGCTCCCTGGCCAGGGTTCGAACTTGTGCTGCAGTGGCTGCCCAGAGCTTCATAGTGCTGAGACTTAACCCATTGTGCCACTAGGGAACCCAGAAGTTTTTAATTTTAATGCTGTTTAATTTACCAGCTTTCTATTATGAATATTGATTTTTCTATTGTATCTATAATGTCATTTCCAATTGTAGTGATATAGATTTTCACCATGTATTTTCTATGGGTCATAGTTGTGCATTTTACATTTATATTAATGATCAATTTTGGGTTAGTTTTAGGGGTAAGGTATGATTTGCGTATCCAGATTCATTTACTTGTATATGATGTGACATTTGTTGAAAAAAGTATTCTGTCTCCACTGTATTGTCTTTCCTCCTTTGGCAAAGATCAGTTGATTCTTTTTTTCTTTTTAAAGATTTATTTATTTGTTTATACAAGAACCGGGGTACAGGCCAGATGTGCGGGAGGTTGAGAGGATTCACCAGAGACAGAGCAGGGAACAGAACAGGCAGACTGACAAAATATACTGCTGAGGGGAGCAGCGGGTGAGACAGGAGAGGTCTGCTGCTCCATGTGGGACCCTCGCCAGCTGGCTGGGATCAAACTGGCGCTGCAGAGGCTGCAGATAGCTTCACAGCATGGCATGCAACCACCTGCGCCACCAGGGGAGGCCCAAGATCAATTGATTCTACACACAAGAGTTTTATTATTCTGCTCTCTCTATTTTGTTCCTTTGATCTGCTAATTTATTCTATTGCTAATATCACTCATCTTTATTTCTGTAACTTTATATTAAATCTTAGTGTAAAGTAACAGTTCTCTGTTGTTGTTCTTCAGTATTGGGTTGATTCTTCTGGGGTTTGCTTTCATTGTAAACCTTTAAAAAATATTTTTTTAGGGGGGACCTCCCTGGTGGTACAAGGGGTTAAACACCACACTATGAAGCAGTCCGCAGGCTCTGCAGGATGAGTTCAATCCCCAGCTGGCCAGAGAGCAACCCACATGGTGAAGCAGACCTCTCCTGTCTTGCCCGCTGCTCCCCTTAGCAGTGTATTTCAGTCAGTCTGTCTGTTCTGTTCCCCACTCTCTCTCTGGTGAATCCTCTCACAATCTCTGGTCTGTATCCCATATCTTGTATGCATAAATAATTAAATATTTTTAAAAATTTGTTTTTTATTGAGATATAATTGGTTTACAATACTGTATGTGACCTAGAGAAACAGGTTCACACTTCTGGTTGATGTTACCATATCACACCCACCACCATGTACCTATAATCCTCCACCAAAGATTATTGGGTCTCCCTCTCCTTTGTTCCCAACCAAACCTCCACTTCTAATAGCCTCAGTTCTGTAATCATAATTCTAGGGTTTAGTGTTATATGTTTCTTTGTTTTGTTTCTCAAAGACAAATACCAGAAGCTTTCAAAATCAACTTTAGGATAAAGTTTTCAATATCCACAAAATAATGGCTTTTTGTGTGTGTATTGACTATATGTATCAGATTGAAAGAACTACCACGTTCCCCCTATGGAGTCTTCCTATCCATGAACATGTGATAACTCACCATTTGTTTAGACATTCTTTGATTTCTATCACTGGAGTTTGGATTTCTCTTTATGTAGTTTGTGTGTGTGTGTGGGTGGGTGTGGTTGTGTGTGTGTGTATAAAATACCTGAGTTATATTCCTGAATATTTTACTTTTGGTGATAAGTGCTATTATATTTTTAATTTAATTCCAATAATTACTGGTAAATAAGAAAACAACTTTTGTGTGTCCTACAACCTTATTATAATCACTTATTTTTTAAAAGAGTTATGTATTTATGTATAGAAGAACTGGGGTACAGGCCAGAGGTGTGGGAGGTGAGATATGCACCAGAGACAGAGTGGGGAACAGAACAGGTGGACTGACTGAAATGCGCTGCTGAGGGGAGCAGCAGGAGAGTCAGGAGAGGTCTGCTGTGCCATGTGGGTAGCTTCCTGGCCGGGGATCGAACTTGTGCTGCAGAGGCCACGGACAGCTTCACAGCACTGCGCTCACCCCCTTGTGCCACCAGGGAGGACTTATAATGACTTATTTTTTAGGAGATTTTTGTGGGTTTATTTTTGTTGTGGATTCTTTGGGATTTTTCATATATACATGTCATTTGTGGACATTTTGTGTTTTGCTTACCAATCCATTTTTTTCCCCATTTGTTGTCTTTTTGCATTAAGTAAGACTTCCAGTACAATATTGAGTAGGAGTGGTGAGGGAGGACATCCTTGCCTATAGCTGATTTCAGATGGAAATCTGACTTATTGCCATTAATTATAACATAAACTGTAGATTTTTTTTTTGCAGATGTTCTTTATCAAGGTCAAGAAATTTACCTGTAATCCTAGTTTGCTAATATTTTTTAAACATGACAAATGTATGTTGGATTTTGTAAAATGCTTTCTCTGTGTCTTTTTATATGATGACATTATTTTCCTTAAGTCTGTTGCATATCAGTGGTATTTTGAAATTCCTCTGTACACATGACAATGACTGAAGTGAAAAAAAGATATTCAAGTAGAACTCACACTGTGATATCTGTCCCTGCTTAAGAAATACAATTTATGACAACTGTATTATGTGTTTGATTTGTGCTAAGAAAACAGTAAGTACAAAAGTGGGTCACTATGATTTTCTTTAGGAATATGTTAATATAAATATGACAAGGTTAAAGAAAGTAGTGTTATAGCTTCTATTCCTTGTGTGATTTAGTACATAACACAAACATGTTTGATGCATAGATAATCACGTTTTGCTATGTATCAGTCAATATATTTGTTTATGACTAAATATTTAATCCTAAAGCTATCATTAAATAATATATTCACATAATATTTGTTTCAGCTGATAGTTTAATTCTACAATCAAATTAAACTAAATCAATAAATTTATTTGAAACATAGATAATAAGGCAAAAATGTAGATACATGGAAACATAATATGTGACCATTAAGTTTTAGAGACTTGCTTTCTACTTAAAGGAGTAATATGTAAATGAATGCATTGCTGTGTAAATAATAAATGATTTTAATATCAGTAGAATGCAAAAATAGAAAGAATTACATCTCCCTTGGCAAAAACTGTCAAATAAATCATAAAGGCAATAATTATTTTGGGTTTCAAAATCAATAGTATTGAAATACATATCACTTATACCAATTAACTTTATAATAATAGATTTGGCTATTACATTCCCTCATGTCTAAATATTTGTGTTTCTTTTCCCTCCGCCACCAAACAAATTACATATTCCATACAAGCACTAAAGACTATTCATGTTATGTCTTTCAGGCTTTCTATTAATCATCATCTTCTGTACATTCCATTTCCTACCTCTGTTATAAACTACCCAAACTATTGGAATGGAGTTGTTTAATCTAAGAAAATTATGTAGTTTGATGCACCAGAGGTACTTTGAGGCTGACATAATAAGCTCAATCTACCAAGAGTGACCCCACCACCCCAAAATATGGAATAAAATTAGTTAAAAAGTGGAGTAGGGCCTCCCAGGTGGTGCAGGGATTAAGGACAGAGCTGTCAAGCTATCAGCAGCCACTGCAGCGTGAGTTCAATCCCCAGCAGCCAGGGAGCAAACCACATGGTGCAGCAGACCTCTCCTGTTTCACCTGCTGCTCCCCTCAGCAGTGTATCTCAGTAGATCTACCTGTTCTGCTCCCCACTCTCTCTGGTTAATTCTCTCATCCCCCACATATCTAGCCTGTACCCCAGTTTTTCTATGCATAAATAAATAAATCTTTTTAAAAATTTGGAGCTAAAAACAGGGATTAAAGAAATTTAAATACTTCAGTTTAGTGGCATTTAAACCCATCATTCTATACCTTTAGATTCCAATTTTCTTAATGAAAAATTTTATTTGATTGATAAAGTTTTTAAAATGCATTTTTATTGTTTTAATTGAAGGAGTATGCATTTGTAACATTATGTAAGTTTCAAGTATACATTGTTAAGAATCAACATGGGACCTACCTGGTGGCATAGAGTTTCAGTCTCAGTGCTATCACCACCTTGACCTGAGTTCAATCCCTGGCCAGGTTGCTAACCCACATATGGCACAGCAAACTTCTCCTGTCTTACCATCTGCTCCCCTTAGCAGTGTATTTCAGTAGATCTGCCTGTTCTGCTCCTCATTCTATCTCTGGTGAATCCGTTCAACCCCCCCCCACACACACCTCTGATCTACACCCTAGTTCTTCTATGCAAAAATAAATATTTTTTAAAAAAGAATCAACATGTATATATGCTATATTAAGTTTACCTCTAAAAATTCAAATCTAGAAAAGATGTGATAACATTTTTTTTAGATCGGAAGCTCAAGATGCCATCTTCACAAATTTTTACGTAGCATTTTTATAAATCTAAATTTTGAAAGTAAACACCATATTTTGTGTAAGAACAAAATTTTGTATTAAAACCCAAAACTTTCAGCTCAAAAGTTCATCTTCCTAACTAGAGCAAAATGTAGTCCTTATATTAAAATGAGGAGCACACAAAAAGGAAAGCTTTTATTATCACTGTCTACTTCATTTCTGACTATTAATAAGCATCTGAAGCTTCAGCTGATGCAACTATCAGCAGAGACATCAACACCCTCAAGATGGCAGAGTGAACAGATGGCAAGGTATGGATCTTTGATTACACCATTGAGTCACTAAACCAACGTTGGAACATCCTGTTGCAGATCTTTTACTTATTGAGAAAATATGTGACATCTGTCTCTAGCAGTCAAAAGCACTTTAACTAATGTGATTCCTATTACAATCTAGCTCGACTACACTAATATTCTACTTTCACACTCTATTCTATCCTATTTTACTTGCCAACCAAATTACACTTTACTATGCCAAAATCTACTCATGTTTGAAGACCTAGTTCAAATGTCATTTATTTTTTGAAGCCTTTCCAAATAAAATAGTTTAATACTCTCTTCTCTTTTCTTATACATTGTTATGATTATTATAGCTCTTAGCAAAATAAATTTCAAATATTTTTTTATGGTTTAGTAACAGCATAATGGCCATATCACTGAGTTACCAAATTTTGCATTTTCTAGCATCAAGAGCAGAAACTCTGAGTTTCTTTGATATTCATATTCTTCTAAGAACAACAACAAAAAAACACAACTATCAAAATAGCCTCTTGATGGCATCCTTAATTCAAATTACCTATATTGAATTTGATTCCCTGAGTCAATGTGCTCAGGATAAACACTATAACTAGAGTATTTATTGAATATAAAAGATTATCCCCACCATGGGGTCACACAGTGTAGACATTTTCTAAACAGAATTGCTACAAATTATTTAAATTATACTATATAAGATAGAAATGGTGTTCAGGGGGCCTCCCTGGTGGTGCAGGAATTTGAACTCAGTGCTGTGAACATTTTCGCAGGCTCTGCAGTGTAGGTTTCATCCGGGCCAACCAGGGAAATAGCCACATGGCACAACAGACCTCTCCTGCCTCGCCTGCTGCTCCCCTCAGTAGTGTATGTCAGTCAGTCTGCCTGTTCTGTTTCCTGTTTTGTCTCTGGTGAATCCTCTCACACTTCTACACATCTGGACTGTATCCCGGTTCTTCTATGCATGAATAAATAAATCTTTAAAAAAAAAAAAAGGAAAGAAATGGTGTTCAGCGTGGTATTTTGCAAACTTTTCAGTTAATACTGAAAAATCTTCAAAATTTTGTCTTGATTCAGAATAGCAGCTATTTTCTGCTATAATATGAAAGAGTATGTAAGGCTCTTTAATACACTTAGAAATGGAATTTGTTTTACAAATATAAAAAGGTTTTATTAAGCTACTGATATTACAGGAGATTTGGTGGGTTGGTGAATGTTTTTTCTCCCCTGGAAAGATTCCATAAAACTATGTTTAGTTATATATAAACTGTCTCTGAATATTACATATACAAAATACGTTAATATTGTAGGCAAAAAACAGATAAGGACTATTTTCTTACTTAGGAAAAAATATTAAATGCTATTTAGATTTTAAAGATTGACTAGTGGGCTTCCCCGTAGCGCAGCGGTTGAGTTCTGGGCTGCAAAGCTGCCCGCAGCCTCTGCAGCGCCGGTTTGATCCCGGCTCCCAGGCGAGGGTCCCACATGGCGCGCAGACCTCTCCTGTTGCCCTCTGCTTCCCTCAGCAGTGTATTTCGTCAGTCTGCCTGTTCTGCTCCCCGTTCTGGCTCTGGTGAATTCTCTCACCCTCCTGTGCTTCTGACTGTACCCAGTGCTTGTATAAATGAATAAATAAATAAATAAATCTTAAAAAAAATAAAGATTGACTAGTTACTTATGAAGTATTTATGGAAACAAGGAAGACTTTAATGATTTAGTAAATCACTAGCATTTGATTAAGTTATCTTACATGCTCTGAATTTGCATATGCATCCTAGATAAAAATAAGATGATCCAAATGTTTCATAAAATAGGTTTTTCATTAATTCACAGTGGTCCTCTTTCCATTTTAAAAAAAAATGTGTTTTACTATAACAAGTTGCATGAAAGAGAATTGCACAGATGAAGTCATTATAAATTGTATTCTTTATAAAGAGAAACCATGGAATCAAATTAAGATGCAAAAATGTAAAGATATTAACTATTCACATTGTGCTAATGAGTACTTATCTCAAATAGCAGTTAAATTTTAATTATGGGATAATTTTGCTTTTGAAATAGGTCACTACAATTATTGTTTATTATATGATTATAGTAGAGTTCTGCCATAAAGTTCTTTGAAAATAGATACCTGACAACAGATAGATATAAATAATGCAAATGTATAATTTTTTTATGACTACCACCTCATTATAAAATATCCACTGAATAACAAATGGCTGTCTATTTTTTTTACCCATTCAATATTTGTCTACAAATCTCAGGGGTAGTCTTAATACAGGTTAAGAATAAATTCAATTATAATTATGAAATATTAAGAAGCTGATAAAGACTGCTTTTAAAGATTATAAAGTAATTCTATTAATAATATAGGATATCAAAATTATGACTTTTTTAAACTGAACATTATTTTAAAGTAACTATTAAAAATATAAAGGAAAGTGTTCTATTTTCTAAAAAACCTGATTGACATTGTTTATTTTATACAATTGCAGTCATGGTGGTGCAGGGTTTAAAGTCTCAGGGCTATCAAGCTATTGCCAGCCACTGCAGCTTGAGTCTGATGCTGACCCCCCCACCCTCCCCGCCAGGGAGCTGACCCATGAGCAGCAGACCTCTCCTGTCTTACCTGCTCTCACCTCACCAGTGTATTTCAGTAAATCTGCTTGTTCTGCTTCCCACTCTGTCTCTGGTGAATCCTCTCACCCTCCTGCACCTCTGGCCACCTACACCCCAGTTTTTATATGCATAAATAAATAAAATATTTTAAAGGAATATAAAATATTAAGCATTATAAAAGATACTTGGAAGGAATATGTAGGAACTGGTATTACTCTTTGCTAACTAAGGTGACTGACATGCATAACGTAAGGAATAAATGGAGAAACAAAAGAAAACTAATTTAAAGTAGTGAATAACATATTTAAGACTCCTACCATAGAATTGAAGCATACAGCCTTTGTGGGAGGCATTGCAAAGCAGGGAGGGATGAACACATAGGAATATGGTGATGGTGCACAGGTGATAACACTGGTGGGAGAACTATGGGGATTATAATGACATAAGGAAAATAAATAAATAAATAATATATAAAGAAAAAGTCCAGAAGTTCCCTAATGCATTTGGAAATATCGCCTGTGTTGCTAATATGTGGTAAGCCTTTCAGCTGCTATACTTGTATGTGTGTGTGTGTGTGTGTGTGTGTGTGTATGTGTGTGTATATATATAAAAGCAGAAGACTTTTGCTAGATTAGTAGGAAATTGTTTTAACTAGTAGATATAAAAAAGTGAAGAGAATGTTTTAGATCAAAATTATGGTTTTCATAATTTCATAATAAAAATTTGAAAGACAAAACACTACTTGAATATAGTGGTTTTACGATAAATATGTAACAATGACCATACATGTTAAGTGATAACAGATAGTTGAATTAACAAACAAGAAAGTGTTCCAGGGCCTCCCCTGGTGGAGCAGGCAGTTGAGTGCTGCTCTGTGAAGCTGTCCACAGCCTCTGCAAGACGCTGGTTTGATTCCGGCTGGCTGGCAAGCGTCCCACATGGCACAGCAGACCTCTCCTGTCTTGCCCGCTGCTCCCCTCAGCAGTGTATTTCATCAGTCTCCCTGTTCTGTCCCCTGCTCTGTTTCTGGTGAATCCTTTCACCCTCCCACACATCTGGCCTGTACCCCAGTTCTTGTATAAAATAAATAAATCTTAAAAAAAAAAAGTAGTCTGGAATCTGAAATGAGTAAATTGGGGATGAAATGAGAAGTCACTCAGGAAGACCTGTAACTTAGGTAGGCATGAATCCATCACAAATGAGCCCTGGTTTTACTTTTGGACAAAAGTAAAATGTTCATTTATCAGTGATTTTTGTTTACCTTTTATTCAGTGTTCTTATGGTTCTTCATATTAATTTTTCATCCTTTGTTATAACCTTTAAGAAATGTTCTTTCCTCTCAAAACCATAAAGGTTAAACCTATTATAGATGAAAAGCTTAGTAAAATGAATACAGAGGCTATATAGTTATCATCTTTGGAAACAAAATTAATTGAAGTAGGCCAAAGAAAAGAAGAAAGATTGCAATCTAGAATGTTATAATTAGAAAAGAACATTTAGCATCCTGTATTTCCATGTGCATATTCTCTCTGATTATAGTGACCATCCTAATTTCTCTGGATGACTTAATGTAGTTTTTCTTACAATTAGCCTGGCTGTGAAATTCAGAATCCTAGTGAGACTCAGTTTCATTCATTCTCCAGGACTAGGAGAAACAATCTGATTCATAGTTTTAATGATTGTGGCTTTAATTAAAGCTTAAATAAAATCAGTTCTCTAGTTGCTTTTTACTCTACAGGGATTCTGCTTATTTTCAAGATTGTGTCTTGGGTGCTGATGCAAGTCTTTGGTTAACAAGAATGTTTTCATTGTTTGAATAGGAAATTTCAAGTGTAATTTTTGCCAATTCTCTTTTCACTGAATTTATTTTGTGTGTGTGTGTGTGTGCATGTGATTTCCAACGTAGATTTATAATATTTTTCATTCTTTTTTGTTTTAATTACCTTTCCTTATTTCCTAAAGGATGGATTGAATATTAATCCTTTTGTTTTCCTGCCTAAAGCTAAAGATTTATCTCAAATTAATAATTCCCTCTCTTACCAAGGTGAAATGACTTTGCAGATAATTTAGCTTTTGGGACACAATTTACCTCAGCTAATAGGGGACTGAGTCATTTTTCAGGTGCAAAAATAGAAAAAATTCTCCATAGGGTGTACAGTTGGGCTATCTTCACATCTCATATTTTTTCCTTCTTCTAAGAACATACCATTTTCCCATGGCTTGAGACTTCAAATATCAAGGGGAGACTCACTTATGTGTATGTCTTATTATTTTCAGACTCTTCCTCTCCACAAACCAACAAAATCAGTTATCTAAAGAAAGTGAGATTCATCATGTTATAAGAAATATTTTTTAATTTAAGCTGTCTTGTCTTTAAGGACTCTGTCATCAATTTGAGTAGAATCCTAATGATAAATATTGTTGGCATCCTCAAAGTGGCCAAAGTGGCATATTTATTATTTTGAATAGAAGTTGCTTGAGAAACAGCTGATGCAGGAATTTCTCTCAGACACCCTTTTTCTCCTAAAAGCTTGTGTCCAATGTGAAAGCCGTGCAAGGAGGGAAGGAATAGTTTATCACTACAAAGTTTTAAGGACTTCTTTTCCTCTATATAAATAAGCTTTGCTTAGCTCATTATAGTTGTCCACATCAAAATGTTTCGAAAAGTTCTTTGTCTGAAAAGTATTGAAATGTGTTGCTCTGTCTCAAATTCACGTATTACCTCCATACTCATAAAATTAAATTGGTCTTTTTCTCCTGTGAATCTGTCTTGTGTTGTGCCAATTCAATTATTTTCCAACAGTAAGGGCCTAGGAGAATAAAGGAAGATTTTCCTCCCCAACAATATCAATAGAAGTATTCTCCTAAATGATCAGGTGAGCCAACTTCTGACAGTTTCCCAAGGACAGAACACTGTGACTGGTTGGCTATGTATTTCATATGGCCTGGCACAGTCTGAGCCTAAAGGTCACAGACTCAATATCTGTTGGATAATCAAAGACAAGAAACAGGTGAATGAAAAGAGAAAGACAGAGACAGAGAGATATTCCTCTACATAATTCTTCAAGGATTTCCCATTGTAATTAATAAAGTAGTTTTCTTATTAGAATCTTCTAGGCACTTTTAATCCAGACTTTGCTAACTTCTCAAACTCACCTTCTCTCCCACTTTTCCACTTATTTATGCCTGTGACATTATTCTTATTTCAGGGCTTTTAAGCCTCCAAGCTATTTACTAACTCCCAAGATCTTCATTTTATTTTTTTTTTTCCTTCCCCTTGGATTTTTTTCACTCTCACCAATCTCTCTTCGCACATGCCTGAGTATATTCATTTCATTTCTGGTAATTACACTTACCACAATCTGTAGCATCTTGTATATTTGCTTGATTGCAGTCTACCTCTCTGCTTTGATTATAAGCTTTAGGAAAGAAAACTTTATCTCTTTAATTTATCAGAGTAACCATAGCACATAGTTTCAGGCATAGAAGTCTGAAAGTTTGTTGATTGAATATATTAATACATTTAAAAACAAATTAAATTTCAGTGCATTAAGTTTACAACCACAGGAATAATTTATTAAGTTGGGAATATAGAGAAAAAGTTTGGGGTTGCAAATATGATGTAATTTCTAATAATTGTTAAAATTATAAAAGAATTGGGGTAGGTCTATGCCTTCCAGTGAAGCTGAAGAAAAGGCGTGGTCATGATTGATCTCAGGCCAAATGAAATCTCATTCTTAAGATTTAGATTGACATATGGCTTGGGAGTAGTATGGAAAATAATGAACAATGTTGCTTAAAACAAATAATAGCCAGGCTGCCCTGGTTGCGCAGGGGTTAAAGTCTCAGTGCTATGAAACTGTTGCCAGTCACTGTGGCATGAGTTCGATTCCTGCCCAAGGAGCTAACCCACATGGCACATAGACCTCTCCTGTCTTGCTTGCTGCTCCCCTCAGCAGTGTATTTCAGTAAATCTGCCTGTTCTGCTCTCCACTCTGTCTATGGTGAATCCTCTCACACCCCTGCACCTCTGGCTTACACCACAAGTTCTGCATGTATAAATAAATAAAAATAAATCTTTAAGAAAATAATAGCCAAAATAAGGAATAATGTTAGAAAGAAAATGGGAGAAGAGAAAGAAGCTGTTGGATGCTTTTTTCCTTTGGCAATAAATTAGCCCTCTTGTCCTGCATAAGATGATTATATAAGTTGAATTATATAATTTTAGATTTTTATAAAGTATTTACTAGAATTGTCATTTAACTCTCAAAGTTATGAAATACAAAGTCACCCTAAGCTCTTTGATGACTTATACACAGAATGAATAAAAAATATGGCTTTGTTGTTGATGGTAAAGAACAAAGGATAAATAGTGATGAATACAGAACAAAAGTCATAGAAAGTTTCGCTATTATTTATAAGCAAAAAAAGGGGAAGGAGAGAAAAAGTTGGAACAATAGTTGATAGGGTTATGCCTTTAATATTTCTTTTTGTAACTTTTATTTTCAAATACGTTAATGGATATCAATTCCTTATGTATGGAAAGAAAGGATTATTATGAAAATTCTGCTTGGTTTCATTTAGATTACAATATGTCATTGTTAAATAATATAGTAAACCATTAAATATATATATATTAAACCATTAAAAATATTCAGTTACTACAAATTTAAAAATAAAGATTTTCCTCTTAACTTCCTCATCTCTATCTCCAATCCTCAATGCTTTATTATTATGAACCATTTACTTAACTGTTAGAAATAGTTGTAATAAAGAATTTTTATTCTATACATTATTTATATAATACATTATTTATATACATTATTTATATAATTGTCTGTATGGGATTACAGAGCAAAGTCATCAGAAATATTAAAAATTATAAGTTATTTTAAAACATTTCACTAGTGGCAACTTTATTTGAAATTTTTATAGCTTTTAAAGTGCAAAAGCCAGATATCATGCTAATTCTATTTGGTAGGCAGATATATCCTAGGTAGTTGGTTAGATTAACATCTCTGCATTCTATAAATCTTGAAAATTGATCTCAAAAGTAATTATCTTCCAAAGGGAGAATGAATTGAGATAAATCCAATGAATACAGGTCTATTATTGAACATAACAGACACTTAGTAAAGTGTCTTGAACATAATAGGTTTTTAGTAAGTATTGATTTACATTAAATAAATATGCATGCTTGGTTCCCCATAACTCAAAAGAATGACCTCTGTGTTTTTGCTAATCCACAAATGTGTTTCTACCTGACATGAGTTGTTGGCAGATACCAGAAACAATTCCCCTTTTCAACCTCTGAGCAAGAGAACAGTTCTGAAGAGAATGAGTTGATCTAGAATCACCAATGCAAAGATCAAAAGGTAGACCAGGACTCACATTGAATGAGAACCAAGAAATAAAGTTAGCATTTAAGATGAATTCAGTAGTATGCAAGGGAAAAATCATTCAGAATTGGGATAGGCACATGTAGTAGTGCTTATATGCCTGAAGCATATTATAATCTGGCAGACTAACAGATTAAAGATGCACTGTACTCAAGACAAGGTGAGACAGCATGGGAATTGGTTGGACTATGACAACTGATGGAGAAGTCCCAGGATTATAGGCAGGTCATATGTTAGATAACAATTCTAGCAACAAAAAATCAGGGATTTGGGGAAGCAGTATAAATAAGATGGTAGAAATAAAGGCCTATTCCCATGATTACAAACCCAAGGCAAGAACAACTGAGGTTGGTTGGTTTCTTTAAATTTTTTTAATAATAAAGTGACCTCCTACCATATCCTATAAGTGCTTGTATGTTAATACACACATATGTGCATGTATATATATAGTTATAGTTATTTGTATTATACCAAGAGATACTATAAAAGAGGTATAATTTAATGAAAGCGAAGTTTGAATTATATAGAACTTTGAACAAATCATTAGATTACACCATTTTCATTTCTTTATGCCTTCCCATAAATTTGTGTTTGTAATACATTTTTCTTAATGATTAAAGAGCAGATTTATTTCTCAAAGTTTCAGGAGCATCCTAAATTATCTAATAGTATTCTTATATATACCTATGAACTATATTGTGATGACACTATGAAAATCTTGACTTACTCACATATACACTTTGTATACATCTAATAGCATTGATTCGCATGCTGATTTTCAAATTTATATCACTGAACACTCTATGGTAAATTTGTGTTTCTGAGTCTCAGCACCATGCTTAGCACATAACAGGCATGCAGTACATATTTCTTGAGTTAATGAATGCAGTGAGGGATGATCTAGGAAAGTAATAAATATAGAAAACAACAGGAAAGCCAGAAGGTGATAAGAAATGTGATGAATAAAAGATCTGTATAAACAAATTTAATGCTTGGAAACTGAGTTTATTCAGTTGCCCACTTGTGAAACCAACATTTAATTAAATATAGTTGTCACATAACATAGTCAATGGTTGAGCTTACCCACAGCTGAACTAAAATTGTTTAAATAAAATGAGACTCATTAACTTTTCTAATTGTTGTTTGCATGAAGACTTGAACTTTGCTTTTAAAAAGAAACTGCTCCATCTGCAGCTAGTAAAAAGTATCAGCTGGCAAAGCTTAACCCTCATGAATCATCCACTTATTCTTTTTTCCTTACACCAGTGAGCATGAGGGAGAGGAGATTCTATAAAAAAAAAAAAAAAATCAAAGAATGTTTCAGGAACTTTATTATGTGCCTGTCTTCTGAGCTTATGCATACCAAAAGGAATAGTTTGCCTAGTTTGTATGAAGGTAAAAGTACAAGCATCATGGGAATGTAGCAGCTGCACAACTTTACCCTTTCTTAGTTGTCAATAGAGAGGAAACAGATCATCAAAACTTGAATGCTTCATTTTATAATGATGTTTCATATTGTACAGCTTTAAAATGGCAAGTGTCTCTTGACAAAGAAAATGTTTCCTTGCTCCTGACTGATAACAAATGTGTTTTTCCTTAAGAGGAGTAAAATATGTGATGCTTCAACTTAATTTTTAGTATTTTAAATTCAATATATTTATATTGTAACAATAATAAAAACATAGGGGGCATCTTATTAGTTGTTGAAATACCATGGAAAACAACTCATTATGTGCTATTCATTTATAGCACATAATGGTACTTTTTCTAAATTAAATCAGTTTCATCTATAAAATTATTTTAGAAAAAATGCCTGTTAATTTTTATTTGGAAATAACATTTTTATTTTAATAGTAAACTATTTCTTCCATGTTTTTATCCTGACGTTTGTCATAGTTAAAGATGTTTTTAAGTAAGTGTAGAAGTTATTACAATTATAATCTGTTCATCTAAGAATTAACAATTTTGTTTGAAATGAAACAAAGGAATTAAAAATAGTCACAATTTTATTTTTTCACACAAAAGACATTTGAATGTAGGCTTTGTTGGCCAATATGACAGCTCTAATATTTTAAGAGCCCCATGATATTTCTATTCTTTTCTTCCTCTGCCATTCTGAATAGGAAGCTTTCAGTCTGCCTTTACTTGGTGGTTCAACGATTGTTGAAGGTGTAGTCATTGAGTATGAAGAGTCATTGAGTATAAGGAGAGCAGTGATATGAGAAAGTAGGAGAAAAAGGACTAGTCATTCCCTGATGGAGAGACTTGTGAGTCCTGTGCTACATTTCTGTTGTGAATTGCTAAAAATTAATGATGAAGTGTGGTCTAATGGATACACCTTCATTCAGACATGCCTCAGAAGTATGCATTGTTTTTCAGTCTTGTATTTAGGTTGCTTTTTTTTCTATGGATGCAGAAGCAATGAAAAAAGTTGGGGAGGCACACACACACAAGTATCAATTCCAATATAAATTTTAAATTTAAATTGCAACTAAAAATAAGACAGGGATAAATAACACTAAAACATGAAACATCTTAATAGGAACTGGTACATATTAATCAAAAAAATAAAAATATTAATAGAAAAAATATCCTGTTCATTAATAGGAAGACAGTATACTTAATATCAGTTCTTAATAAATTCAGTTTTAAATAAATGCAATTGCAGTCAAGATTGGAAAACACTTTCGTTGGGGGTGCTTAGTAATATGAATAATTGATTACAGATTTTATATGAAATTGAAGAAGACCAAGATGTATCAAGAAGTATCCAGGAAAATGAAACTAAGTTTATAGTTTATAGATTAGATTGTGATTTTATTTAACTCCAAAGCAAAGCAATAAAAATGAAAATTAAACTATTGGTACCAGGTCATATTAAAAAGCTTTGGTACAACAATGAAACCATCAACAAAATGAGTATATATCATGCCACACTGGAAAGTATATAGCATGGTAAAGAAAAAATAAAAAGGAATCATAACATATAAATCCTTTTTTGGCTTGCTTTTGAGATTCATTCATGCATCCATAGTTTACCATTTTTATCATCCTGCTTTTCTTAATATAAAATTATTCATATATTTCATAGCTGTAGCTTTTGGATTCATTCAAGTTTCTTGATATTAGAAGGAATAGTGCTGTGAATATACTTCAACAACCTCTCTTGAATGTACAATATATTAGATGGGTTTACATAGGAACAGAATTGCTGGGACATAGATTGTGCACATATTGAAGGCGATTATATTACACACAGCCAAATTATTTTCCAATGAGGTTGCATTAGTTTACATTCCCCACCTGAAGAGTGTAAAAAAAACCTTTGCTCCATTTCCTTGCCTATCAGTTGTCTTTTAATTTTTGTCAGTCTGTGGGAGTAGAATATATTCTCAGGTTAATTTTTGTTTGTTTTTCTTTTAAAATAATGGGGCAGAGTATATTTTCTGATCTTTTCTAAGAAAATATATTTTCTAAGAATGCAGCTTATTTCATTTTTGTAAGGAATCATTGGACTAAGCATAGTTTATAAATTTATGCATAGTTTGTTAATGTTTTCCTTTCTACTGCAGTTTCTGGACTTAAGTCCTTTGGATATTTTCATATTTGGCTTTCTAAAACTTTTCATATCTTGATTTTTTTACCTTTGTGTTTGTAACTTATCTGAAATAGATTTTCATGTATTTTATTGGAGTTAAAAAAAAGTGTCAGTTCTTTTTCCAGATAGGCAACTGTCTGCCATCAAATTTTAGATAGTTCTTCTTTTACCCACTAATCTCCAATGCAACTCTTCTATACTGCAGTTTTTTTTAAAAAATCATAGTATGTGTTTTTGATGTTTCTATTACATTTTATTTGCTAATGTGCATTTTTGCCAAAATCACAGTATGTTTTTGTTTTGATAACTTTATAATTACTTTTTTATTGAAATACAATTAACATATAGCATTTGTTTCAGGTGTATGACATAGTGACTTTATATTTGTGCACATTGTAAAATGCTCACAACAATAAATCTAATTAACATCCATCACCACACAGTTATAAATTTATTTTTCTTGTGGAGAACATTTAAGATCTACTCTCTTAGCAGCTTTCAAATACACAATACAATATCATTAACTATAGTCACCATGTTGTACATTGTTATCTCCATGACATTTATTTATTTTATAACTGAAACCTCTCACCCCCAACCTCTGGCAACAATCAATCTTTCTCTTTACCAGTTTGCTATTTTTTGTTTAGATTCCATGTATAAGTGAGATTACACAGTATTTTTCTTTCTCTGAAATTTTTCGCTTAAAATAATGCCCTCAAATTCCCTTACATGGTGCAAATGGCAAGATTTCCTTCTGTATGACTGACTACTATGATTCCACTTTAGAAATTATCTTGTAAAATAAGGAGAAGGTGATTTTTATTGCATTAAAAATGTATTATTCAGAGGTCTTTCATTGAAGGTGACAAAAAGTAAGTTGAATTTAGGCAAAAAGGAAAGTTTATGGTTAAACATGATTTTGCTAAAAGAACAGAAGTGCCTAAAACCAAGCCAAAGGAACAAAACCCCCAGATGTTTACAGTATTTTGTACCTCTGTATCTCTGCTTGCTTCTTGCAAACTAGATTTTGAAACAAATAGGCTGGACAATTACTGCTGGCTGATTGGGGCTCCCTTTTTTCTAGTTGTGTTTTTTTTTTTTTTTTTTTCTGTAGCAATGCATTAAATCTGCATCTCTATCATAGCTCCTTTAGCAGTTTAGATATTTAATTCCCTTGTAAAACAAGCAAAGCCTTCTGGTGCCAAACATGCTTGATACCTTTGGAAGACAGGATGAAATCCTTTTTAGAACGTTTATTGCTAAATGGAGACATAAATTGTGCATGTATGTAACTATATAATAAGGCAAGTGTTTGTGTATGGTTAGAATGGGTACCATTTAGAGCTGTATGTGCAGTTCTAAATATATTGTTTTTTACCAACACTTCTGAATATGACTATCGAAGACAAATTTATCATTAGAGATACTGATTTAGAATTTGGAGTTTAAAAGAAGAGACTGGGAAAAAGAAAAAAGCAAACAAAAACCAAAAACAAAACCAAGAAACAGCCCATCTATTAATTGGACATGACAGTCATTGCCACATTAAAAAAAAAAAAAAATCCCAGTTATCACTTATCAGGGAAATGCATCAAAACCACAATGAGATAACATTCACACCTTTCCTAATACTATCAAATCATTAAATATTCCATCTATTCTATCTCCTTTCATAATACTTGTTCAAGACTGTAATATTCCCACTTATCTCCATAGAATCCTGATCCCTAGAATATCAATCTCTGAGTTCTTTTATCCTTCCTGCTTATCTTTGGGTTATCTGCCTTGTAGATATTTTATTTTTTATTTATTTTTTTAAGATGTATTTATTTATGCATACAAGAATTGGGGTACAGGCCAGATGTGTGGGGGGGTGAGAGGATTCACCAGAGACAGAGTGGGGAACAGAACAGGCAGACTGACTGAAATACTTTGCTGAGGGGAGCAGAGGGTGAGACAGCAGAGGTCTGCCACACCATGTGATTATCTCCCTGGTTGGCAGGGATCGAACCCACACTGCAGAGGCTGTCGACAGCTTCACAGCACTGCGATCAACTTCCTGAGCAACCAGGGAGGCCCACCAAGGACATAGTTTTAAAAAACAAATTAAATAATTGCAGTATACTCCTTCTTGTTACTGCTCATGTATTCCTCGAAAGTTCCTATAAAGTGTGTTCTGGCTTAAATCTACTAGGTTTTCATTTTTTCCTCTGAATTGAATATTCACATATTAAAATCCTAATACGCCTATATACTTGAGATCAATCATAATCCATTGGAAATCTTTAAAATTGTTGGATTATTTGTTTTGCTTTTTCATTATTCATGGATGAGATGGGAAATTTGCTTTGGGAGAAAAACAAGCAGCAATCAACTGATGTCCTGTTTAGCAAATTATTAGAATTTTAGGATAAGAAAGAGGAAGATTATACTAAATTGGACAGAAGCTCTTCTACTCTATATCAAAAGTATTATTTCTGTTGGCAAATGCAGAGAATTTTTAATGATAACTTTAACTTTCACAGAACTAAAATATTAGTTGTCATAAAGAAGTTCACAGAGAACTCTAAAGTTACCCTTGCAGTAGAAAATAATATGCCTTCCAAATACATTAAATATCACACATTACCTGGGACATTTTATTGTTTTAAGATTTTTTTTTAATTTATACAAGAGCTGGGGTACAGGCCAGAGGTATGGGAAGTAAGAGGATTTAGCAGAGACAGAGTGGGGAGCAGAACAGGTAGACAGACTGAAAGCACTGCTGAGGGGAGCAGCAGGAGAGACAGGAGAGGTCTGCTGTGCCATGTGGGTATCTCCCTTGCTGTCCGAGAATCGAACCCTCGCTGCAGAGGCTGCAGGCAGCCTCATAGCACTGTGCTCAACCTGCTGTGCCACTGGGGAGACCCTTCATGGGACATTTTAAATTGAAAATGAAGTTGCATATAGTATTAGTAACTGAAAAGATAATCATCTCTGGATGAGATGAAAAAAGTCAGACACTAGGTGAGAGAAAAATAGTGGTTGAAATAGTAGCTTTTCATTTTAAATTTTTAAGTATTATTTTGTTATCAGTTGGCTGCTCTCTAGTATTATCATGCAGACTATAGAAAAATGCAATATTTATTTATACTTATAGAAATTATATTTCCTTGATCCATTATTTTTCTGAAATAATAATAGTGAAGTTGTATTTCCTCATCTTTAAAAGCAGAAATAACTTAATGCCTTCTTTCAGAGTAAACATTTCCTCCTATTGCTTAATTCACCATTTTCTTTGTCTTTGCATACATTTTTTTTACCTTAGCTTAACACACTAAGGACATTAATAAAAACAAAACTAGAAGAAAAGAAAATGATTCAGGAGACAGAATGACTAAAGGAAAAAAATAGGAAAAGATAAGATGAGTTATATAGAAATAAATACTTAAAAGTAAGTTTATCACCAATTAGATTTTTTCTATATCACAAAGTACATCAACAAATATTCAGCCAACTTTCAAATATAAACATTTCCTCTATCAAAATCACATTATTAATAGTGAACTTAAGCTAAATACAAATCAGGTTTTTATAGATTAACAGCTAAACTTTTGCTTAGTAGTCAACATGCACTTAATTTCTCAAATAAAAAGAAATATGTATAAGATATTTTTAATAAAATTAAAATTCTAGGAGCAGTGTATATATTTATTAGCAAAAGAAATGTTTGCTATTACAGTGTAAGATTATCAGTGTAAGAACATGCAATATTAATTATGTTGGGAGGAAAATGAACAGTGAGATGTGACATAACTGAATAAATTATTACATACTATTATAAGAGGACAACATACAATATACATAGATGATAAAAATTAAAAAAATCATTTGAAACCATTTATCCATGCATATTACACGTAGAAGCAAAATTAATTGTTAAAAATTGGAGGCAGCCTTTGGGTAGAGTAAGATGGTAGAAGAAAATCTTTTTGAATTTCAAATCTACTTTGTTTTTGATCTTCAGCACTTTTCTATTTGTATAATTTAAAATAAATTACATAAAGTAAGACAAAGAGTTTACAATTCTTTTCTCTAGAAGACTTGAAAATTTTAGCCAAGTTGAAAGGTCTTCCACTGGTCCTTAAAACATGAACACTACAAATATGTGTCAATAAGTACACAATAGGTGCCACAGCAATTCATTGTTCATATTTGTGCAGTGTTATAGGGCCATCTCATTAACTGAATTTATTGTAGCAATCATTTTGCAGAATGTCTTTATTAAATCATTTCATTGTACATCTTAAACTAATGCAATATTATTTGTCAACTATATCTCAATAATAAAAAGAATTGTCTTCTGATAGTAAGAAATGAGACTTCTGACATTTTATAAGTGATTATAATACTAAATGATAGAATTTTTTAAATCAAGCTTTTAATATTAAGTTGGATATATATTAGAATTGAAATATTTCCTTTAAAAATCTAGAAAACTGCCATTTCTTAGTTTAAAGCTTTATTTCTGAAAATTTTGTTTGCATGGAGAATGTTGATTATATATTTTTGTAAGAAATGCAACATAGAAGCACAGCTAGTCACAACACAATAAAGAAAATAGTCTATAACGCTAATTATAGGTCAACAATAAATACATGCTGGTACTGGAAATTGTAGCACCTTCTTAGGAGGTACTTTTTTATTAAATATCTTTGTATGCAGAAATAATATAAACTGGAATAGAAAAACCATAGAGGTTACCTGCTTCAGCTTCTGAACTTTCACTTAAAAGTCATACTTTGCTCAATGTCAAGAAAACTGTTATGCACTGTGATCATGTCAGTTCTGTGATCTTTTCTTTTGTTTTTAGTCCTCCAAAGAGTAACAAGGAGTAACTATTATGAATTTAAAAAGCTGGGTTACCTGATGTGTCGATTGTAGAGATTTACCTCCAGCTGTAAATTTATGATCAATTCGGAAATAATCATTTAGTCTCCAAGGAATGTCAGAACTGTGAAAATTAGCTAGTAAGAAATTGTACTGAACTCCATAGAAATACAATTATTCCAGTAAGATTCAATTGGATAATAAGAGTAATGATTCATTTCTGTGTAATAGATACCTCTAAAAAGTGACACTGAAAGCTTCTTCATGGAATTTTAAAAATAACTTAATTCTCACAACATGCTTCCTTTATAAAGATATTATAGATTTGAAAAGTTGTTTCTAATTCTCTTCTTTGAACAGGAAAAATGGCTTTCATAGAAAGTGTGAAACTTTGCCAGTCAGAGAAACTTGGATATAAATTTTGACTTTGTTCCTTAAAAATACTGTAGTGTGGCAAGACTTGTAGAACCTTGGTGAATTTCTTACTAAATTGAATGATTTTTTTATTTTTTTGGCTTTCTTCTTTATTTACGTTGTATTAGCATCCTGTTCTAGAGATGAGAGAATTATGATTTAAACATATTTTTGTTTGAATCCCAAATTCATATGTGTTTCCCTATTCTAGGAAATATAAAGAGATATTCACCATTTGGAATGTATTCTGTGAACAATGAAATATACATAAATGGTCAAGAGCTGTGAGGCAAGTGTGAAAGATCTCTTCAGTCCTGGTTGATCAGAAGAGGAGTCAGATCATCTGTGACTCTGAAATTTATTTTCAAACTTCCTTTACCTTAGCTATACTGAAGTATGTGCTTTTTAGTGTGACTGTCTACTTACCTAATAATAGACATTCCCAAATCTCCCTGCTAGTTAATCTATTTTGCATAGCAGGACTTGCCTTCATTCTTTAATTAATTAATTTAATAAACTCTTATTCAATGTTTATAATGTGCAAATTACTTTGTGAATGTACCCACAAAAGAAAGTTAGTAACAATGAGCCAAAGCCTAGTGATTTGGAAGTAGAATATTCCAGCACTCCTCGACCCCTTAAATTGTAACAGCCTCTGGAACACATCTCTGGTAAGGTGTAAGAAAGATACACTTTAAAACATGATAAATCAAGCAATAATTCATTGAAAGTTATTGTATTCTACAAAGAAAAAAGGAAGTTCATGCTAGATGAATAGTGTTAGTCAAAGTGTAAGAGTATGTTTTGTTAAAAATAAATTTCCAAGAAACTGTGCTGAAACTATGTTTAATATATGAACTAATTTCATGGGAGATAAGAATGAAAAAGTAGTTTGGAAAAATGTTATGGTGACCTGCTAATAGCATTAAAAGAAGTTTTAATTTTAATCTGATGGCAACTAATAACAAAATAGCAGAGCTAAAAACTGGCTTCTATTAATATTTTCTTTTTTAAAAAATGCCACTGGGAATGATGTAAATGTCAATTAATGAGTCAGAGAATGGAATGTAATGGAACGTATCTGGAAGGCAAGTGATAAAGACCTGAAACTAGACACATATCAATAATGGGGAAAAATGGGTACAGTGCACACTGTCAACATACAGATGTGCAGAAAAGATGCCAGGAAGACTTGTAATAAAGCAAAGAGTTCGGGTGAATATAATTATGTAGAAATAAGATTGGGAAAGCCATGAAAACCCATCTGTTCAATATTTCAAACAGTTTATATTTTTCAGTTGAAAATATTGCTAGAAGGTATTTAAATTCATTTTTTTATTTATTTATTTTTGAGATTTATCTATTTATTTATACAAGCACTGGGTACAGTCAGAAGCAAGGGAGGGTGAGAGAATTCACCAGAGCCGGAGCGGGGAATAGAACAGGCAGACCGAGGAAATACACTGCTGAGGGGAGCAGCGGGGCGCAGCAGGAGAGGTCTGCTCTCCATGTGGGACCCTCCCAGGTGGCCAGAGATCGAATGGGTGCTGCAGAGGCTGTGGACAGCTTCGCAGCCCATTGCTCAACCACTGCGCCTCCAGGAGAGGCCCTATTTTAATTTTGTTTTCACTTTATGATCTAACATAGTTATTGAACATGCATTGCATTACAATATCATATATATTTCAGGTGTACAGTATTAAAAATCAGCATGTGTTTATATTACATTAAATTCATCACTAAAAGCCCACTTATATCCTTTACCACATAACTGATTCTTTTGACCTGAAAAAATCATTCCTCTTCCCCTTTCTAAAACAAATTTTAGAATATAAGACCAGCTAATGGTTATGAGAGGGGAATTAAAATTACCATTTTGATGATAAAAATATGTAGAGTTCTGATATCTCGGGGCAAATATAGTATCAACAGTCATGGATATGGGAGGACACTGAGGTGCAAATAGCAGGACCTGGGAAAACCGAGGGCTCTAGGCTCTAACTTCAATGTTCTTTCACTGAGTAGATATAATTTGTTAAGTGACTATTTTTGTCAGCCACTGTACTAGACAGTGTATCTAATTTTAGCAAAAGAGACTTTGTTCTTGACTTCAGAGAGCTTACATTCTTGTTGAGAAGTGGGAAAAAAGTGTAAATAGATCAGTCTGTTATAAACTGATGAGAGAATTAAAAAATCATCAGCAAAAAAAAAATCATCAGCGAGAATTGTAATGTATGCTTATTCATCAGTAAGGAAAATTGAGATAAAATCATTCAAAGTAGAGGAAACAGTATGTGATATGACTCTGTATTATAGAGAAATAACCCCTATACAGATTACAGCATACATTTTCAAATTTAGACTGGATCTTTATAAAAGTTGAGACATTATAGAAGTAGAGGGACTAGAAGTTATCAAAACTATGGACAATATAAAGTTACAGGGAAAAGTGACAATAAGAAAAAAGAATATGACAAAAAGGAACTTAATGTCAAAAATTGAATGGGATGGGTGGTATTTGCAACTGTTCACAACTATTTAAAGAAGGAAGAAAAGCTAAACATCTAAAAATTCATTTTCATTTAAGAAATTAGGAAAAGTACCAAGCTAAACCCATCATCAAAAAAAGAAGGTATTTATAAAGTTTAGAGAGGAAATATATGAAATAGAAATAAGTATTAGGGAAATTTTGAATTTAAAGTTAATTCTTTGCAAAGATCAACTTACTAAATACAGAAAACATCTAACAATACTGAACACTCTTTCATGATAGTTTTACTCAACATACTAGGGACAGAGAACTTCTTCAACATGATACAAAATACCTATGAAAGAACAAAGCTAGCCTAATACTTAATGGCAACAAACTGAAAATGCTTTTCTCCTAAGATTAGGAACAAGTTGAGAATGTCTGCCCCATCACCTCTATTGAACATACCATTTGCATATGGTATGATTTTGCATTTAGAAAACTATGACGTTCATTGAAAAAATGGGAAAAATAGGTAATTTCCTAGAGATAGAAATCATATTAGTGTTTTCTAGGGATTGGCAGAAGGGAGAAAATGGGAGTGTCTGCTAATTAGTATTGGAATCTTTGGGGATTGATGAAAATGTTCTGAAAATTAAATAGTGTTGATGGTTGCACAATTCTATGAATATATTAAAACCTACTGAATTGTACACTGTTACAGGGAGAAATTTATATCTTGGCAAAGCTGCCATTAAAAATATATAAGGTCAGGGTTAGTAAAAATAATATCTGTAATTTGGATTTATATCTAAAAACATGCTCTTTTTATTATAAGGGTTGATTATGAGGAAGTACTGTACTCATTAGAGAGATATTGAGCCTGAGATTTAGAATGATTAAAAGATATGGCTACATTCACAAACAGAAGAACTGGAAATAGGGTTTAAAATGAAATCTGCCTGCCCTCTACAAAAACACTCTATTTCCCTAAGTACCTTATGCAGAATAAACAAATTAAGAGAGCAGAATCTGAATTTGAATCAGATAATATACCTTAATGCTCTACACCCTCAATTTCCGAACTTTTCTTATAACAATGCAAGGTAATTTTTTTCTTGAGATTTTAGTAATCAGTGCTGATTCTGTGACAAAATTAAATTTGATTCAGTTTCCTATTACTTCACATTTTATAGGAATATTCTACTTAATTTCCATTTGTATAATTCGTTCACTCATCATTTGTGTATTGAACATCTACTTTATGCCAGCAATTATTCTGCCAACAATATAAAATGAAAAATTTTACTTTTATGTCTTATTTCTCAAGTATTTCTATACTCTAATGACCTCTATAAGTTTGCCTTGTAATTATTGGTAGTTGAGTTGTCTTTGTTTTGTTAGAAACATTACACATTCTAAAATTATTTTGTCCATCCATAAGTATGTTGTGGAAAAGCATTGAAACACCAAAAATAAAATCATTAAGGAGATTTAATTGTTGATTTTGAAAAGGTCCTGACTGTGAGTTAAATTAACATATATGTATAAATTTAAACATAAAAACACACATATAGGGCCTCCCCCGTGGCGCAGCGGTTGGGCGCTGGGTTGCGAGGCTGCCCGCGGCCTCTGCTGTGCCGGTTCGATCCCCGGCTGCTCCCCGGCCACCGGAGGAGGGTCCCACATGGCGCGCAGACCTCTCCTGCCGCCCGCTGCTCCCCTCAGCAGTGTACTTTGGTCCTGCCTGTTCTGCTCCCCGCTCTGGCTCTGGTGAATTCTCTCACCCTCCCGCGCTTCTGACTGTACCCAGTGCTTGTATAAATATAAATAAATAAATAAAGATTAAAAAAAACACACACACACACATAAATACAAGTATGTTCAAAAAAGCTAAAACCAATTACAAATATTTATTTTATCCCATGTAGTTCTAAAATCTGGCACCAGTTTTTTGTTGATTAATTGTTCAGGATAGAAGCCATACACTTCTAGTTTCTTTATTACTCAATCTTGATTCAGCTTCATTTCCTTTTAAGGTTCATTGCAATTAATGATGCACTCCATTTAGCACAACAAAAGATTTCTAATTCCCTGTAAATTCCAAGTTTGTTCTCCTGGGAATTAGCACTTCTCAAGTAACCAGACAGCCTTGCAATATGCTAGTTCTTGTTTGATGACACAAAGGCCAATGGAAAGGTCATGGTAAGACTACTTTTAATGAGTTATTAGATAAATACATTTTCTAGATAGTTTAATCTCATCATTAGTCTTCAAAGTACTTTAAGAAAAATCTTTAAATATGTATGTTAGTTCTCAATTATCTATGGTAATGAGAGGAGCAGCAGTGTGTATAATGCAAAATGGATGAAAATATACTCTTAGAGGACACCTGTGTCATATGCTCAGAGAATAAGTAAAATTCAAATCAAGCAATGAGACTGAACTAAAAAGATCCTTCCCAACCACTCTCATTCCTCTTTCCCAAGCATATTTCTGTTTCTACTAAACTTTCCCCCATATTCTTTTTTCAATATTAGTGTTGAAAATCATGCATTTCACATTAAAATAGTGCTAACTCAAGGAAGGAAGTATCTAGACTCTGTTGAGTTTACTACCTAAATGACTTGTGTTTCCTTGAATAGTTGCTAGAGAAAACAATGTTGTTTTATATAAAAGTCTATTATGGAGGAGGAGTCATAGCTGGCAATCCTCACACCAGGCACAATCAGAAATCATTTATTACCCACATGAAATCTCACCATAACTACGTTGCTCCATGCATTTTTAACCTAAGGTTATAGAATAGGGAGGGGGGTTGCTGTGTCCATGGAAGTACAAGTTCCGGGTAGAGGAATAAAGTGGGGGAGAGCAGATGCTCTGCTGCACCCACGTTGACACTGCTGACCTCTACCATGGCCATGAATTATCAACTTTTTGCCAAGTAGCCCTTGGACAGAATGATCAGTCCCAGAACGCTGGACTTGTTTTACCAGGCGGGGCTGTGGAGCTACATCCCTAAACACACCTGGTAAGTGAGGACTTAGAAATCCACCGTGAAACCCAGAGTCCTGTGATACTGGGAAAGGGACTGAGACAAACAGCTTGGGGTGCACATTAAGAGTTTGGCAAGTCACAGAGATTGGCGTGTTGGCATAGGTTTCCCAGCCTTATCCTGACCTCCCCACTGCAAGACTCTGACCACTGTGTCTAATTGACATGTTTGAACACCCACTTCACACTTCACCACATCAACAAGAAGAATCCAAAAACTAAAGCCACAGTGACACCTACTGTGGAAAAAGGAAGGCAAAACACATGCAAAGAAAAATGTCAACCCAGGAAACATCGATGGAGTTACTGAAAGAAAAAGATAAAGCAGCAGAAAAAGGCAAAATTTTTGACACAAAATTGGAGAAGCTTCTAGGTAGAATTTAGAAGAACAATCATGAAACAGATCAATGGCTTGTGAGATTCTTAGTCACATAAAGGCAAGTCCAGGGTATCAGAGAGACATTCAGGAGCAGAAGAAATTCTTTACCAAAGAAATTGACTCCTTCAATTTCTTTGGTAAAGAATTTCTTGCAAGTAGAAAGTATGGCTATGAGGAACAGAATGAAAGAATTGAACACAACCTGGCATACATAGAAGATAGCATTAATTTTGCAGGGGAAAAAAGTCAGGGAAGTAGAGGATAAAAATGTGCAAATAACTCAAGTGAAAGAAGAGAGAGAAATAAGATTTAGAAACTCCCTATGAAATACTAGGCTCCATTAGATGAGGAAACATAAGGATAGCTGCTATCCCAGAAGGCGAAGAAAAAGAGAAGAGAGCACATAATCTACTTAAAAAAATTCCCAAACCCTAGATAAGAAATAACCATTGACATCTGAAAACAGTCATGACACCCAAATTGATGAATGTAAAATGATCTACTCCAATACACACCACTGTTAAATTAATAAAAGTTAATAATAAAGTAAAACATATTAAAGACAGCTAGGGAAAAGAATCATTTAACATACAAAGTTACCTTGATAAGACTTTTATCAGATTTCTCAGTAGAAGCTAAAAATAAAAATCAGTATATCCAGCAACACCACTTACAGGTTTTTATCAAGAGAACACATAAACACTAACAAGAAAAGTATTATGTATACCCATGTTCATAGCAGCATTATTCATAATAGCCAAGATATGACCTCAACCTAGATGCCCATTGACAGATGACTGGGTAATGGAATTGTTGTATATATGCTCAATGGGATACTACTCACTATTAAAAAAGATAAAATTCTATCTTTTGCAGAAATATGATAGGAACTAGAGGTGATTATGCTAAGTGAAATAAGTCAGACAGTGAAAGACAATTACTAAATGATTTCATTCACTTGAGGAACATGAGTAACCAAAGATAATAAACTGGCAAAACAAAACAAAAATAACTGTTATACCCTGAAAAAATAAGGTGGTTACCATAGAGTAATAAGAGGGGAGAGATAGGGTGATAGTACAGGCAGCGGCCCTGGTGCTTTAGTGGCAGGTGAGGGAAGAATATGAATGTATTGAGGTTTGAAGCTGTTCTCCCAAAAGTACATCGTTTTGTAAATGATGAATCAATAAAAAGTCTTTCATTTTCTGAACAGAATACAAGTTAAAATTCCTAAGTGAAGCAAGATAAAGATTTTGAATTTATCAATATATTGAGGGCCTATTAAGGGCCATCTACTTATTATGATTATTGTTAGACTAATTCCAAACACTGATTCTGACTTCCCATTATGTGCAAGATAATGTGGGGATTCTTTGAGGAGCTCAATATGTGGTAAGAAACACCCACATCAAAAAAAAAAATCATTATTTGCTTAATCATGAATTTTTAATATATTATTTCAGAAAGGCAGATGTGTAGAGTTATAAAAATATACGGTGCTTGCCTAGTTATGAAGAGAAGAGAGATCAGAGAAGACTTCTGATTATTTGATCATTCGCTTGTGACCAGATTATTTTAAACCTGGGTCCCCACAGCTTGAGCTGTGTTACAAGACTGGCTTTCTCCCGCTAGTAGTTAAATGGCTGGTGGGCAGATTAGGCAGGCAGTTTTCTCTGCCTGTGCAGGCAGCAGCTGGTTGAGTGTTGAAGTCAAGCAGGCATTTCCTACTGGCTGCCCGCAGTACTACCTGCAGCGGAAGGCTGCGGGATGGTTGCACAAAAGGCTGGGCCTGGCAGGGGTTGATGGTCAGCAGGTGTTAGCCTTTATATAGTTGGCACCTGGGTCTAGAATGGACCAATGAGGTGTGAGTTAAACGAACCAATTGTGTTCATCAACTCAAGTATTCTGTGCCATATGGTGTGATTGGTCCTAAATGGTCCAATCAGGCAGATCGCAACCAATCCTGGGAACCCTGAATGAGGATATTAGGCCGGGCAGGCACCGCCTTGGGGTTCCACTCTGTTGCTTGCCTCTAAAGGAGAAAGACGGTATTATTCCAGGAAGCTAGATGGTAAGAGTTACAGAAGCAGCAGACCTGTAAAGGCAGAGGCAGAAGAGTTTCCCAACGAACGGTAGGCCACACCTATCACTGATGCCTGAAAGGAGCATCAAAGGCCCCGGGTCTGGTGTCTCAAAGAGCTGTTTGTTGCTGGTGTAGGCCGACAACTCACATAGAGGTGCCACACTGGGTGACTGGCACTCTGTGTCCGGGTCACTTTTGAGAGCTATTAACATGGTGTGTCTGATCGTCTGGCGCCGGTGTCAGGCCCAGCATCTGGTGCTTTTCCTTCGGACCTTCAGACTGATGCTGTGGGCTGCTGTGGTGCTATCGCAGCAGCTCCATCTGTAAGAACCTCCAGTTGTGAAGAGTTGAATCCTGGCCAGCTGCTTACCTGTGTGCTTCACGCTCTAGGCCCACGTTGGTGGGATGGTGCCATCTTGTTTGGGACTTCTGGACACTAGCTGAGGTGAGATAAGCCACCTGTGGCCTTAGAAACTGTTTTCCTGGTTTGTTGAATCAATCCCATTATCGTTGCTCCCTGTGCTCCAGTGGTCTTGCTATTGTGTGAGTGGGTGACAGCCACAGACTTCTATCTGGTCACTGTCCTTTGACCTCCTATAGCACCCCCATAGCCCTGTTTCAACTTGACAAGATGAAAAAGAAGTAAGATGATATGGGGAGATGACACGGAAGGGAAATGTAAATTGGATAATCTGGAATTAAGAGTCTAATGCATATTTTAATAATTCAAATAATTAATTTTAATATTAGATTTATACAGAAGTAAATAGAAAACTGATAAAGATTGTGTTCATGGTTGCTTACTTCCAGAGCCACTGTAATAGCACTCTTGCTGGGCATGGTATTCTGTGCTAGGTGGGGAAATCAAGTTTTATTCTGGACATGCCAATGAAAGCCTTTCTCTTTCCAAAATTTTCTCAGAAGATCTTAAAAGGAAAAAAACTATCTGTAAGGCACTACTAAATTGATATGATTTATTAGTTCCTATTAAAAAATATTTACTTTAGCAACTAATTTTCTATTTATGGCTTTTCCTTTTATTGAAAAGGACTTCTGAAATTACATATAAAATCTTCAGGTTTCCTAAGCTCATATATCTGCCTTAGCTTTAAGTAAGCAAATAGTTGGTTGAGTGCAAGATAACACATCAACTGGAGATCAATCATTGTGGTAATTTGATGCAGCTCATCTTGTTCTTTCATTATAATGTTAAGTTCAGTTAATGTTAAGTTCATTATAATGTTTTCTCTAGAGTGAATTATTGTAGTCTCTGTTTTCACTTTTAAGATAACAGTAACATTGATAATCACAATGTTATTTATTTATTTATTTATTTTTTTGATGATCACAATTTTAAAAGGCAACAAATATGGTTCTATTTACTTAGAGCTCAGGGTTTAAATATGAGCTTTACTTTTTAGAAATAACTTATTTATTATACAAAGTTCTGAATAGTCTCCAGAATCTTGTGGATTGCAGAGTACAGAGAAATTGATTAGAAATAATCACTTGGTTCTAAATCAGTGCCACTAAAAAATGAAAGAAAGAAAAAAAAATACATCCATAAAAGAAGTTGGAAACTTGTCTCTATTTGGAGCTTTTACTTTCTCTTGAGGGAAGAAAAACACCAGATACTATAATTACAGATTTAAGATTTTTTTTATCCCAAGATCTTTTAAAATGTTTTTTTGTCTTTTTTTCCAGACATTTTTATTTATATATGTCAATTAGAAAACCTTAAACAATCAAATGCAAAAATAGGAAAGGGACCTTAAAAGTAGAGGAAGATAGGAAAATGTGGTATGGGGTATGTGGGCTGTGGAGCTGGAATGCTTGGGTTCAAATTTGTGTTCAAATATATAACCTTCAAATATTTAATCTATTGGTGTTCCAGTAAGTAAAACAGAGATAAAAATAGCAACACCTCACTGGGTGTGAAGAGAATGAAATAATTTAAGTTCATAATTCCTAGCAAGTACCCCATGAAAGGGGCTGCAGCTATATCAGTAAGAAAATATTTCATTTTAAGTGACAAATGAAAGGTAAATTACTAAAATAATTTAGTTTCTTTAATATCACCTGGCAAAAAAATTATAAAATTTTGTATGGTATTTTCTTTCTTCTTCCTTTCTATTTAAAAATTTAGTCAAACAGGAATTTTGAAGGTCACTTTTCTTTTTTTAATATTTTTTAAATTTTATATACTTTTTATATCACTTTTCATTTTTGTACAATGTATGCATTTTCATCTAGGTTATAGTTCCCATAAAATTCCCTCCACCCATTCACTGGTGAATTATCACCATGGTCCCTGTGCTCTTCCCATCCTTGTTTTGATCCTATTCCCTTCTCCCCACCTTGCAGAATGTCTCTGGTTTATAGTTGCCCATTGATTTTGATTTTTACTTTATTATAATCACTTATTTCCCCTTTATCCCTTATTTGGACCCTCTACATTCCTCCTATAAGTGAGACCATCCAGTATTTTTCTTTTTCTTTCTGGCTTATTTCACTGAGCTTGATCCCTTCCAGCTCCATCCATGTTGTTGCAAATGGCATGAGTTTATCTTTTTTGATTGCTGAATAATATTCCATTGTGTGTATATACCACATCTTCTTGATCCAGTCATCTATTTTTGGGCATTTGGGTTGTTTCCATAGCTTGCCTATTGTAAATAGTGCAGCAATAAACATAGGGGTACAGGTATCCTTTTGGATTAATGTTTTTATGTCGTTTGGGTAGATACCTAGGAGTGGGATTGCTGGATCATATGGAAGCTCCATTTTTAGCAGGTTGAGGAATCTCCAGACAGCTTTCCATAGTGGTTGGAGCAGTTTGCACTCCCACCAGCAGTGTAGTAGAGTTCCTTTTTCTCCACATCCTCGCCAACATTTGTTGGTGCTAGTTTTTAACATGTGCCATTCTTGGTGTGTAAGATGCCATCTCATTGTGGTTTTGATTTGCATTTCCCTGATTACAAGTTATGATGAGCATTTTTTCATATGCCTGTTGGCCATTTGCATTTCCTTTTTGGAGAAGTTTCTTCTGCCCATTTTTTGACTGGGTTATGTAGTTTGTTTTTGTTGAGTCTTGTCAGCTTTTTGTAGATTTTTGTGATCAATCCCTTATCATTTGTATTGTGTATAAAAATTTCCCCCCAATTGGTGGGGTGTCTCTTTGTTTTGGTTATTGTCTCTTTTGCTGTATAGAAGCTCTTTAATTGGATGTAGTCCCAGCTGTTTATCTTTTCCTTCATTATCTTTGTTTTGGGTAATGTGACTTTAAAGATGTTACCGAGGTTTATGTCATGTAGTGTTTTACCTATATTTTCTTCTATATATTTTATGGTTTCAGTACTTATGTCTAATTCTTTAACCTTTTTGAGCTGGTTTTTGTACATGGTGTGAGGTGATAGTCAAGCTTCATTCTTTTGCATGTAGCAGCCCAGTTTTCCCAGCACCATTTATTGAACAGACTTTCTTTGTTCCATTGCATATTCTTTGCTCCTTTGTCAAAGATTAGTTGACCGTAAATCTGTGGGTTTATTTCTGAGTTTTCTACTTGGTTCCATTGATCTGTGTGTCTGTTCTTGTTCCAATACCATGCAGTTTTGGCTTTGTAGTATAGTTTGAAGTCTGGGATAAGATACCTCCATTCCCATCTTTTTTTTTTTTTTTTTTTAGGAGAGCTTTGGCTATTCAGGGTTTTTGGTGGCTCCATATGAATTTCATCACTATTTGTTTTATTTCTTTGAAGAATGTCATTGAAATTTTTATTGGGGTAGCATTGAATCTGTAAATTGCTTTTGATAGGGTGGACATTTTGATAATGTTAACTCTTCCAATTGTTGAGCAGGGGATGTCTTTCCATTTCTATAAAATGTTTTAGTCAGTACATTGATTGTATTGGGGAAACTCATTCACAGTTTGCAATAACATAAATAGCCATGGTATTTTCAAAGGGCAATTTTTAAAAAGCATAAATTTTTAAATTTACATGTAATTTAAATCCTTTAACCTTAATAAGAGTAGCTTTTTGTTAAATAATTGAGTGCAAAAACTAAATATGTAAAGGTGGGTAGTGGGATACATTTGTAGCACTGTTTGAAAAGAGTTAATCTACCTGTCAATATAATATCATTAAATCTGTGTGTTAAGTCTAACTTGCATTATATGTAGATTCAAAAATTAATTTATTTGAATTTTCATTCAAATACACTGTCCACAAACTTAAATGAAATGGGATTAAAATCAAAGTCAGGTTTATTTTATTCTGTGAATAAGAAATTTAGTAGTTATTTGGATATCATCTAAAGCACAGGGATGAAGCATGAAAATACTGTTGATTTTCATAAATTTTATAATTACAGAACAAGTTCCTATTTATGTGGAACAGAATTATAGCTATCAAAAAGTCTGAAACTACTTAATTACTACAGTGAAAACAAAAATAATTATTTTTTCTGCATTTTATCAATATTATCTTAATTTGTTGTCAAAATACTCATGTTCTGCATAATATAATAGGTATCACCAGGTTGTGGCCATTGCTGGATGGATAGGAAGGAGTAGAAGGTGAGAATGAAATGCAGACTGGCATGGGTCAAGAAGAAATGTGAGTAAAGGGCATAGAGATAGTTGTCATCACAACTCATTTTCAGAGATTTTTCTGCACAGAGAAAAGAAAAATGGGACAAATGAAGACTTTTTTTTTTTTTTTTATTTTTTAATTTTTTATTTTATATATTTTTTACATCATTTTTCATTTTTGTACAATGTATGCATTTTCATCTTGGTTATCGTCCCCATAAAATTCCCATCCCCCTTGTTTTGATCCTATTCCTTTCTCCCGGCTGTGCCTCTGGTTTACAGTTGCCTGTTGATTTTTTTTTTCTTTGTGCACATGTAGCTTTATTTTTTTTTAATTTTAAAAGTGATTTTTAATTTTTTTTAATATATTATTTTATATAATTCTTACATCATTTTTCATTTTCGCATAATATATGCATTTTCATTATGGTTATATTCCCCATACAATTGCACTCCCCCTTATTTTGACTTTAGTCCTTCCTCTCCCCACCCCTCCCTGTGTGTCTCTGGTTTATAGTTGTTTGTTGATTTTGATTTTTACTTTGTATTTTCCCTGGTCTCTTGTTTAAGTTTTCTAAATTCATGCTATGAGTGAGACCATCCGGTATTTTTCTTTTTCTTTCTGACTTATTTCGCTGAGCATGATCCCTTCTAGCTCCATCCATGTTGCTGCAAACTGCATGTGTTTATCTTTTTTGATTGCTGAATAATATTCCATGGTGTATATGTACCACATCTTCTTGATCCAGTCATCTATTTTTGGGCATTTGGGTTGTATCCATAGTTTAGCAATTGTAAATAGTGCTGCTATAAACATAGGGGTGCAGGTGCCCTTTGGAATTAATGTTTCTGTGTCCTTTGGGTAAATACCTAAGAGTGGAATTGCTGGATCATATGGAAGCTCTATATTTGGTAGTTCAAGAAATCAAATGAAGACTTTTTTAAGCCTATAGCAATAATTCCACTCGTCCATGCCCACAGGAATATCCCAGCAGAGAGAAAGAAAAAACCATATAGAGACCAAAGGGAAAGATGCTGAGATTATGTCTGAAGAAGACAATGTATTTTTTAAACTGGTGACACTTATTTGTTGCTGAGTGAAGATTATGAAATGTATAAATTCACCATGTAGGCATCATAGTCTAGTGTTAAGGAAAGCTTAGAAGTCTGCATTTAGATTGATATGACTCTTACACACCATTTTTTGCTTCATTTTCTGTGGGGCCAGATGGAGAATATAGGGTTCAAAATTTCTCATAGTCCATGTGTGGCTCTGAAGACATTTCTCTAAACACAGGAAACGTTAATATTTTAATACTACTAGTCAAAAAAGACTGAAGCTAAAATATAACTGAGTAACTTCTCTTCTGAATGTATCCAAAATTACTGTTTGCTATTCTATATTACCTTATGTTATTTAGTAAAATATACAGATACCCATAAACAAAGCACTAGAGATAGTTGCTAAGGCAATGTTTGGGCAATTCTTTTGTTTGTAGTAGGTGTGCGATTAACATATTTAATCATACTTTATTGTTCAATCAAATAAATCACCTTAGGAAAATGATATTTTAGATGAATTATGTGTCATTCTTCTAAATTTCTTTATTTCAATTTGTTTCGTATTTTATGTTATCACAGCAATAGACATCAGTAACAAGTGTTTTAAAAGTTATATTTATTTTAAACGTATGGAAATGTTCTTAGCACTTTCTTGCTCAGATTGTGAGATGGTCATTGAAAACATGAGTTTATCAACATTAGGTTAATTTCTTTATTCCATAGGATTATTTTTTTGAGTAATGATGTGACAAATACTGCATTTAGTCCTAAAGTTACAGGTTCCATTCTCATTTCTTAGTGACCTTAACATCAAAATGTATGTTGAAGAGATGAGAGGGATGAGTACAGCGTTTTAGAGATGTGGAAATGTGCAAGGGGAAGCTGAAGAATCTAGAACAAGAAAATTAGAATGCATTTCTACTTCTAATAACCTTTGATCTGTTAGAGTTTAATCATTTTTTTAAATGGAGCTTTGATAGCCACTTTATATGTGCATCCATTTATTTATTCTGCTGCAAATGATTAGACAATGACAATAATACAGAAAGAAAAACATGGAAATGTTTATATAGGTCAGATATTGTTCATACATCATGTTACCAGAAGAATTAATATGATTATCACAGAATTCAATATTTTATTTTTCTAAAAAAATTCATATTACTATGTAGCTAACAGTGCATTTTCTTAGTTATCAACAGAGATCAATGTAGAACTTTTTACTGAGGGGGCCTCCCCTGGTGGCGCAGCGGTTGAGCGCTGGGCTACAAGGCTGCCCGCAGCCTCTGCAGCACTGGTTCGATCCCCAGCCCCCGGTGAGGGTCCCACAAATAAAAAAGAACTTTTACTGATAAAATGCCACAGGAAACTAGAAACATTATAGAAACATAAAATTTATTTCTTCTTATAAGCAACCATATGCAATAACATAAAATTTTATTTGCATAATCTCACTATAAGTAATTACTTCCATGGTGTTATGTGCCACTCTCAAAAAACCATAGAATATAGTTGAGATGTAATTTTCATAAAGAACAGAATATTGTGTTCCTAATTTTCACTCAGTAAGGCAAATTTTATTTAATAGTGTTTTAAAATTACTTTTTCTTGCATATTACTTTGAGTTTTTTTTTTTTTTTTTTTTAATAGAGGCATGCTTTATTTATTTATTTTATTTGTTTGTTTGTTTTGTTTATACATGCACTGGGTACAGTCAGAAGCGCGGGAGGGTGAGAGAATTCACCAGAGCCAGAGCGGGGAGCAGAGCAGGCAGAAGGACCGAAGTACACTGCTGAGGGGAGCAGCGGGCGGCAGGAGAGGTCTGCGCGCCATGTGGGATCCTCCTCCGGTGGCCAGGAAGCAGCCGGGGATCGAACCGGCGCCACAGAGGCCGCAGGCAGCTTCGCAACCCAGCGCTCAACCGCTGCGCCACCGGGGAGGCCCTACTTTGAGTTTTTAAGTCATCTTTTCAATTGTTAAATGGTTCCTTTTGTTATGAGTTTTAAGAATAAATGTGTCTCCTTCCTGGTAAATACCACTGGCTAAAAAACAATCGTATAGCCAAAACTTATAAATAAAAGAAGAAAAAGTGTTACATGGCAAGATGTAAGTGAATAGAATTAGGGAAGGAATATTATATATGAAAGACTCTTAGTACCCATTGTTTTAGAAAACTTGCTAATTTAACCATTATGCTTTAAAATTTCTGAATTTAGCACAACATTTCTTCTAAAACTTACAGATCAGTGAATCTGAAGTCTAAAAATAACCATCCTTCATTCCTCTTGCATTCCAGTTTTAGGCAATCAGGGAAAGTCACTAACTTATATACATGGTCCCTACTATGTTTTTAATTGGTGGTAAGTCACATATGTGGTTATAACCTCAAATAGCAGCATATGGTGTACATATTTCAAGATTACCTAGAGCCCTAAGTTGATACCTTTCCAGGAACAGTTTCCACCTTAGCCCTTTCCTTTTAAATGGAATTGGAAGACTCCCTCATCTAGTGGGTGGCTGATGATAATTAAACTCACTAGGTGGGTGTCTGGTGCTGAGTTTATGTTTAAACCATACAGGCATAGCCACCACCTGAGCTTGACATGGGGTTAAGTGCTAGCTCAAAGTTACTTCCAAGTCGCTTCATCTCCTTCAGGACCTTTTCAGCCAATGTTTTATTAATCAAAACCAAAGTCTAAGTACTTAGAAAAGAAAAAAAAAAATGCATGAAAGAGGCATGCCCATGGGGATGCATAGAGCATTCTCAAAGCAGGATTAATCATCTGTAGTTGTCATTCTGGTTTGCCTCAGAACTCTCTTTAGATAGGTGGTTGACATATCATGCACAGTTTGCCTGCCGCCCCCCAAAAAAATAATGGCTAGCAGAGTCTTTACATTCTACCAACTGAAGGTTAGACTAAACTCCCAATTTATACAGCAAACATAAAGATAATAGATAAAATGTCCAGAGAAAAATTGAGCAGGAACAAATGTAGCATAGTTCTGCTCTGTTCTCAGGCAGGTATCACCTGGACAACATCCAGATATACAAAAATAAAGTCTTCATAGTCCCCAACTCCTGTGTACTCCTTTCTTTGATAGTTTACCTTCATAGTGTTTTAAGTGAGTGGAGTCCATCATGCTTTGAAGCCAATGGATATATAGCTACTACATGGGAACTTTAGCACAACTGCCCCTGGGACTCTTGGATCTGCTCATGCTTAGAATTACAACTTTACATGAGCTGAACAAACTTCTTAAACAGTGCCCTGTACTTAAGCAATGCAGTATTCTATACTCGTTATTTGAAAAAGTGTTCTTATTATACCCACATTGATTTGGAATTATTTAAATATGCTTTTCAGATCGTCATTATAGATCACTATCCCTTTGAAAAGGGAAATCTTGCCGATCACATATTACTATGTTTGAATGCCTCAGAAGAAATGATCCATATAAATTGAAGGTATTTTTATGAACATTATATGCTCTATCTGTATAAGTGCACAGATTTACAGAGTGAAGTCCCGGAAAATCTCTGCATTTAGCTTAGATTGAGCAACAAACAATCAATAATTATATGCAAATGAGTCTCTTATTGAATATAACCAACCTGCATAACATTTTCAGTACAAATCAGCAAGTACTGTAGAATTAAAAACCCTTAGGGTAGCTAGTGGCCAGAACATTTCTTGCATGCATGAAGTCTCAAGAAAGTACATTTAGCCTGGTTACGCCAGCAATTGCTATTTTGTATAAACTGCCAAAATATAAAAATCCATCCAATCACACACACTACACTTAATTTCACTTAATTTTAATCACAGTGTACTTGCATGGACAGGTTTCTTTTAAACACTGATTTATTCTCTAAATAGAGAGGCATGGTTGTTATTTAAGATCTAATGTTCCCCGCTGGTCACATTTGGGAGGCTTTCCAGCAGCAGGGCACGATTGTTATTTAAGATATAACGTGCCTCACCGGTCACATTTGGGAGCTGTTTCTGGCTGCTCTGAGGTTTTTGCCTGCCTGGCAAATAATGTACTCATGCCAGAAAAATTGCATACATTCCTTGATGTCTTTGTGGCCACTTCCAAAATTAATCTAAGCTCTTGTTTTCTTCATGTTTTAATTGAAATGCTGAATGAATAGAGCAACATTTCATATACCTACAGATTTTTTGTTGTTGTTGTTGCAACAAGCCCTTCTTTTTGCTATTTATTTTGGGCGTACTTAGAAAATTAATAAAATCCTGAATAGTAAAATCAGGCAAGTCATAAGGCACAGATTAACTAGATAAAGTATACTTGAGCTCTAGGTTTGCCTTATGAATGAAAAATTGACAAGTGCGGTCTCCAGGGTAATAGTGGAACATTCCAAACACTTGAAGCAGATGATGTTCATCTGGACAAGTGCATAACATCAGCATCGATCATGCATTATCTGTTTTAATAAAATTACCTCTTTGTAGCTAAGGATCCAGGAAATGACTAGTTTGTTTGTTTTTTATCCCCCTTTCTAGCACTGGGCTCTAATATAGCATTAAAATGAAAACATGGAAGAAGTTTATAGTGGTATTTGATTTTTTTTTTTTTTTTAAAGATTTATTTATTTATTTATACAAGCACTGGGTACAGTCAGAAGTGCAGGAGGGTGAGAGAATTCACCAGAGCCAGAGTGGGGAGCAGAACAGGCAGACTGACCAAGTACACTGCTGAGGGGAGCAGCGGGCACGGCAGGAGAGGTCTGTCGCGCCATGTGGGACCCTCGCCGGTGGCCAGGGAATGAACCAGCGCTGCAGAAGCTGTGGGTAGCTTCGCAGCCCAGCGCTCTTCCGCTGCGCCACCAGGGGAGGCCCGGTATTTGATTTTTAAAACAATGAAAAATTTTATACAGCAAAATACAAAGATCTCAGGTGTTCAACTTGATGAGTCTAGAAAATTCTATAAATAAATCCATGTAAATACTAAATACATGATATAAGTAATTTCCATTATCCTGAAAGGTCCTCTGTACCCCAGTCCAGATCATCCTCACTTTAACCCAAAAGGTAATGATAATCATTTTGATTTCCACCAAATAACCTAATTACTTTTTGTTGCTGGGGTTCTTAGAATTCAAAAATATTGGATAAGAGGTGATGCTTTCTGTCTGACATCTTCACTTTATGTAATGATTTTGAGATTAATACATATTGCAGCCATATGAATATGCCATTTGCCATATTCATTCTCTCATTTTATTATTATATGAATGTACCCAAATATATATTTAATATAATGCTGATGGATTTATTTGCTTTTTCTATTAGTATGGATGAAGCTACTATAAATGTTATTGTTGACATGTGTTTCTTTTCTGTGAGAACATGTTTAAAAAGGAATTGTGGAATAATTGACCAAAGTTACCTTTTTATTTAGTTTTTTAAGAAATTATCAGAATTTTCTCCAAATTGGTTTTTTTATGTCTTTACCAGAAATATAGAAATAACACATTGTTTCAATCCTTGCCAACATTTGGTAGTGTCAGGATTTTTCATTTTATCCATTCTGGACTTTGTGAAATGGTATTTCATTCTATACTTATTTTTCATTCCACTGAAGACTTCTGATATGGGACATGTTTCAGGTGCTTGCTGATCATTTCTGTATCTATTCTCATGAATATGTGGTGAAGTGTTTTTAACACTTGGAAAATAAGTTTAATAGGAAAAAGTGGTTTCAACATACCAAAAAAAAAACTTTAATCAAATGTATACATTCATGCATAGTTTAAAATAATGGATAAATTGATATTTTCTATTGATATCTTAAAAATACAGAGATAAGCACTTTTGGAATGGTAGATAAGCACTTTTGGAAGGCTTATAAACTATTTAATATCCCAAAGTGGAAAAATCCTGAAATTTGATTAAAATCTTTTACCAATGATGAGAAAAAATGTTTTGCTTGGTTACCTTTAATTTTATTTTCTTTGGTTGATGTGTCAGAAGTTCTATTTTAATCTTTATAGACTACCAGGGCATGTTGTGAGAATAATTTCAATTATCTAATTAATGTATTTTTGTTAAAAATGCAGAAAAATCAGACCACATGTACTATACGAAACTGAAGAGTACAAATCAATCAGTCAATGGTCTTGGGAGCATAAGTAACCAGCCATAGTACAATTTACTTTTCTGTGTCCCATCCTGACCCTCTGATATAAACATGCCATTATATTCAATAGAAGCATTTCCTATGAGTTCAGACTTTTCGCTCATCACCAGAAAGTTAAAGGCAAGTTCTGACTGAATCTGCTTCTGCCTTCCAAATCCTGCATTTTTCCACATCCAGTTACGTTTCTTTGTCAAAGATTTCAATCAGAAAGTCTTGTATTTGAATTAAGCCTAATATGTTTAGAAAGGTTAGTATCAGTAAATAAGTGTTAATAGTTAAAAAAAAAAAAAAAACTGCTTTCCTGAAATGCAAAAGTTTAACTCTGGGGTGCTTTAAATCTACATGAAAGATGTCTATAAAATTTTAGCTATTAATTTTTTTATTTAGTTACTAATAATACATAGCTATACTTTGATATATGTACTTAGAAGATGATGAAGACTGTGAGTTCAAGAATAATTTTACTGCGATATCTTGGGTCAAGTTGTATGAAGCATGGTCTTTGGTTAGTACAAACTTTGCATTGACTGTGCCCTTGTACACAGTGAGGTGTTAAATGCCATCTGCTACTTCTACCTCAACCATATGCTGCCTATATTTGTCATGGCAAAATTCTTTCATCAATGTCTGGTCTACCCATGAGGTGTATTATAAGTTTAATTGCTTCTAAGCACTTGTTGTAAAATCTGTTGGGATGCCATCATGAGGTAGTAGTCTTGTGAAACATTCCCATGGTGTTTTCTGGGACATTAAACAGAATAGAGCAGGCTGAACCTTCTCATTCCAAGGGCAACAGACAGGAGTATCCAACCTGTTTTCTTCTGCAGATAAGTACAATTATAAGTTTACATTTATCTATTGATCTAATACACTATTAATAAGTGTGCTTCTAGTTCTACTCAGGTTCACAGTCAGAATTTGTGACTAGGTTTCTAATTTTTAAGCACTTTATTTCCTATCATTTCTGTAGTTAAAAATCAGATATACTCTTCTGGTCAATTGACAGCTCAGTGAAGATACGATGTAAGCATTTTGATAAAGACAGGTTTTTCTACCTAAACTCAAAGATGCTAAACATAACTCCAAAATATGAAATGATCTTCAATAAGTTGACTGTCCAACCCATGCAAGTTTCCCAAACACCCTTTAGTGTTTTAGTACTTGGAAGGCACGGGCACAGTTCCTGATAAAGTAGCCCTGCTTTTCCTGATGAGCATCTAATACCAATGCAGAGGAGACGAAAGGGATTCTGAGTCTGTATCTTTCTCTTCACACTGTGTCAAAGAACTGGAGTTTCTCTAGCAGTCAGATAGTCTATTGGAAAGTTCTGGAGGTGAGAGAACTGATCTCAGGGTCCTTCCTCATTTTTTTCCTAGTAAACTAAAAAAACAGTCATCTGTATTTTAGATGGGAGCACCGATTGAGTTCCAGAAACTTTTCTTCTTGATACATAGTTCAAATAAAAATGGAAGAACCCTTTGTGATTTGGTTCTGGCAGTTTCTGCACAATTATGTTTTGATCAGATCTGTGTGTTAGGTCTCAATGGTGGCAACCGTTTTGGAAAGACTATTTGGTGTCATTGAGTTTCACCGGAAAAAAAAGTGCCATGAACAGCATAACAAATTTGCAAATTGTTGGAAGTAAAGTGTTTCAGGCTTGACATACCATTATCTGTCACAAAGGTTGATATCTATGACTCAGCACACCCAGAGATCCAGGGCCCACTGCCACTGATCATTTTTGTTGCAACTCTAGAAAATATTCGGGGATGCAGTTAGACTGAGACTAAGTTCCTTAGTCATCACAACACATGGCAAATGCCATGTCCCAGCAGTACTGTTACCCTCTCATCGGTCCTCTTTAGCCAGCCTGGACACGTTGGCCCATAATCAGGAGACCCAAGAGAAAAGCCTGAGTTGTCAGACCGCTGGTGCAGCTTGTCAGGCAGAATCTGATGGAATTGTAGCTTCACTTTTTTTTCATTGTTGGTATGAAATTCATTGTGTATGCAGGATCTGAATCTCAGTCGAATATGCAATGCATGGGGCCTCCGCGGTGGCGCAGCTGTTGAACGCTGGGTTGCGAAGCTGCCCGCAGCCTCTGCAGCAGCGGTTCGATCCCGGGCTGCTCCCCGGCCACTGGAGGAGGGTCCCACAAGGCGCACAGACCTCTCCTGCCGCCCGCTGCTCCCCTCAACAGTGTACTTAGGTCCTTCTGCCTGCTCTGCTCCCCTCTCTGGCTCTGGTGAATTCTCTCACCCTCCCGCGCTTCTGACTGTACCCAGTGCTTGTATAAATAAATAAATAAATCTTAAAAAAAAAAAAAGAATATGCAATGCAAACATTTTATCTCATTCATTGACTAGCTGATTCATTTGCCAAAGTGACATCAGCATGTATTTTAATTGTTTTCTTCTTTGCTACTGCTTTTTATGAGGCTAAGTAAGCTACCTCAATGTTACAAATATGTTTGGTCATATTATCTTGTAGATGGTCTATAATTATAATTTTATTTAGAATCATGGTTCACAGAGAATTAATTTTTTATCTTTGAAGTAAAAGTTTGAGTTTTTTTCTTCCTTTCCACACAGACATCCAGGTGTTTCAGACCTATTTCTTGAAAAGATGCTCCTTTTAAAATTGAGTTGCCTTTAACAACTCTTATAAAAATCATGTGAGTCTATTTCTATATTTCATATTCTGATTCATTGATATATTTTCTTTATTTATCCTAATCATAATAGCTTCATTACTCTAGCTTTTTGTTAGTTATTGAAGTCAACTAGATTAAGTCTCTCAACTTTGTTGAAATTTAAGATTATTTTGGTTAGTTCAGGACATTCGCGTTTTCAGATAACTTTTAAAATAAATCCAATAGGCTCTACAAAGACCTTGCTGAACTTTAAATCAGATTATGCTGAATCATTTTATGAGAAACTATGTAATGATAATGTCTTCCGTCCATGATCATTATATATCTGCCCATTCACTGACATTCTTCATTAATATATCTTGACAATTATTTTTCTTGTTGTACTTGCTCAGTGTAGTGAGATATAACATGTTTTTCTTATTCCCTATCTTAGAAGAAAACTCTTCAACATTATACTATAAAATAGAAAGCTATACTAACAAGGGTATAAAGTCCATCTTGACCCAAAAGGAAAAATTCTAGGACAATTCTATTATCCATAACAACTGTGGCCAGATAATATCTGTCTTCATGCCTAAGTTCACCCAGATCTGGCTGTTGTCCTAGCAGAAAGAAATGAAGAAACATTTCACCTTTTATGCTGGGAAAAACTTAAAAACCTAGATTAAACCTGAACTGTAACAGTAGCAGCATCAGTAATAGTACCATTATCTACAATGAATTTATTTCTTGGTAGAACCCATGCAAAGCATTCAGTAGATACTAATCAAAAAGAAGCATGTAATATCCATTCTTAATATTTCAGTTTAAGTTTTATGTGGTACTGAGTTATATGTAGAAGTGAGATATATTTCTAAAATGGGTCACCAAGAAATATCCAAAATTTGTAAGCTTATTCCCACAAATAAAATGTTTTAATACCTAGACAATATTAAAGCAAGAAACTCAGGTGCCTTGAAGTCTCAATTCCTTTATCTAGACTTGCCCATATTTAAGGTTCACTTTTCTGTATGTTATAATTTCCTATCTTTTTCCTCCCTGATTTTTTTAAAAAGATTTATTTATTTGTACAAGAACTGGGGTATAGGTCAGAGGCGCAGGAGGGTGAGAGAATTCACCAGAGACAGCGGGAGGCAGAACAGGGAGATGGACCCAAAGACACTGCTGAGGGGAGCAGCAGGCAAGACAGGAGAGGTCTGCTGTGCCATGTGGGTTTCTCCCTGGCGGGCCGGGAATCGAACCGGCACTGCAGAGGCTGCGGACAGCTTCACAGGGCAGCACTCAGCTTCATAGAGCTGCGCTCAACCTGTTGCTCCACTGGGGAGACCCTCCTCCCTGATTTTTTATATGGGCATAGTCAATATTCATATCCTATGGCTAATAGAACAAACTAGTACAGACTGGGAGGTTAACAGATGAGAAAATTATTGTGTCTTTTTCTGAAGGTTAGAAACCCAAAATCCAAATGTCAGCAGGTCCATATACTTCACGAAAGTGTAGGAGAGATTTCTTCCCTCTAGTTCAGTATTTTTCAGTAATCCTTAGTGTTCTATGGCTTGTAGATGTTTCAAGGTAATTTCTGCTTCCCTTGTTATATAACTTCCTCCCCTCCCCCATGTGTTTCTGTGTCTCCTTGTTTTATAAGGACCTCACTCTTAGTGGATTAAGACTTCACTGTACACCAGTGTGAACTTATACTAATTAATTACATCTGTTACAGTTCTAGCCTTGTTGGGGGAGAAGGGACGCAATTCAACCTATAACACATCTTTCAAAAATTATTCAGAAATGAAAGACATCATGTTATTACAGAGAACATTTTGAATCAATGATGTAGTAACACAGAACTGATTTTGGAACAAGCTACATTAATTCATACCTGGACCTTGACACTTAATGGCTGTGTTACCTTGGGAAAGTCATTTAATGCCTCTATTTTGGCTCATTTCCTCATCTATATAATAATAGAAATAATAACATTACCACCTATCTCATAAGACTGTTAAGAAAAAAAATAATGTGTATAAAGTTGCACAGAACAATGTCTACCATATAATAAATACTATAGTGTTATCTATTCTTTAAGCATTTAATATGGAGAAAATAATTCTTTAACCTTTCTTTTTTGCTTTCCAAAAAGTGAAGATTGTTTACTTCAAAAGAGTGGCACTTAAAATCATTTATGCTACCTCAAATTACTTAGTAATGCCTTAATTTTAAAAATAAAGATTTTCACTGGCTATCATAAATTCTTTGTTAAATAAATTCTATATACATTACTTAAGAATCATAGCATATCTGTGTTAAATGCTAAAAGTTAATAAAATACATGTACTCCACTGTAGCTACGTATGTCACAATTCTTTTCTTTTCTCATTTTTCATGAAATAAAATCCCCAGGCTTAAATATATTCAAACTGGTTGTAGATTTGTTTCTACAATGCCATAGAAATGCTTTTCTAAGGTCAATACATGAAATATCTATGGAATTGTGGATTCAAAATAATACCTTCTATTTCTCATGAAGTGACAGTTTGTCATATGTAACATGAGTGTGACTATTCTTCTACTGCTAATTCAAAGAGTGAGTTGCTACTGGGAATTTAGATTTGGCAACAACAGAAAATGTTGCCTAATATCTATGCTCTTTTCCATCCCACACTGAAATTTTAACTTTACATGACTAAATGGTAGTAAATATACCTGTAAAAAGGCAACACGATAATGTCAAAGGAATTGGGATAATTCATTGCCAGCCTCAATGCTATATTTCATCAGTGATAATAGATGACAGATGACCCAGAACTTTGAAGGCCAGAGAAAAGTGCAAATATGTTGTTAAACCTCATATACTTTAAAATCTTTAAAAGTGCTTTTGTATATGACATAAAGAAGACTACTCAGAAGTAAAAAGTGAAGCGCCTATTTTAATTTGCAAAGTCATTTTGATCTTAACTCTAACCCTGATATATATGATTAACCTAACAAGCTAACTAGCTAACTAGTTAGTTAGTATATTCATACATATAATTTGGCAATCATTAGTAGTTTTCAATAGAACATCTGATGTTGGGATTTTAATTATACAAAAAAAGCAATTATATGGATGTGTAAGTTAGGTTCAGATAATGTCAGAAAAATCAGCCAAAGAAAAAATAAGCTTTGAAAATCTGAAAAAGCAGGTAAGTGCCTCATGAAAACAAAACTGCAGTATGTGACTTACTTAATTATTATGATATAGGCAGGCATTAAGGAAACCTGGAGACAAAACATAAACCAGAATTTGAGAAATTCTGGTATACCTCAAAGCATTAAGAACAATTAAATTGTGTTCAGAAGCATGACAATTCTCACAAATGCAGTAAACTCCTGCAAAATTAAGCAACATATTCATAGGAGGATCATCCAACTAAATCAACTCTGAGAATTGGGGAATATCTATTCTGCTTTGCTGCTACCTGTTATGTGTTACTTGGGGGAACCCATCTGTTTGTAACAGATGCCTAATCCCATCACAGAGAGTGCTGTGCTCTACAGTCATGGGTGATGGGACCCAGGCAAAGAAAGTGACCTGGCTCTTTAGAGATTGTCTATTTTCCCAGTAAAGCATTAGGAAAGGAAGGCCACTTTGATTTGTCCTCAGTAGGGTGTTTTAAAAGATGACTAATACCATCCTCACCATCTCCCTTGGTGCTGCATTATCCAGACTTCTAGTAACAACTTTCGTGTTTTTTTTTTTTTTAATAAATTGAATTATTTTCTATTGAAGTAACATTGGTTGCAACACCCTACATTATCTAAATAGAAGCACCTTTTAAACTCACCTATTAATCAAACTTATTCTAATTTAGTAGGTCAGAGAAAATAGTGAGGATACTTTGTATGCTAGTTCTGGAATTACTGGTGAAACTCTCCAGCTGTGTTTGACATGAAGAATCAATATTCCGCATAAACTCATTCTGTTTATGGCAAAAATACTTTTGTGACTCTCTTGACTGTGTAAGATGCTTTTATGAAAATTACTAATATTGACTCAGTAGAAAAGGATACAAAAAGCCATTTGCTTAAGTATTTGGCAATGTGCCCATGAAACATTTTGAAAAATACTATTAAATCCTTCCATTTTACTTCTTATTGCATTATAACTCAAAAATATATACATATGTTCCCTGCTGGTTTATCAGGAATATGTTTTTATAACCATTTTACAGATGCTTGTTTAAAAATCTGTATAGAACACCTAGGGAGGGATTACCTTTCAAAATATTTTGAACCTTTCAATTAAATTACTGTTGTGCTTTAAAATTGTCCCCAAAAGAGATATTATGAATAGACCTTGTTTGGAAGCATGAGGTATGGCACTTGTATGAGTGGATAATGTAGCAAATAGAAAGGAAATATAACAAGAAATAGCTGAAATATCCTAAAACTTCAAAAGTTTAAAGATCAAAATTAAAAGGCCATGTATGTGACTATAAGTAGCCTGGAAGCTTGGTATAAACTCATAAAGGTGCCAATTCCTGACTTGCTAAAACTTGCAATCTAGTTAGGTAGTTCAATGTAGTTTAATAGAATTACATACGACGTGAGGTTATGAGAGCATTTCATTTTGCATTGTTGCCAAGGAAACTAACTTTAAAATTCCTGCGATTTACAAAATTCCTGAAATTTTGTAACTTTAGTTATTGACTCTATGGCTGTTTTTAAAACAACTTTATAGTTTCATGAACATGTTTTCTAAATACATGGTTATAATAGAAATGCATTAGATCTGAACACATTCAAGAGAATTCAGTCATATGGATATACATATTTATATCCAAAAAGACAGTTTTATTGGGAAAAGGAAAAAAAAGAGGTACCTACATAGTCATAGGTGGGCAATAGAGCTGCCTTTGAAAGGGATAGGCTTGTTAAAAGAGACACCTGCATAGACAGGTGGGCAGTATTGAGACAAGAGCGGCTCAGATTTTTAAGGAAGAAAACTTTTTTTTTAATGTTAGAGTCCTAAAGTACTTTTCTTGTGCTTGTGGTTCATTCTTACTGGGAGTTCATGGATGATGTTTTCTCTTTAGGCCTAATCAAAACAAATACTCTTCTTGGAGGATGACTTTTCCTCATTATTATTATCACTGAATTGAACTTTTGGATCGAATTATCAAAGATGTGCTTGCTAAATTTGGAGACTTGAGTCTTATCCTATTTCTTCTACTACTTAACTATCTGAATTCTCAAATTTCAGTTAATCTTTCTGGATTATCTCATCTATAAATCCATAATCCTTCAGATTTAGAAATAGTTGGCATTCAAGTATTTTTTTTTGTTAATTTAATACCAGCATATATTTTCAACTTTTATTATTGAAAACATTAGAACAAACCAATATCTTTGACTATTAGTTTATGTTCATGCTTAGCTTTATGGATTGCTTTTTACCTCATACTTGCAGAAGTACCTCTAGATGTTCACTCATCTCCTAAATAGTAGCACAGAATTACCAAGTAAGCCCTATACTTCCTTTTATGTTGTTCTAGGTTCTCCACATCCTTTCCAAATCTTGGTATTGTCTGGCTTTCTTTTATTCCTGGAAAAATATCTTACTATAATTTCACGTGACATTTCCCTAAATGACTAATCGTGTTCAGCACTTTCTCTTATATTTTTAGGCAACTCAGAATTATCTTACAATGAAATGCCTTGCTACAGTTCACATTTATTGTCTATTGGTTTGATTTCTGTTTTATTAATTTGTAGATTTTAAATACACACTTCCTAGATACCATTTATTTTGTCAAGTATATGACTTGTGAGTATTTTTTCCAGTGTTGTAAAACAATGATACCTCAAAAATATAATTAGAATAAGTAAATATATAAGATATCAGTGATGATACTAGGAAAAAATATCTAAATATAATATCAACCTTGTTGCTATTAACCACACAGCATAGGATAAGAGTCTTTGCTTTCTGTATTTCATTTACTTCATCTATAAAGTAGGAATAACAATCCTAATGGTCTAGTTGTTTTAGGAATGAAAGGAAGTAATTAATGTACAGCATTTAACATGATGTTTTGGCAAATGCTATGTCCACTACTCTTAATCATTCATTTAAAGTTGAATAAAAAAGTACATGCCAACTAGATGCTCCATAACATATATGCTAAAGTTAAATATGACTTGAATCTTTAAATATTCACTGACAGTGCTGTTAAATATTATTAGAGATCATAGTGGAAATATTCTATTACTACTATTTGTAGTAATAGAAATATTGCTACTATTCTAATTTTTGTACAAAATAGTTTTTATTTTATATGTTATAGAATTTTGTTATATAGTAGGAAGATCTAATGTTCTGACAATATATCGGGACTGAATGATCATTTTAATTTATTTAACTTTCCCCAAAATTTGTTGTTATCTTCAAATAATTTTAAAACTTGAAATTATTATCCCCAAAAGCTCATGAATATACTAGAAATACTTAATAAATTTCTAAATTAATTCTATTTTCACCTAGAATTTGATGACAGTTTGGAAACAAGTCTCCTGAACAATCATAAAGTGTGTTTAGTTGAGGATAATTAAATAGTAGAAAATATTAGGCCAAATCTATTTTGATGTAGAATTCTTCCACAGCACTATTTCTTTTGCATTTTATCAATCCTGAGTAAGATTAAGGGATTCAGATCTATCTGCTTATCCTTGTGGAATATATTATTTGATTATTTGATTGCTGTATGAATTTATTGCTTATGGAATAATTGAAGTGACAATAATGACTACTTTGAAAGGGACAAACTATTGGTAAAGGGAAAATACCTCCATACTATTGAATTTTGTGAACAATAGGATAAGAAAGGTCCTAACATTTTATTTAATAGGTTCCGAACGTTCATGGGAGAGAATAGAGCTCTGCTCTTATCTCGACTGAACTGAATTGAACAGAATGTCAGTGACAACAACACCAGTTCTAATAGTCTAACTAAAAAACACCTTTGAAAGGCTATCTCTCAGCTCTCTGAAATACAGCAGAAGCTTCAAGTTCATTACTGATAGCTTAATATTTATAAACTCAGGTGTCATAGACTTTAACATGTTCTAATTTGAAGCATATGCCCTTCACATTATGAATTTATTTATTTTTTAAAGATTTATTTATTTATATAAGCACTGGGTACAGTCAGAGGCACGGGAGGGTGAAGAAATTCACAAGAGGCAGAGGGGAGAGCAGAACAGGCAGACTGACGAAGTACACTGCTGAGGGGAGCAGCAGGTTCGGCAAGAGAGGTCTGTACGCCATGTGGGACCCTCGCCGGTGGCCAGGGATCAAACTGTCGCTGCAGAGGCTGTGGGCAGCCTCTCAGCCCAGCACTCAACCGCTGCGCCACCAGGGGAGGCCCTATGGGAAACACTTTCAACACATCATTTTAGAAATCATTGCCTACTATAAATTTTTGAAAACATTCACAGAGTAGTAACATGGATAAAGAAATTTTGGTATGTTCATACAATTGAATAACAAACCATAAGGAGAATGAATTAACTCCATATATGGGCAACAAAATGATTTTAAACAAAGAAAGGCTCATGCTATGTATGTTCATGTACACATTACAAAGATATCTTCAAAACTATGTAAAATTAATTTATAGTGATAGAATTCAGGACAGTGATCATCCCTGGTAGAAAAGAAATCACTGGTATGAATGAGTTCTAGTATATTGGAATGAATTCTTTGTGTGATTATTATACATGTATGTTCACCCTTTGAAAATTTTTACAATGCATATAGATTGAAAACTTTCTCTACTTTGCAAAAGCATGCTAAAAAGAAAGACATGATAATCTTTTCATTTTCTTGGTTTCAAAATTTATCCTCATTTAAAAAAGAAAATATATTACATACTTAATTTTTTAAAGTACATTGACAACTTTTATTTATTCATTTAAAATTTGTTTCATTTCTTGATTTGTTTTGTTTTTTTTTTTTTTCACTGAAGTAACATTGATTTACAAAACAGTATGATTCAGAGGTATTGGATCACACCTCTTCAGATATGTTGCACCAGAGTCCATTGAACTCCCTTCACATTCTTCTCCCTCCCTCTCTATTAGCATCAATTCTATAGTCAGACATTTAAGGTTTGTTATTGATTTGATTTAATCTGAGCCTTTTTTTTTTTTTTTGTTTCTTTATATTCCACATGTAAGTGAAACTGTTAAGGGCCATTCCCTTTCTGACTTATGTAACTCAGCATCTCCTCCAGTTCCATTCATGTGGTCACAAATGGCAAGTTCATATTTTTATAGATGATTAGTATTTATTTGTGTATATATATATATATATATACACACATACCACATCTTCTTAATCCACTTATGTGACATACTCAGCGTAATACATTTTAGTTTTACATAGAGAAATCAGAACCTAGATTCCAGGGTTTTAGTCCTCATCAGAAAAATACACAGTCCTTATAAACACAAATTATAAGGGTTTTTACATTTTAGGATAATTTAGGCTTATGTGGTTAGCATATCAGTGGTGATTAACTGATGTAAGAGAGCACTCTAACCAAATTCTAGACTGCAATGTACTGCTCCATGTGAATGGATTTAAATTAAATGAGGAAAAATAAATATATTTTTGCTTATATTTTATTTTCATAATTGAATACACTTACACCTATATCTTGAAAGATAGATGATAACAAATGATAGATCATTTAGCCAGTATGTGTATAAATAATAATTTGTTAGGTAGATAATTAATTATTGGGGAAGTTAAATAGGTAGAAGGTGGAGAAGTTAAATAGGTAGAGGTATAGATAAATTTATAAGCATATATAAAAAATTCAGTTAGATCATTTCCTAACTATATATATTTTAAAATCCATATAGTGATACAATAAAGATATGAGCCCTTGGGCATAACTTTATTCATAACTAAATAGTGGTTACTTCAAAGATGCTTATTTAACAAGCTTTTAGGGAAAGCTGCAAAATATATTTAACCAACCGAAGCTTCAGACTAGATTTGGGCAGAGAGTTCGTAATCATATAAATCATAAAGAGGACAAAATGTTGAAGCTAATGTCTCCCAACTGAAGCCAAAATTTAGTCAACTACCATGAAACTAGAAAATAGTTGAGTTGTTAATTAGTAATAGTCATAAAATATTATAGTGCTAAAAACTCATTAACTTACTTTGTGACTCTAGCTACATTAATTCATTTTTGTTGACACTAGTGATAAAGTAAGATTAAAAAGATAGGTTTGGATAAAAGAGGACGAGAAGGGAGGGAAGCGCAGAACCCTGCTCCCCTCCCCCGCCCACAAAGTCGGCACTCTCCGACCGGCAGAGAGGAGGAAACAACAAACCAAAACGGCCAACAAGAAAAACGGACACAGCAAGCCGGACTGTGAGTGGAAAGGAACTATTGCAGCCACCACACCCCGTGAACGGGAGCTGAGGCGAACCCTGCAGGATCCGCCGCGGAGGTGAGCTCCAGGCGCCATTAAAGAGAGCCCCGCCCCCCAGGAGGAGACCAGCCCCAGCACACAGCCGCGCGGAAAGTGGCGCGGATCCAGACCGGATCGCAGCTGCCCAGGTCCCCGCCCCTGCGACCTAGGCTTGCGGGGAGACGGCGGAGGCCCTCCCTGAGTGAGCAGGAACAAGGCGCCCAGGCAGGGGAGCGGGATTCAAAAGGCACCATTCCCGCGCCACTGATCTGGGCTACAGCCCGCGTCCTGGAACTGAGGGCTTTGGAACTGAGACCCGGGGCACGAAATTAGGGGCGTGGGTTCCCCACGACGGTGGGGCACAAGGCAGACACAGCACCCCAAAGCCGTTGAGGTGTACCCTACCATCCCCGCTCTGCTCCCTGTCCCACGGGGTGGAAAATCAGCTCCCCAAGGGCTCTAGGAGAGATCTCTGGCGCCACCTAGCGACTTGACCCCAGCACAGGCTACTGAAGGAGCTAGTGGCCAGCTGGGGAGTTAGCCCACACCTGGCTCCTTCCGAACAAGTAGTCTGAGCCCACAGGGAGAGCGAGCACCCACAGCCGGGGCAGACCAGGCGCGCAGAAGAGTGTGCCTGAGACCAGACACGCAGGGAGTGTGTCCCACATCACCATTTTAGAACAGGGACATTTCTTCAGTAAAGACTACCTGCCGAAGGCTTCCTCAGGAGCCAGAGGTGAGCGGGGGAAGTTCGCCCACGCCAGACCCCCTCTGGCCTGCAGTCCAAGCCCAGAGGGGAGCAGGAACCCACCGCCAGGGCAGACCAGGCGCACAGGGGAGTGTGTCCCCACATCGGCATTTTAGAACAGGGACCTTTCTCCATTAAAGGCTGCTTGAAACTGACAGATGACTCCTGGAAGAACCAGAGGGGAACAGAGAAGCCCACCCAAGATGCCGGCCAGTCCCAACAACACAGTGTCCCAACGCATACGGCAAATTAGAAAACAGACAGTAGGGAGGAGAAGAACCACACGCAACCTAGCAACTCTCCAGAGAAAAAGCACACCACAAAAAGAAAGCCAGCCCCCAGATTGCAAAGACAATAACTTGGAAGAATTTCTGAGCCTTCCAGAAAGAGAATTTAAAATTGCCGTGATTAAAAAACTGACAGAAGTCATAAAGGAAAACAATGATAAGGGAAAAATAATCAACGATCAGAAGAATGCAATTGAGTCCCTAGAGAGGGAAAACAATGGTCAGAAGAAAGAAATTGAGTCCCTAAAGAGGGAAGTAAAAGAAATGCAGGAGATCAAAGAATTAATGGAAGAACTAAAGAATTCTGGGAAAAGCAATGAAAGCAGAATAGATGAAATGGAAGAACGAATAAGTAATCTTGAAGACACAGAAATAAAAAGAACCAAAACAGAAAAGGAAAGAGAAGTACGAAGGAAAAAGAACGAAGAAAGACTTCGGGAACTATCTGACTCCATGAGGAAAGGAAATATAAGAGTTATAGGAATACCAGAAGGAGAGGAGAGAGATGTAGGAACAGAGAAAATATTCAAAGAGATAATTGAAGAGAACTTCCCAAATGTGAAGAAGGAGCTGAAAATTGATATACAAGAAGCAAGAAGAACACCAAACTTCCACGACGAAAGGAAAAATACAGCAAGACACATAATAGTAAAGCTCCCAAGAATCCAGGACAAGGAAAAAATAATGAAGCTGGCAAGAGGGAAGAAACAGATAACATTCAAAGGAAAACCAATCAGGCTGACATCAGACTTCTCCGAAGAAACACTACGGGCAAGGAGAGAGTGGAGGGACATAGTCAACAGACTCCAAGAAAACAGATGCCAACCAAGAATACTCTATCCCGCAAAGCTCTCCTTCCTCTTTGAAGAAAGAATATGGACCTTCCCAGACAAACAGAAACTCCGGAATTTCATTGCAACTAAACCCCCACTCCAAAAAATACTACAAGGAGTCCTAAAGCCAGAACCTCAGAGGGACGAATAACAATGAAAGAAGGCCAAAAAAAAAAAAAAAGTTATTAAAAGAATAAATAAATAAAATCAAAGGAAAGACAAACACAATGGCAAATACAGATGTTAACATATCAATATTAACTCTAAATGTAAATGGACTAAACTCTTCAATAAAAAGACACAGAGTGGCAGCCTGGATTAAGAAACAAAACCCAACCTTTTGCTGTCTCCAGGAAACACATTTAGCTACAAAAGATAAAAATAGGCTCAAAGTTAAAGGATGGAAAACGATCCTACAAGCAAATGGACCAAAAAAGAAAGCAGGAACAGCTATACTTATATCAGATAAAACAGATTTCAAACTCAAAAAGATAAAAAGAGACCCCAATGGTCACTACATTATGATCAAGGGGACAATACTTCAAGAAGAAATAACACTCATTAACATATACTCACCAAACGAAGGAGCACCAAAATATATCAGACAACTGTTGTCCTCTCTGAAAACAGACATCAGAGAAAACACATACGTAGTGGGAGACTTCAACACACCACTATCAACAATGGATAGATCAACAAGACAAAAAATAAGTAAAGAAACCAAAGCTCTAAATAAGGACCTAGAGCAATTAGGCTTAACAGACATCTATAGAACACTAAACCCCCAAAAAACGGAGTACACATTTTTCTCAAGCGCACACGGATCATTCTCCAGGATCGATCACATACTGGGGCACAAGACAAACATCAACAGATACACCAAGATTGAAATCATATCAACCATCTTTTCTGACCATGAAGGCATCAAACTAGAAATAAACCATAAAAAGAAGGCAAGGAACTTTCCTACCTCATAGAGATTAAAAACCACACTACTGGAAGACCATTGGACTAATGAGGAGATCAAAGAAGAAATTAAAAAATTTTTTGAATTGAACGACAAGGAGGACACTAATATCCTAAATGTATGGGATGCAGCAAAAGCAGTAATAAGAGGAAAATATATAGCAATAGAAGCTCACATCAAGAAACAAGAAAGAACGCAAAAAACAACCTCATCTCGAAGCTCAAAGATCTAGAAAAAGAACAACAAAAAACCCCAAAACCAGTAGAAGAAAAGAAATAATAAAAACCAAAGCAGAAATAAATGAAATTGAAACTAAAAAACAATCCAAAAGATCAATGAAACCAAGAGCTGGTTTTTTGAAAAAATCAATAAAATAGACAAACCCCTAGCCAGGCTCACAAAGGAAAAAGGGAGAAAGCACAAATAAATAGGATCATCAATGAAAGAGGAGAAATCACAACGGACACAGCAGAAATCAAAAGAATAATCAGTAACTACTATGAACAGTTATATGGAAACAAGTTTAACAATCTAGAGGAGATGGACAAATTCCTACAACTCTACAATCACCCAAAGCTAGATAAAGAAGAAATAGAACACCTAAACAGACCAATTACAATTAGCGAAATTGAAATGGTAATAAAAAACCTCCCCAAAAACAAAAGCCCAGGACCTGATGGATTTACAAATGAATTCTACCAAACATTCAGAGACGAATTAGTGCCTATCCTTCACTAACTCTTCCAAAAAATTGAGAAGGAAGGGACAATACCAAACACGTTTTATGAAGCCAACATTACACTAATACCAAAACCGAACAAGGACAACACAAAAAAGGAAAACTACAGGCCAATCTCCCTAATGAACACTGATGCAAAAATCCTCAATAAAATTTTAGCTATCAGAATCCAACAATGTATCCATAAGATAATTCACCACGACCAAGTTGGATTCATTCCAGGGGCACAAGGATGGTTTAACATCCGAAAATCAATCAACGTTATCCAACACATCAACAAAAAGAAATATAAAAACCATATGATAATATCAATAGATGCTGAGAAAGCTTTCGACAAAGTGCAACACCCATTCATGATAAAAGCCCTTGAAATTCTGGGGATACAAGGAACATACCTCAACATCATAAAGGCCATCTATGACAAGCCAACAGCCAGTATCATTCTCAATGGTGAAAAGCTGAAAGCAATTCCATTAAGATCTGGAACAAGACAAGGATGTCCACTCTCACCATTGCTTTTCAATATAATACTGGAAGTCCTAGCCAGGGCAATAAGACAAGAGAAAGACATCCAAGGAATCCAAATAGGAAAAGAAGAAGTCAAACTATCACTATTTGCAGACGATATGATATTATACATAGAGAACCCCAAAAACTCCACAGAAAAGCTAATTCAACTCATCAATCAGTTCAGTAAAGTGGCAGGATACAAAATCAACACGCAAAAGTCAGTAGCCTTCCTATACACAAACAATAAATCTGAAGAAGAAGAAATCAAAAAGACCATCCCTTTTGTTATTGAAACAAAAAAATCAAATATTTGGGAATAAATCTAACAAAAGAGGTAAAGGACCTATACAAAGAAAACTATAAAACACTGTTAAAAGAAATAGAAGAAGACACAAAGAAATGGAGAGACATCCCCTGCTCATGGATTGGAAGAATAAACATTATTAAAATGGCCATCCTACCAAAAGCAATATACAGATTCAATGCTATTCCAATCAAAATTTCAATGTCATTCTTCAAAGAAATAGAACAATTATTGATGAAATTCATATGGAATCACCAAAAACCCCGAATAGCCAAAGCTCTCCTGAAAAAAAAGAAGGGAATGGAGGCATCAGACTCCCAGACTTCAAACTATACTACAAAGCCATAATCATCAAAACTGCATGGTATTGGAACAAGAACAGACATACAGACCAATGGAATCGAATAGAAAATCCAGAAATAAACCCACAGATTTATGGTCAACTAATCTTTGACAAAGGAGCAAAGAATATGCATTGGAGCAAAGAAAGTTTGTTCAATAAATGGTGCTGGGAAAACTGGGTCGCTACATGCAAAAGAATGAAGCTTGACCACCACCTCACACCATACACAAAAATCAACTCAAAATGGATTAAAGAACTAGACATAAGACCTGAAACCATAAAATATATAGAAGGAAATATAGGCGAAACACTACGTGATTTGCACATCAAAGACATCTTTACAGACACATCACCCAAAGCAGTGATAGTGAAGGCAAAGATAAACAGCTGGGACTACATCAAATTAAAGAGCTTTTGCACAGCAAAAGAGACAATAACAAAAACAAAGAGAAACCCACCAACTGGGAGAACATTTTTGCACCCAACACTAATGATAAAGGACTGATCACAAAAATCTGCAAAGAGCTGATGAGACTCAACAACAACAAAGAAAATAATCCAGTCAAAAAATGGGCAGAAGAGCTTAAAAGAAACTTCTCTGAAGAGGAAATGCAAATGGCCAACAGGCATATGAAAAAATGTTCAACATCATTTGTCATCAGGGAAATGCAAATCAAAACTACCATGAGATACCATCTTACACCAGTGTGAATGGCACATATTAAAAAACTAGCAACAACAAATGTTGGCGAGGGTGTGGAGAAAAAGGAACTCTTCTGCACTGTTGGTGGGAGTGCAAACTGGTCCAACCACTGTGGAAAGCTGTATGGAGATTTCTGGACCTACTAAACATAGAGCTTCCATATGATCCAGCAATTCCACTCCTAGGTATTTACCCAAAGGACACAGAAACATCAATTCCAAAGAACACCTGCACCCTATGTTTATAGCAGCACTATTTACAATAGCTAAGCTTTGGAAACAACCCAAATGCCCAAAAATAGATGACTGGATCAAGAAGATGTGGTACATATATACCATGGAATATTACTCAGCATTCAAAAAAGATAAACACATGCAATTTGCAGCAACATGGATGGCGCTGGAAGGGATCATGCTCAGCGAAATAAGCCAAAAAGAAAAAGAAAAATACCGGATGGTCTCACTCATAGCAGGAATCTAGAAAACTTAAATAAGGGACCAGGAAAATGAATAACTACAAGAAAGTGAAAATCAAAATCAACAAAAAACTATGAACCAGAGACACTTTTAGGGGGCGGGGTGGGAGGGAGGGATTGGGGTCAGAATGGGGGGGCTGCAATTGTATGGGGAATATAACAATAAAATTTATTAAAAAAAAAAAAAAAAAAAAAAGATAGGTTTGACTCAGAGAGACAGAAAGTAGGATGGTGGTTGCCAGGGGCTGGTAGGGAGCAGGGGAATGGGGAATTTGTGTTTAAAGGGTACAGAGTTTCATGGGCCTCCCTGGTGGTACAGGGGTTAAGCCTCAGCACTATCAAGCTGTTGGCAGCCACTGCAGCATGAATTTGAGCCCCAGCCAGGGAACTACCCACATGGCGCAGCAGACCTCTCCTGTCTCGCCTGCTGCTCCCCTCAACAGTGTATTTCAGTAGATCCTCCTGTTCTGTTCTCTACTCTGTCTCTGGTGAATCCTCTCACCCCTGTGCCTCTGGCCTACACCCCAGTTCTTGTATGCATAAATAAATAAATATCTAAAAAAAAAAAGATAGGCTTGATATTCTTATCAATTGCATATTCTAGAAGGATAGTGAATGTATATCCACATATAATTTCACTGTAATATATATTTGTGTGCATAATCAAAGAAGAAAATTAAGTTTTCTTCTTAATATATAAGAGCTAATTTTAAAAATTGTTGAAATATATATAATCAATTAATCAAGGCTATAGTAAATAAAAGTCAAATAATAGAAAGCACACCAATATTAATATTTACCTGTGACTGAGAAACACTGTAATTGATGGGGGATCTGGAATATGATTGTTCAAAGACCCTGACAATCAATTTAACCTCTCTGGTTTTAAGCACGTTTTCTTTATAAGCATTAATTTCTTCATTTTGAACAAGGTTTTAGTAATGTCAAGTGCTTCATGGAGTTTCAGGAAGGAGGTAGAATGATAATCAGTGTATTTTAATTTTATGTTCAGTTAATATTGTTAGGATCTGTATTACTATATGTTAGACCGCTTTATCAAAACTGCAGAGAATATTTTGACAGAAGAAATATTTTAAGGCAAGACGTCTTGATTGTTCAATAGGGGAAAATGAAAGAGGGAATAAGTTTCTATTTAAGAAAGTGTAGTTGGACATGCAATAGAAATAGTAGATGTAACAGACGTTTCCAAATTAAAATAAAATTGTTAATTTTGTGTCTCTATACTTGGTTTAGAGGAAGTGGCATTATAAAACTTACTGAGTACAAGCCCTATGAAAGCTAATGAATAGATACATAGGGTAGAGAAGTAAGTCATGAAAGGGGTGGAGAGTTTGATTGAATGGGGTGAATAAAAGGATTTTGATTGTAGAAATGTATGAACATTTTAATGTGGTGGTAGAGTAAAGTGAGGAAGGTAAGCAACAGACACAATGATATATAGATCTTTGGATTTGAGGCAGATTGAAGAAAAAAACTGAGTATGTATGATAGAAAATTTTTCAGTAAGTTATCTCTATTTCAAGAAGTTGATGGGGAGGAAAGAAAAATTGTCAAAAAGACCAAAAAAGAAAAGATAAGAAAAACCTAACCCAAGAGCAATATGAAATTAGATGACAGAAAATTAGGAGCATTATATTTTATCCATAAACTACCCCAACATTTTTATGATTTTAAAAATTAGATCTCATCTATTAAGAAGAAAGTTTGATTTTCTGCTTTAGATAGATTTGTAACTTCAGACCAAAAATGTATTGAGTTTGTGAGCTTTATCTCACCTCATCCACACATAGTATGTGGAAAATACATCTTAAATGAACACATTAAAAGACATGCAACTCTGCTGAAAATCAGATAAGCAACTCCAGTGGAAAGAAGTAGAATATAACTTGAGATTGAACTTACATGAGTGCTGTTATGAGCCCTGAATCTAACAGCTATTTAGATTATTTCAGAGTATAGAATAAAATAAATTAACTCCTCTACATGAAGTTGATAATTTCTGTGAACTAGGGCATAAAATGAGTCTCCCACAGCCCTAAAAATGAAACTGAGTTAAACACTGACATTGACCTGTGACTGGAAGCTCCTAACTGAGAGGACAAGGGCAAGTAGACACATTCTTCTGATGAAAGCAGGACTCAAGTTCCAGTTGGCATTCTGTCTCTCTCCCTTCTCTCCTCAACCCCTTCCCCCCTTCCTGCCTGCCTTCCTCCCTTTCTTTCTTTCCTCCTACCACCTCACTCCCTCCCTCTCTTTCTTGCTCCCTCCTTCCTTCTATTTCTTCTCCTGAGTAAGATTTTCATTAGTTACATTAACAAGGTACAGATAAAAAAAAAATCTACCCATATAATGTCTCTTGGAGGACTGTGTCTTGTGGAACGACAGAAGATAAATTAATAAAATTTCCTCTTAAGTAAATTTAAAAGAATCAATGTGAGGTCATGAAATAGGGAAAAGTATGAGGAAAGAAAGATATAGGAGACAGAGTGGAAGAGGGGCTGTGAATTAGCGACAGAAGGAGAGAGATAAAGAGAGCTGAGAATCATTATTAATTTGCTGATCACTTCTAGAATGAGAACATGAGGGTTCTGATGCCCAACTCCCTAGTGAAACTGGTATAAACTATAGAAAAACAATAATATAAAACTGTGAAATGTTTCTAAAGGCTAATCACAAATGAGGAAGCATCAATACAATCTGTGAAAATTGGAAAGAAAGATGGTCTATTTATTTGAACACAGACAGTTCCCTCTCTCCCCACCTTCAAGTTCATGGAGGCAGAGAATCCATTACAGACTGTTGAAGTCAAGAATACAGATTTCCCTGTCTTCCTACTTCTCAGTTGTCCTGCTTATTGTCAAGTTAAATCCAAATTATTGCAGTTGAGAAGTGAGGCTACATTCTGTCTCTCCCTCCCCACCCATGGGATGAAGGCTTCATCTTGGGCATTTCACTGCTAAGAATGCTGGGGCCTTGATCATTCCTGCCCCGGCTTGTTAAAACCTGATTCTATGCCAACAGAGGTGAGCTGAGGTTACCCACCCTCTTCTGAGTATTTAGCTCCTAGAGTATGGATTAGTGAAAACTTAATCAATGTCTCCATCCCAAACTTCAGTCTTGGGGGAAGTGAGGAAAAGGGGAAGAAATCACACGATGAAATATGCAGATTATAATATCTTATTAAAGGGGCTATTTTCATTTGCACCAAAGTTTGAGGAAGTTGAAGCCTAAGAAGAAGTGTGATTGTGAAATGCAATTGGTAGAAGATTCAAGATAAAGATTGAACTATCAGGTATCTAATATGCAAGAGTATTTCTGGGAATAAGGTAACTGGGTAGAACTCTATTGGGATCAGAACAAATAGCAAACACTGACCACCAGAAACTTCCCCTTCAAAGGCACTAGTATTTAATTGGGTTAGGAGAGCATTCTGTGTCTTATGACATTATGAAAACATGTCAGGAGTCAGCACCAGGCATGATTTTACTAATGGGCATACCCAAAGCTGTGACTTGCTAAGGAGCAACATGAGTTTTAACTCCTGTGAAGGGAAATAGACTTCACTAAAATAATTCAGTAAGTCATTGAAATATTAAAGAAAAAAATGACAATAACATATCTTAGAGGAAAGGCAGACAGTTTCAAGAGTTGCTAAGACATAAATAATGCCTAGTTTCTAACAAAAAAAAAGTATTTCATGCAAAATAGCAAGAATAATATAACTTGTACTCCTGGGAAAAAAGAGCGGGGAAAGAAATTTCCAAGAAGATTGACCAGACACCCATATCAAAAAAAAAAAAAAATCATTATACATAAATTCATAAAACTGAAGGAAACAATGATTGCAGAGATACATGAAGTATGATGACAATGTCAATATCAAATAGGGAATAGAGAATTAAATAGATTAATTCATAAAAAGAGCAAAGGAAATTCTGGAGTTGAATAGCATAATAGCCAATTTTTTTTTAAAAAGGCACTAGGGATGTTCATATGTAGATATGAAGTGACAGAAGAAAGAATAAATAAACTTCAAGATAAATCCATAGAGTTCTTGCAAAACAAAGAGTAGAGAGAAAATAAAGAATTAATAGAAATGAAGACCCTCAGGGATATTTGGAATACCCAACATGATGTACATGAAAATACATGTGGTGGTAGTGCTAGTGTCAGAAAGGGAGGAGAGAGAAAAAGAAGAAAAATTGTTTAAAAACATATCTGTTAAAAATTACCCAAATCCACTGGAAAAATATCTATTTATCTAGAAAGTTCAACAAACCCCAAGGAAGAGAAGCTCAAAGAGATACACATTAATGAAGACAAATTACTTTCCTAGATAAGCAAAAGCTATGAGCATTCATTACTAGCAGACTTGCTTTACAAGAAACATAAAAGGAAATTCATTAGACTGAAAACAATTGGCAATAGACAGTGATTTGAATAAACACACACAATGTTGGTAAACATAATTATGTAGGTAATTACAAAAGATAATACAGTTCTATATTCCTTCACCTATGTCCTCTTGAATAATATGAAAAGCAACTGCATAGGGTAATTGAATAAAATTGAATAGGTTTATTAAAATGTAGTTGACAGAATAATATCTCCTTACTCACAATGCCCACGTGCTGACCTTTGGAAAATGTGAATATGTGTTACTTTCTACTTAAACAGTATGATGAAAAAGATAACATAGTATCACAATACAATGGAAATTATGGATTGCTATATAGGTGCCACCTAGAAAAATGGCTGTACACATGCAAAAGTACATTAGTTTTTATCTTACTCCATAAAAAAACAATACACAGAAGTGATCAGTAATGCACCATATGTATCTCTTACACATAACTCCTTTAACTACATCCCTCCCCACTCCAACAAATTTGCAAAAGAGCAGAGTCATATCTAAAATTCACCACCAAGACACACAAAAAAAATGCTATGGTTGCAATATCTAGTGCAAATTGTTAATTCATTCACATTATAACTTACATTCCAGATGTTGAAAAATAGCTGTATTTGGGGAGTTATATCTAAAAAAACATTTGACTAGCAACATCTTTTAGACATTTCCTATGATTTAAATATTTGCACAGGCATAAGAGTAGTATTCCTACCAAACTTGGGATTCGTGGAAATGGATCTATGGATCTAATTTAAGAAGGATGTGTTTGATAACATAAGCACAATGTTTAAAAATGAATAATCTGGATAATCAATTGTGTTTAATCTAACTAGATAAAATTTAATATAACAAATGCTAAATTCTGTCCTTCAGACTAAAAATTTAAAAGCAGAAAAGCAGTATGATTATAGTATAAAACATTAAACCCTTTTGGATTTAAAATTATATGTGAGATAGTAACATAATATCATCTAGATGCTTAATAAATCAATGTAATCTCAAGTTATATTAAAAGAAAATAAAAGGTCCACAAGAATGAATTTTTAGATCTAATATATTCTCTGTAAAGGCCTTTTCTAAATACAATGGCTGAATAATTACATTTGTTTATAAGAAACACATTTTCAAGCAACAATACTGTAAGCAGAATGTTACAAGGGACTATGGCAATGGTTCATGGGTGAATGGGTGGTGGGAATTTCATGGGGACTATAACCAAGATGAAAATGCATACATTGTACAAAAGTGAAAAATTATGTAAAAAATATATAAAATAAATAATAAAAAAAAACATTGGCTATAAATATTTACCATAATGTTTCAATTATACTACTAGGTAATATACCATGGAAGAAAATAATTAAAGGAAACAAATACTGTATATTTTGTTACTATTCCCAATTGTGTTTCACCTCTGCTTGTGAAAGAATTTTACTTCTTATTTTTTTGCTCAAGGATTGACCACTTGATTCTGAAATTGATTTGTTTAAATGATAAGTCCTACTCTGAGTAGAAACTTTAAAATCTGTGTGTGATTCTTTATTATTCCTAAAGAATCTGTTTGTTCAATGAATAAGACCTACACATCAGAGACACTGCCAACCTACAGCCAAGCTAACAGGTAGTGTGTAAGGGAAATTTATCTTTGTAATTATAAACACTGAGGTTTGGAAGTTGTTTCTTATAGAAAAATAACCTAATGAAATGTGACTAATATTTTAAAGTTACTTAGGTAGAGTAAGGTATTTAAGTTTCTACTCAGAGTTGGACTTGTCATTTAAACAAATCAATTTCAGAATCAAATGGTCAATCCTTGAGTAAAAAAAATAAGTAAAATTCCTCACTGTCCCCAACTATATGAATGGGTGGCACATGGAAAAATTATTAGGCTTCATTTCTGAGGTTCCAACAAATACTGTAAGCAGGGATTGTAGGATAAGATATGCTACAAAAAAAATACAGAAAATCTTATTAACTTAACCCAATCAAAATTTATTTTTTGCACATAATACTTGTCAGCATATGCATTTAAGGGCTCTGCTCCATGTGGTCATTCAGAGATTCCTGCTTATGGATACTCCTCTACCATTTTATAGATGTTTCCTCTGAAATTTGTGATTTTTTTGTTATCTAGAGAAGAGGAAGAGAGAATTAGTAAAGCGTTCACTAGTCCTTCTATACACTGGCTTATGTAGTGACACATTTCACATTTGGTCATAGTGCATTAGCCAGAGTAGTCACATAGGCACATCAAATTTTGAGGGTTGTAGGAAATATTGACTAGAAAGTGCCATATTTGGTAAATACTATGTTTTTTAGTTTTTGGTAAGGATGACTATATTGGATCTATTGACTTTGATAAGTACTCTGTAGAAATGGAAGAGAAAGTTATGTATATTAATGAACTTCATCATGATTATAAATGACACTGAAGTAGAATGGATTATCTTGTTGACAAATATCCCTGAGGGAGATATTGGGAGGATTTATGGCCATTAATGTGACTGAAGAAATTTATGGGTCCAAATCCTTTCTAGTGTTTAGGTTATATAATCCTACATTTGAGGGTTTATAAATTTCAATGAGATTATCACAATATATGCATCCTGAATTAATATTTAAATGAGAATTTAAAAAGTTAACAGAAGTTTCACATTGTACTGTATAATTAAATTATACCTTATTTCATCTTGTGTAATTATTAAAGAGACTTATCTTAATATTTACTTTTTGAAAGTGAAATTTCTTTATATTTGCATTTGATTAAAGAAAAAATTTTAAATTGCTAGTAGGTTTTTTACTTTTCTTTTTAATTGAGGTAATATTATATCTGATTTACAGGTATAGGATCACGCCCTTCAAGTGTTAGTAACCACCACTAAGGCACTGAAATTCCTCCACCGTAATCCATTGTATCCACACCACACTTTCCTCTCCTCCCCATTTTCCCTTTTGTAGCCTCAATTCAGATACTAGGGTTTATTACTGGTTTGATTTTATCTGACCCTTTTATTTCTCTCTATTTCGCAAATAAGTGACCTCATCTGATATTTGTCTTTTTCCTTCTAAATCACTTTGTATGACATGATCCCCATCCAGTTCCATTCATGTTGTAGAAAATGGCAAGAGTTTATCTTTTTATAGCTGAGAATAATTCCATTGTGTATATTACCATGTCTTCCTAGTCCACTAATTTCTTTGACATTTAGATTGTTTCCATAGTGTGGCTATTGTAAATATTGCTGCAAAAAAAGACTACATATATCCATTTGTATGAGTATTTTTGAATTCTTTCGATAGATATCTAGGAGTGGAATTGCTGGATCATATGAGACATCTATTTTTAATATTTTGAGGAACATCCACACTGTCTCCCATGGGAGCTGGAGCAATCTTCATTTTCATCAATAGTGTGCAAGAGTTCCTTTTTTACTCACCCTCAACACTTGTTTCTGATATTTTAATATGGGCCATAATAATAGGTTGTATCTCATTATAGTTTTGATTTGTGTTTCCCTGATCATGGTGATGAGCATTTTCTTATGTGCTTGTTACCATGTGAATGTCTTTTTGGAGAAGTGCCTATTTAGCTCTTCTGCCCATTTTTTAATTTGGGCTATATGTATTTTTTGTTGCATTATATGAGCTCTTTATAAATCTTAGATATCAGTTCCTTGTCAGATATATGGTATGCAAATATTTTTTCCTTTTCAATAGGGTGTCTGTTTTTGTTATTTGTTTTATTAACAGTATCTTTCACTATGTATAAGATTTTTAGTTTGATGTAGTCCAAATTGTTTATATTTCCTTTTGTTTTTCATGCTGTTGGAACTGAAACCACAAGGACATCTTGAAGCCTATGTTTTGATTGTTTTGGCTATGTTTTCTATGTTAGCTTTGGATTTTTCACATAGACCTTTATTATGTTGAAATATGTTCCATCAAGCCCCAGTTATTTGAGGATCTTTATCATAATTGGCTGTTGAATCTGATCAAATGCTTTCTAAGTATCTATGATATGATCATTTTTTGATCATATCAAAAAAATTATACTGATTGATTTTCAGATGTTGAACCACCCTTGTGCTCCTAAAATAAATCTCTTTGTTGTGGTGTATGATCCTTTTAATGCATTGTTGAATTCAGTTTGCTAATATTTTGATGAATATTTTTGCACATGTGTTCATCAGGGAAATTGATCTATAATTTTCTGGGTTTTTATAAAAGTAGTAATTTACCAATATCAACATTTTTAATGTAGATTTAGTCCTCCATATAATCAAGGTCTTTTTATTTTGTTTAAATTGCAATAACACTGCTTTTAAAACGTGTGTATCTAAGAATATATGTCTTCAGATGCATATTTTGAAGTAGAACACCTATTTTCTGGTTAACTGAGTGGTGGATGTGGTGTGGTAATATACATCTGAAAAGGTGTACCTCTGAAATATATGCAGTGTTTTAAACCAATGTTATTTCAATAAAAGTACAAACAAAAATTAAAAACATGGAATAGCTTAAAAAAAGTTGGCCTGTTGGGGTTTGGGATTTGTTAAAAGATAGTTAAATAGTAACAAGTAATTGTTATAGAAAAAGTATTTTGATATATAGCTTTTATTTAAGGTCTTTTTAGTCTTGTTAATTATTCTATGTCCACTCGACCTCTTAAATATAGCACAGTAGCCTCCAGTTTGGGTGTTTAATAGATATATAAATGACAGTAAATAAATAAGGCATAATTTATATAGTTATTCTTCAACCTTATGACTGTGGATATTATTCAGAAGTTATAGCAGCTGAAATAAAGATCATTAAAAGCAAAACTCCTTTGTCACATTTGATGAATACAGTTTTCACTACTAGCAAAAGTTGGATTGAATTTTTTTGCTGTTATTCTTAAAAATTCCACTGAAATCTTAGAAATAGTTATTAAACCCTGATTCTCTAACTACTATTTATAGCTATGCAAATATTTATATTACAAATAATGTAATACAGACAATAAGACTATTATTTTATAAAATATAGTCAATTATTTTAATACGAATGAACTATGATCATGTCATGTGCTTCATAATAAGAAAAATAAAAAATATTCTCATTGATGTCATTATTATATATCTGTGAACCTTTGGAAATGAGGGGTTAGTTTGATCTTTGTTTAATTTGTCGGTCATTTACATGTCCATATAACTTTGGTTCCATTTTTACCTTATAAGTATTTCCTATCACAGTGGCTAAAGTTATTATTGCTAGAATCCTCTCACAGATTGGGAAATGAAGATTTATTCTTTGGTGGTTGCATTTCAAAGATGACTTCCAGGTACTTGAAAGACATTCTTGTGTTTTAAAAGATTTACATTTCAAAGGTGCAGCAAAAAAAATTGCAAACTTTCTAAGTTACATATCTTAAAAAAAGGAGGGAGGCTAGTCACTCTGAAATTAGTAAGAAAACTATAAAGTTCAGTCAATCTAAGAGGGACACCTTAAAGTCCTCTTGGCCATAGGGAAAATTAAAACCTGAATAGTACTGACAAATGTCTTTTAATAGTGACATGACAGTGATCATTTTGATCCAGTATTGATCCTCTACATAATTATTTTTTTTAAAGATTTATTTATTTTTATTTATACAAGCACTGGGTACAGTCAGAAGCGCAGGAGGGTGAGAGAATTCACCAGAGCCAGAGCAGGGAGCAGAGCAGGCAGAAGGACCGAGGTACACTGCTGAGGGGAGCAGCGGGCGGCAGGAAAGGTCTGCGCAACATGTGGGACCCTCCTCTGGTGGCCGGGGAGCAGCTGGGGATCGAACTGGCGCTGCAGAGGCTGCGGGCAGCTTCGCAACCCAGGGCTCAACCGCTGCGCCACCGGGGAGGCCCAACATAATTATTTTTGTATCCTATTAAGTATGCTACTCCTGCATGTATTTTATTACTGATTTATACATCTATATTTGGATTGCCAACAAAAGAAGGTTTCCAATGTCAATCATTATTCCCAAGCTGACTTTGTAAATTTACTCATTGTTTTAAATTAACTTGCTTATTTTAACAGCATTTTAAAAAGACACTGATGCCTTAATATATGTCTTTTTGTAATGTGTTATGAGGTTAAGTGTATAGAAAATAAAATTTTGTGCTAAATGGGAAACTGGTGGAAATTAAATATTTTTTAAAAGGAAGTGAACTTCTCAAATTAGATCACTCTCCCCCATTGCACTGAATCATATCATTGCCTAGAACTCAGATGATGTCATCAACTAATGTAGGCATAATTTAAAAGTAGTAGCTACATGTCTACCCACATAATACCAAAGAAGTCAGTAGTTTGCTCATTGACCTATCTGGTTTTCTTACTTCAAGACACAATATAGGAATGAGTTTTTCTGCACCCTTTATGTTAGTTATAAGACTTGTTTTGGGCAATGAAATATGAGAAATATATAATGCTTGTAAGAAAGACATAATTTTCCATCTTTTTTTCCTTTGCTGAAGAAATCATTACAGTATGGGCTGATATAGAGCTTTATCTGTTCCTGTACTGTAAGTGGTAAAGGTAAATGGACTTGCCTGTCAACCACTATTACCTATGCACTTATAAAACTTGTTAAGCCTTTGAAATTCTGTAATTAACCTTTACTAATACTGACCTTAGTTAAACTTTATAATATGGCAGTTCTATAGACTCACTTTATTTTGTATTCTCAAAAATCAGATATATTGCCACAGTCTCATGCCTTGAAAGAAATAAGCTACCTAATGTGAAAAATCAGACATTCCATTATCAACCCATAGGTACTGAGTCAGAATACATCTTTGTTTCCTGATCAGTGACACTTAGAATTTTTGGTATCCATTCATTTTAGAAGAATTTCAACATAAGCACTCAGGTTTATTCTGACAGATTTTTTTAATCTTAAAATACTGGAAGGCAAGGGTTATGTTATCAGCCATTTCTCTCTCAAAAGGTCATTGCTTTTCTTATTCAAATTGATCTATTTTTTTCTATATTCCAAAGGGTCATGGAGAATGGCAACCTTAGTCATATTACAAAAGACTTACTTTCAACCTTTGAATGTCATAGGTATGCATTCTCTTATTTCACTTTTTCTAATTAAAAGGAACATTTAAATAATATTTACCATACTAGAGACAACCTATGCAAAGGTGAATTTTCCCCCTCTGAATATACTCAGAAACAATAAGATTTTTTTTTAATTTTGCACTGAATAATTCATTCATAAGACACTCATATAACCATAGATATCATCAGAAATATTTTGAAAAAAATGTTGCATTATACTAGTCAGGATTATTCTGGAAAATAATAATCGTTTTGCCACTCTATTTATGAAGATAGATTATGTTTGTACTCAAAAAAAACATTTCCAAATTACCATATTAAATATTCCCAGGAGAGAAATCTCTCTTCCTTATAAGCTAATTTTTTAAACAAATTTGTTTGGTTATTTAGTAAAAATAACACTAATCAGTAACAATAGGAACACAAAATGTTAATATGAAGAAAGCATAGACAAAAAAAAAAAAACACATACGAAAAGCATGGTAGTAAATAGTACATAGCAATTTCAATATTGTAGGGAAACAAGAACTTGCCACCCCAACATGTCTTTTTCAAAAATGATTAATCGGGGCCTCCACGGTGGCGCAACGGTTGAGCGCTGGGTTGCGAAGCTGCCCGCAGCCTCTGCAGCGCTGGTTCGATCCCCGGCCACCAGGCGATGGTCCCACATGACACGCAGACCTCTCCTGCCACCCGCTGCTTCCCTCAGCAGTGTATTTCGTCAGTCTGCCTGCTCTGCTCTCCCCTCTGTCTCTGGTGAATTCTCTCATACTCCCGTGCTTCTGATTGTACCCAGTGCTTGTATAAATAAATAAATAAATATTTAAAAAAAAAATGGTTAATCGCATGGAAGGATCTCTGAAGGTTTTGTGAAGGTTGTTTTAGAAAAGAACTTTTAAACATCATGTTCTCTCTTTAAGAGAAGACTCACTATTCTGGGAAAGCCTAATCTCCTAATGTCTTTCCAATGGAGTAAACTGAATTTATATCCTCATTTAGTGTGACTTCCTGGTAAACTTCTAAACTGACCCTCCAACATTTCTTTTCCTACCTGATCTATTTAAGATGATATCTGAAACTATATGGTGAGTTAGTCATTGTAAGCAGACTGTATACACTTGTAGGCTGTATACACCCTGTATAGATCTCCCTCATGTATACAGGAAGCATATATATTATTATTATTTTTATTTTTTGGCATTTATCTTCTCAATCTGATGCTCACTTATTTGCCACCTAGAAAAACCCAGAGGAGGATATGATGATTTACTTGTGCCCTCATAATATTGTGATTTGAAGAATATCGTACAGTTTGAAGTACAAACAAATTATACTATTTGACTTTAAAAAAAAATCTGTTTATGCTAATGTGTGCTTTAGAAAAATTTTAGTCACAAGTAAGTCATGCATTTGTCATTGGAAAGAAAAGTGAGAAGGGAAAGAGAGTAAATGATATAAATAATAAATGTATAAATGCGTAACAGAAGAGAAACAGATGTATAACCAAATGTCACAATAAAACACTAATAAATGATCCCTCATTCAATTCCATAAAGTACTCACAAGGATTAAGAAATTTCAAGCACTACTACTTTTTATGGAAGGGAGAAAGGGAAAATAAGTATAACATTAAAATTTGAATTACTCAATAAATAATGCATGCAAACCAATAGGACCAGGAATCCTTTAACATTAACAAAGTACATAGCAGACAAATCTAGGAAACAGTATGTGAAAATCTGTATAGTCATGAAAAGTTGTCCCATGCATTCTTTTACTGTGATTATACATTTAAAGTGAGATTTTGTTTTCTCTTTCATATGTTTTCTTGCCTGTATTTAGTGCCTTCTCAGTTTAGATGAGTCCCTTTAGCATTTCTTGTAATGCTGCTTTAGTTATGAGGGTCTCCTTTAGCCTAGCTTTTGCTTTTCTGTAACTCTTAATCATAAGCTGTTAAGCTCTCCTTAAAATATGAGTAACAATCTTGCCAGGGATGGTGGGGTGCACTTCCCAGCGGGGTGTGCTTTGGGAGGTCTGCGGGGTGTTCTCACACTGTTAGTAACTGGGAGGGGAGGTCTTGCATGTTAAGACAGGTATTGTCTAGCAGGGGCCAGGCCTGTTTTGCTAGGTGAACCCTAGGCAGTTAGGCTTCTTCCTGTTGGTGGATAGAGCTATCATCAGAGTTTTACCTTTAGTGTCTACCTGTCATTTACCTTCAGTGTCTATATACTCTAACTCTAAAGGTTTAATTCCAAGATAGCACCCACCTGCACAGTTATTGGTAATGTTGTGAAAAGATTCCAAGATGGTGTATGTGGGTGACTCTGACCCTGGACTGTTTGCTAGTTTCCTTCATTTCCAGATTGACTCTGTAAGTTTAACATTTTGGATTCTTTGTATAGGTCAAAACCCTGTTCAGATCAATGTTATTACTTTATATCCCGGAGAAAATGAGTCTGTTACTGGAATTATTAAGGGCTGGTTCTTAGTCTCTACATTTTCGTCAACTCTCCTATGCTTAATTCCCTTTGGACCTCCAGGTAGGAGTTCCAGGAGCTTGGCTCTGTTATGCTGGATCATAGGGTTGAGATGCCAGATGTCAGCCACAACTCTTCCATAGCTCTCGGAGGAAAGTTCTATGACTTAGAGCTGTCTTCCAGATTGTGCTTCATTGCCTACAATGTGATTTCAATGTTAGAGCAAGAGCAGCTCTCAGTCTTATCACTCTATCTGGATGCTGCCATTTTACCCTTTGTAGTGAAAGCTCTATTTGTCTGGGTTTCAGGTCAGTTTCTGTGTATATTAGTCCATATTTAGTTGCAGATTTGTTGTGATCATGGGAGAGGGCAAACACAAATTCTCTCTATGCCATCATCTCGCGCCTGTCCCTCTCTGTGTTTTTATTATTAATTATAACAGAATTTTAAAGGCAAGTAGAAGAGAAAACATTTTAAAATATAATGTCTTCCTGGAAAGGTAGAGAAATATTGAAGAACCTATGTTCTTAAAATATGAGTAACAATCTTGCCAGGGATGGTGGGGTGCACTTCCAGAAAACTGGAATAGACCAGAAAACTGGTCTGCAGATGAAAATAAATTTTAGAAAAGCAAATAATAAAGAATTGAAAACAGTGACATTGGAAATTCCTGGGTTTATTAAAATCACTTGTAGAGGAAGAAAAATAACATAAAAATTTATCATAAAATATAAGGATAACACCTTTGAAATGTGAATGCTCTTAAACATATCTAATCTTGTTCAAATACAAGAATTAATTATTATGGACACAAATATGTTCCTTTAAATTACAGTTATAGCACTATGGGTGTTGGCTATTTGGAAAATGAAAATGACTAGTAAGGGCCTCCTTGGTGGCACAAGGGGTTAAGATGCAACCTGTGGTGGTGCAGACAGTTGAGTGCCATGCTGTGGGGCTGTCTGCAGCCTCTGCAGCGCCAGTTCTATCCCCACTGGCTGGCGAGGGTCCCACATGGCGAGGCAGACCTCTCCTGTCTCGCCTGCTGCTCCCCTCAGCAGTGTATTTCATCAGTCTGCCTGTTCTGTTCCCTGCTCTGTCTCTGGTGAATCCTCTGACCCTCCTGCGCATCTGGCCTGTGCCCTGGTTCTTGTGTAAAAGAATAAATAAATATTAAAAAAAAAAGATGCAACCTAGAGGCTCTCCGCAGCCTCCACAGCATGAGTTTGATCCCTGGCCAGGGAGATACCCACATGGCTCAGCCGATCTCCCCTGACTCACCTGCTGCTCCCCTCAGCAGTGTATTTCAGTCAGTCTGCTTGTTCTGTTCCCCACTCTGTCTCTGGTGAATCCTCTCACCCCTCATACCTCTGACCTGTACTCCAGTTCTTGTATGCATAAATAAATAAACCTTAAAAAAAAGAAAAAGAAAATAACTAGTAAAATGATGAAAAATCCTAAAGAATTATATCATATTACAGAAAAGTTTTGAAAGATATCTGTTAGGATGTAACATATCAGCAATAATTGAAATCATAAACTACTTAAAAGCACTGCAGAAAAATTAAAATGAACTTCTATGCATTTACTTCTAGAAATGACATAGCAATTTTTGTATTTATAAATCCCATAGTCACTGCTTTTACTCTTTAACCGGGTTTGAATCACAGATGGTTTAAGACTTCCAGATTTTACTGTAGAACTTCTTGCTGATTCACACCACCTTACCCAAACTTGTGCCAATAATCTTTATATTAAAATTTTTGGAAAAGAACCATTTTGAACATTCATAAGGCAGGACCTTCAGCAATACACGATAGGGTAAAGAAGAAAAATCTTTTAAATACTTCAATAGTCTATAAGCTTTGAAGGACAGACAATATGTATTTTTGTCTTTGAAATCTGTAGTACAGTATCTGGTATATTAGAAGAAATCAATATATATTCTTGCTGTTCAAAGTCACACTGATAGTTGGAATTTATTTTTGGTTTAATTGGGGTACTTTGAAGTTCAAAGGATAGTGAATAAAGCTCTTAAAGGTAATCCATGAAGATGATGACATCACTGCAATCATCAATAAACAATACAAAATATATATTTATTCAATATACATGTCTAGATTCCAAATAATACATTTTAATATCCTACCAACATTGCAATTAAAAAATCATAGCATAAATCCCCTGATTATTAGATATATTGTAAAGTTAATGTCATTTTTATGTGTCTTGGAGCTTTTTAAGGCAGGTCCATTGATCAATTTGACACATGCAAACCTTCTAGGATGGGGTTTAGTTTAAGAATTATGTTTAACCATACACTATTTTATCCTTTTACTATTCAAGAGTAGCTCTGAAAACCTAAAATTTTCAAGTGTTTTTTAAAAAGGACCATTTGAAATTAGTGTGTGTTAGATTAGTATAATTAGAAAGTTCATACTTCCACATTTTCCAAACTATTTATAATTCATATCATTTATAATTCTTTTAAAACATCTTAATATTACATATTCTTAAATGAAGTCCAAATATTTTCAGCTCAGTACACTAAAAAACTTTTTCCTTGTTTATACTTATTTTGAAAAACTAGGTAATTCATTTCACCAAGCTCACCCCCTTTTTCTGTTTACTGACACATACTCATAGAAGAGGAATATTTCCTCTTCTGAAATTCACAAGTGAATATTATTAACCTTTTTTGATGGGAACATTTATCATGAATTTGACATGTTTTTAGAAAATTTGAATAAGAAATAGAAAAACTTTTATGATCCAATCCTATCATAAATGTATAAAAATAATAAATATCATTCCCAAGTAAATGTGAGAAAAATATAGCACCCTAACCTTCGTGACAAATAGTCATGCCCTTGGAAGTTTATTTTGCTTTACATTTAATCCTGTAGAAATAATTCAAGTAAAAATATTCATAGTTGTCCAAATCCAGCAATCTACAGGGCTAAGATAATACAGGAAAAAAATCTCATTACAGACACCTAGACATGCTGCATAAAAAGAACAAAAAGTGTTTTAAATGCATTGCTGAACTAGGAACATAGGAGATAAAGCCTCATGTCTCAAAAAGAAGATCTGACAACTAGACAAGCAGGCACTTTGTTTGAACGTGTAACTAAATTGGATGTGTGTTTAGGAGGAAGGGAAAACTTTGTCTACGTCTATTGTATGTTTTCATAATAATACAGGTATGGGAGATAGGATTTTAAATTCTTTTTTAAATTCAGATCATTATATATTCACATGCATATAGCACAGCTTTACAGCCAGAAGATTGTAGTAATATGGTCAAACTACAGAATATTTTCATTACCATAGGTTAACTCATGTTATTTCAGACATCCACTTCCATACTGCTACCACTCTCTCCTCAAGTTCTGGTAACCACTATATTTATATAATATAGAAATTTCACCTATTTCTATAATTTAATCTGTTTCTATAATTCCATCATTTTGAAAATCTTATATAAATGGAATCATTTCATGTAGTAGTAGAATTAACTTTTTCTCTTTTACTTAAAGATTTATTTTTATTTATTTAAGCATGCAAGAACTGGAATGTAGGCTAGAGGTGTCGGAGAGAGAGGATTCACCAGAGACAGAGTGGGGAGCAGAACATGTGGACTGACTGAAATACAGTGCGAGGGGAGCAGCTAGCGAGACAGGAGAGGTCTGCTGCACCATATGTGGGTTAGCTCCCTGGCCTGGATCGAACTCAGGTCTTAGTGGTGATAGTGCTGAGACTTCACCTCTATGCCACCAGGGAGGCCCCGGGATTGACTTTTTAATTTGACAAAATTCTTTGGAGATTTATCCACATTGTTGCATGTATCAATTTTTTATTCATTTTGATTGTTGAGTAGGATTCTATAGAATGGTGCATCAGAGTTTGTTTAATCATTATCGTGTTAAAGGATAGCAGCTTAATTTTGTTTTTTTCTAGTATTATGTAGAAAGTGTTTATATATAAACATTCATGGACAGATAATTTTATGAGTATAAGTCTTTAATTTTCTGGAATAAATATATAATATTGCAATTGAATGTGTGGTACTTATATGTTGACTTTCATAAGAATGTGCCTAAAACTAACAATAAAATTTTGCTAAGAGCTTGGATATTTTCTAAATGACAGAACTGATGAAGATATGTGGAATTAAACACAGAGAAACAAATGGGAGATAAAGAAAAGTTAAGAGAGTAAATAAAAATGAAGAGGTTAGGACTAACAATATTTCAAAAGATAGGCAATAAGAAAAAGATGAGAATTGAGTAACATGTAATAAAAAGGCACATACTTGCCATTAATTAAAGTCATGAATTAGACTCACAATGCACAAATCTTGAAGACTACAAATAAGGAGAACCATTCTTGGATATAGTTCAATGAAAGTACAGAAAATCAAAAAAGAAGAAGAGCAAATAAGTACCTGATTCCAATTTGTTGCTGTGATAATGTATATATGAACTTTTAAAAAACTTTTTATCCATCAATAGCAAGTGGAATTTGTGTCTATGGAAGTAGCCCATCATGAGTTGGAGTTTTCAGAGAGATCTCACTTCCTTTTCACAGTGAGACAGTGCCGATGTTTATCTATTTCTATTAGAGAAAATAAAAAGATTACTTCCAAAGGAACAGCAGTATATTTGTTAATACAGGAAGAGGCAAGAGATATTTTGATATTCAAGTGATATTAAATTATGTAAATGATCATTTAAATGTGGAAAATAGGGAAGACATTTTCAGAGAAACACTGAGATTATCCATGCCAGTTTTCCTTTGCATGAAGTGGGAGAAAATACAGACTAACAGAAAAAAATCCAAAAAAATCTCTAGGATTTCTTTGAAGATGAGGAAACTGAATCTCAAAAGAAAAATGATGTGCGTAGATAATCTGATAGCAAAGTTGGTAACATGTGAGTACATCCAAATTAATATGACCTTTCCAGAGTTAGTATTTCAAACAACACAGTGTTAATAAGCAATTCCCAAATCTCACACCAAAATGGATTTTGCCAAATGGTATACTTCTTACTAATTTTATCCACACATGACAGTCATTCTCCAGAGCTGTTGTCTTACATGTGCTGCCTCTGTATCCCAGGTGCCTTGATTTTCAGATACCAATATATTAGCATGTACTATGTAATCACTGTGGATTCAGAAGGGTTGGTAGACAGTAGAAAACTTGAAATTAAATTCTTTTATTATAAAGTATACATTATATCTACTTGTATTTCAGTGTGAAGAAAACATACAACCACCTTTAAATTTCGAGCAAAGAATTTCAGTCTTCCACAGGCACAGAATAAAAGGAGAACCAGATAATGGTAAGCATCACAATTATTTTTCATTGAAAGTATTTTTATTCTATTTTATTTGATATTCAGAAACTTACTCAGGTTATGTGTAGGTGATTTTTTTTAAACAACAATCACACCTGAAACAGATTGAGTCCTTTCAAATATGTGTTAAGACTTTGTTTCAGCCACAAAATTTTCTTTAATAATTTATTGATTCAATATCTTCCATTTATTATTTTGTTATTTTTCAGGTATTATTTTTTATTTTTTTAAAGATTTATTTATTTATGCATACAGGGACCAGGGTACAGGCCAGTAGTGTTTGTGGGTGGGGGGGAGTGAGAGGATTCACCAGAGACAGAGTGGGGAACAGAACAGGCAGATCGACTGAAACACACTGTTGATGGGGGCAGCAGGCAAGCCAGGAGAGATCTGCTGTGCCATGTGGGTATCTCCCTGGCTGGGGATTGAACTTGTGCTGCAGAGGTTGCGGACAGCTTCATAGGTTGTGTCTTACCCCCTTGCACCACCAGGGAGGCCCTCAGGTATTATTTTTAACATCTAATATCTAGTGGGTCTGCTAGTTCTCTTCTAAATATCCTCACCTTTTCTTTCATAATTTCTATCTATAATTTTGCACTGTGGATTATATTTCTTCTTTTAATTTTCTATATAAGCAACAGTTTATGGAAAATGAATTGATTTCTAGCATTATGTATATTACAAAGTATACTTCTTAGCTTCCTGGAACTCTGCCACAGAAAATTTCACATGAAGAAATACTGTTTAAACTCTTCTCATTTGGGGAATTGTGTTAAGCACAAATATTATAGCATTAAATATTGTTTTAGCCTTCAACATTCTGCTGAACTTCACCATCATATGTGCGTGCCAGATGGCAAAATGGATGATGAAGGACAGAAACCTCTACATTTTAGGACCTTCCAAAAAATAGTCCCACTTCTATTTCTATAACTCTATGTGCCTACATCCAACACAAAGGGGTATGGAAAAGTATGTGTGAGTTATAACCAATGTAAATGTGTCCAATTAAATATTGGCATTTCTTGTGCTGTTTCAAGGGAAGAGTGGGATGTGGAAATTAAGAGGACTTAGCAAAATATCTGCCAATAATCCATTTGCCCTTTAATCCTCTAAATGCATTAGTTTATAGGATTAAATCCCAAGTGAATTATGTTATTTTTCTAGTAGTCCAACAAAATTACATTTCATAACTTGTAAATTTTCAGTGTTTTTCAATCATGAAATTTAATTTAAAAATAAATGCACAAAGTGTTAAATTAGTATTATTGCTAACTCTAATCTTTAGTTAAGCATTGTATTGTCTGTTTCCTAAAACTAATATGGTTTGAAGAATAGATTACAAGTATTAGTAAGTGTTGTCCTCTGCAAAAAAAGATGAAAGAATCAATGAATACTAGAAGCATATTTGGGACTTGATGATTTTTTTTTGTCTTTGCACTTGCTATCTTATCAAACTCAACCCATCAAAAAACAGATACATGTCTAATACAAACATATTTTGGTTGGTTTTGAATGTTATTTTTTCCTATAAAAATCTTGGCACTTTGTGAAATTCCTATGGTTTATATAACTTGTATCTCAGTTATGCATGTTTGTGTGACAGATGACTTTATTTAAGAATGAAAATAAAAATAAATGAAATTTTATGTGCTTTTACCATCTGTCAATGGGATGAACATGCTGTTAATTAGTGGGAACCTGAATCTGTCTAGAGCTAAGTTTGAAATGAGGTTCTATGTGCAATCTCTATGTGAATATGGACATTCTAAGCTGTAAGTTTTTCATTTGTAAAGTGAGGACAATAGAACTTGCCTCATACATTGTTGAAATCATTAAGTGAGATGATTTTATAAAATAACTAGCACAATGTGCAGAATTTCAGCTGCCAATTCGTAAGTGGCAATTCTGTGTCCTTATATAGTCAAGCATCAAGTATGAACAATATAATTATTTCTATTTTGAAGAAATGATTAAGAGAGCAAGAAACTGAACTTTACAATAAATATCCATATATTCATCAGGTATTACTGGGATTTAGTACCCATCTCATGTAAAAACAGCACATAACTAATTCAATATATAAGGCAACATTGAAATATGTGAATATGTGTGATTAACTTAAACTCATCCCAGAACAACTCAATCAAAAAGTGGGCAGAAGTACTAAATAGGCACTTCAAAGAAGAAATGCAAATGGACAATAAGCATATGAAAAAAATGTTCAAAATTACTTATTATCAGGGAAATAGAAATCAAAGCCCCAATGAGATACCACTTCACATCCGTGAGAATGGCCCGTTTTAAAAAAAAACAAAAAAATTAGGAGCAACAAAGGTTGGCAAGGATGTGGTGCAAAAGAAACCCTATCACACTGCTGGTAGGATTGAAAACTGATCCAGCTACTGTGAAAAACTGTGTGGAGTTTCCTCAAGACACCAAAAATGTATCTACCATATTTCTCAGTGATTCCATGCCTAGGAATCTACCCAAAGGACACAAAAACTATAATTTGAAAGGAAACCTACACTCCTAAGCTGATCATGCATTCCTGTGTTTATTACAGCACTATTTACAAAAGTCAAGGTATGGAAATAACCCAAATGTCCCAAAACAGATGACTGGATCTAGATGTTGTTTATATGTATGTATGTTGTATATATGGGATATTACTCAGCTGTAAAAAAAAAAAAAAAAAAAAAAGATAAACTATTTCCTTTTGTGACAACATGAATGGAGCTAGAAGGGATTATGTTACCCAAAATAAATCAGAAGGAAAAAAAAGATAAATATTGGATGGTTTCACTTATATGTGGAATATAGAGAACGTGTTAGGAAAAAGACAAAACTTGTAAGCTGACCATAGATCTGAGGCATGCAGCAGGGAGGTGGAGGAGGAGGGATCAAGGCAGGAGGAAGGAGCACAGGGACTGTGGGATGGATCATGTGTGCTATGATGATGGGAGAACTATGGGGACTACATATGAAGAGAGAAATAAAATACTGTCCAAAGATTAACAATAATGTAAAGAGTCATACCAACAAAGTTACTAGTATTTGAAAGGATAAAAAATGCCATGAGAGGTAAAATTCACAAGCTGCAATCTAATAAAAATATAAGTAGGCATACAAAGATAAGGGAAATATAAACATGAGTAACAAACTCAATCAATCTAAACTAACCCAAAATAAACTCAAAATTTAGACAACAGTTAAGAGCATTAAAATAATCATTATAACTGGCCCACCTGCAGGTGTTTCTTTTCACAGATCTTTTCCCTTTGCAAAGCAGCACTGGCTTATTTTTCTACCCATGTGTATCTGTGCAAGCATCTTTTTTTTTTCCTTTTTCTAATAAGCCTGTCCTTTTAAAGTGCAAAAAATAATTATTATAATTGAATTTTATAAGTTCAAATATTTCGGAAAAGAGACATGGAAAAGTGCATAAAGATCTGTCAAACTTTACATAGGAAAATTATAATATATGTGACAAAGCATACACTAGATAAGATTAACAATATATTAGACATTTCAAAAAAGAGTTAACTTGCACACACTTCTAAGTAATCCAAAGGTCAGAAAAGAAATCACAATTATGAATTAGAATATGTTACACATTGAAGGAAAATAAAATATATCCTAAATTATGAAATGCAGCCAAAGAAGTAATAAGAGGAATTTCAAAAGCTTTAAACAAATTCATTAGAAAAGAAGGGTCTCCAATCAATAAATATTCACCTTAAGACATGTGAGAATAGGGCCTCCCCGGTGGCGCAGCGGTTGAGCGCTGGGTTGCGAAGCTGCCCACAGCCTCTGCAGCACCAGTTCGATCCCCGGCTGCTCCCTGGCCACTGGAAGAGGGTCCCACATGGCACGCAGACCTCTCCTGCCGCCCGCTGCTCCCCTCAGCAGTGTACTTTGGCCTTTCTGCCAGCTCTGCTCCCCGCTCTGGCTCTGGTGAATTCTCTCACCTTCCCGCGCTTCGGACTGTACCCAGTGCTTGTATAAATAAATAAATCTTAAAAAAAAAAAAAAAAAGACATGTGAGAATAGGAACAAAGTAAAAGCAAAGTAAGCAGACGGGAAATAACATGGATCAGAAAAATGAACTAGAAATCAGAAAAAAATGTTATAAAAATAACAATACAACTAAACTTTTTATTATTTCTTGCAAATAATCTACAGAGTCAATACTTCTTTTATCAAGAATTATCAAGAAAAAAAAGGGATGGCCTCAATTCTGTATTCAGAGTTCTAGAGGTTGTTCGAGTTTAGTTTTGTCTGTTCCATTGTTTGATTGACACCATGGTGTTTGAGTGACATCATCTGTGTTTGTCTTTCTCCTTCTGACATACTTAACATTGAGGCTATCAGAGGAGAGAGTGGGGGTGGGAAGCAAAGCTGGGAGGAGAATGAATGAAATATGTAGGAGGACTATGGGTGCTTTGATAGTGGGCATAGTATGGCAACAGACATCTGAAGAGATGTGAACCTATATCCCCATGCAGTGTTGTAAATCAGCATTACCTCAGTAAAAGATAATACCATTTAGGGCCTCCCTGGTAGCACAAGGGGTTAATAAGCACCACACTATGAAGCAATCCACAGCCTCTGCAACACGAGTTCGATCCCCTACTGGCCAGAGAGAAACCCACATGGTGCAGCAGACCTCTCCTGTCTCGCCCACTGCTCCCCTCAGCAGTGTATTTCAGGCAGTCTGCCTGTTCTGTTCCCCGCTCTGTCTCTGGTGAATCCTCTCACTCCACACATTTCTGGCCTGCATCCCAGCTCTTGTATGCATAAATAAATAAATCTTTTTTTAAAAAGGTAATACCATTTAAAACAACAAAAATAAAAAGTTAAGCATAAAATGTCAAAAAATGAAAAAAAGGCATGGCATATTAACAAAATGGAGAATGAATAAACATCTCTACCTAATTTCTAGTAATTATAACAACACTAGGTATTTATCAAAATACTGTAAAGTACAGCAATTTATAATAATTAAAATTATTATAATAGAGTATTATGAACAAATTTACAGCAATAGGCAAATAACCAAAGTAGAACAATTCCTGGAAAGACACACATTATTAAAAATAACTAAAAATGAATAGAAAGTTGGAATTGCATAAAAATTAAAGGAATTGAATTAGTAATTAAAAATTTTCCACAGCAGTGGTCCAGCCCAGGTGGCTTCACTGTGATTTTAATGAAGAAATGGTAGATTGTACACAAATTCATTCAGAAGATATAGAAGCAGTAAACACTCCACAACTATTTTAGTCCAGGTTGCTATAATAGAATACAATAGACTGGGTGGCTTAAACCACAAACGTTATTTTTTTTTAAACTTTATTTTCTCATGACGTTCATTTTTTTTTTAAATGAAACTGCTCTTTTTAGCAATGAAAACTGTTTTTTTTTAAGATTTATTTATTTTTATTCAAGAACTGGGGTACAGGCCAAGGCACGGGAGGGTGAAAGGATTCACCAGACAGAGCGGGGGGGGGGGCAGAACAGACAGATGGACCAAAATACACTGCTGAGGGGAGCAGTGGGCGCAACAGGAGAGGTCTGCCCTGCCATGTGGGAATCTTCCCTGGCTGACCAGGAATCGAACCCGCGCTGCAGAGGCTGCGGACAGCTTCATAGCGCTGTGCTCAACCCGCTGCACCACTAGGGAGACCCTGTTGTTCATTTTTATACGATATTTGATCTCCCATCAGGTGTACTCCCCATAAATTTCCCTCCACTACATTACCTGAGATGTCCCTGAGGCTCCTCCCACCCCTGTTTTGAACCCTTTCCTTTCCCCTCCCCTGCTGTGCGTCTCCCCTGAAGTATGTTTGCCTGCAAGTTTTTTTCATTTTTTCTAACCCTTTGTTCGGTTTCTCTATATTCTTCCTATAAGTGAAACCATCCGAAATTTTACTTTTACTACTGACTTAATTCACTCTATTTCTCATCTATATTGATACTTAGAAGCCCAAGACCAAAGCACAGGAGTTTCGTGTCTAGTAAGAGTACACTTTCAGGTTCAAAGATGACCGCCTTCTCACTGTGTCCTCGCATGGATTAGAGAGCTTTCAGAAAATAATTTCCAAGGGCACTAAACCCATTTAAGACAGCTCTACACTCATTCACAATCATCTCTCAAAATACTTTGAAATACCTTTGCATTGAGGGTTAGTTTCCAACATTTGAATTTGGGAGACACAAATATTTAGCTCATAACAACACCTTATTCTCTTTTTATTATGATACCCAAACTAGAAAAAGGCACTTCAAGAAAAGAAAACTACAAATGTATATCATTTACAAATATAAATACAAAAAATCCTTAAAGTACTAGAATTTGCAGTAAGTTTGTACACACACACACACACACACACACAAATACCTATTTATGATCTGGGTTTATCTACTCTCTCTCTCCCTTGAGGTTTACTTGATTTTGTGTTTCACTATCAAAGAATAGAGTAAGGAAAAAAAACATGGTAACTTTACAGTGAGAAATCTGGTAAACACTACACTAACCAAGTGATGAAGGTTAACATTATCAGTGATTTCAGATACCTTCTGATATCAGTGCCCTCTGATATAATACAACTAGATGGGCACCTGACATTGTATAAGCGAAACTTTATTAATCAGCTAAGACATTTCACATAACCAATTGCTCTTCTATATTAGCCATTGAAAGCTACCTTTGCTACTTTTACAACTTCAGAAATTTCAATGGTCTAGCACAGAAGATACTAATTTATATTCAAGGAAAGTGTACTGTAATTGTAAAATATTCTCCATGGCAACTGTTTGATATGCAGGAACCCAGGCTCCATTGATCCAGTGTGTCTATCCATCATGAATCATTTTTGATTTTTGCAAAAGCAGAGGAAATAATCCTGCTTAGCAATTAAAGCTTTGGTAAAAATTACCACCTTTGTTTACACCCTAGTGGCCCTTATATGAGCAATGGGGAGACTAAGTTTTCTCCTGTGTGCTCATAAAGAGGATGCCTTTATGTGGTTGAGTGCTAAGCATATTTACCAAAAATGTCTTTTATATTTTGTAACAATATAAACAAGTGTCCAAATGATATATGTTTGCTATTTATTTGTTTCAGAGAAATGCTTTATGACCAATGTCCTAAAGGTTTCATCTCCATTCAATTGCATTTAGCACCATCACAGGTTTTATTCTAACTCATCTCTAAAGTTATTCTGGTACTTAGGTACTGCAGTTACTTCAGTCTGCCTGCTCTGCTCCCTGCTCTGGCTCTGGTGAATTCTCTCACCCTCCCATGCTTCTGTCTGTACCCGGTGCTTGTATAAATAAATAAATCTTAAAAAAAAAAGAATAAACATCACATGGTTTGGTGATCCCAAGAGAGATCCCTCATGTTAAAAAAAGTCAGATGGTCCTAATTGTAGCCATTCCAGACCAGCTAGTTCTCAGTCAGCCTCCAAGATGATTGCAGGTGCAGGAGAGAGCTTTGCTCGAATCAGTGGAGAGGTTCAGATCAATAGAATTGCCCTATCAATACCTAAATATGTGAACAATAAAAACTGTTGTCTTAAAACTGCTAGCTTTGATGAGTGGCTTATTCTATACCAATAGCTACGTTGTACACCCAGTCACCACTATATATTAGCACTAAAAATACACCCTCTCACTATATTGTTCCTGCACATGTATTTCTTGTTGCTATGGAGAGTTTCTGTCTGATTGTCTTCTTTTTAATCCTCCTGAGAATTGTAGTCTTTTCACTTCAAATTAACAGACTAAAAATTGCTACTTTATTTTCTTCATGTCTGTGTTTCTAATAAAATTTTTCTGTTTGTTTTTCTTCATCTACCAGTGATTTTTCTAGATTCTATGCTTACCTCTATATTTTGAAAACTATGTCTATTACCACCCTCTTTGGAGATATTTATATGGATGGACTTTTATGAGGTAATTTCAGCAGTTTCTTCATTGTCATTTAGTTTCTTCATAAACTCAACATAGATTGCAGTGCATGTCCTTATTTTCTCAAAATATGTTCATTTCATAAATATTTGGACTCAGGTATACCAACATATTCATCATAAAGTAATAAAAGTAGCCATATTGAATAAGCAATAACTTGTGTCTCAATCTTATATTTTAGCTAAAACATTTACTATTGTAAACCTAAGAATAAGAGGGCAATGGTAATGAAATTACAAGAAAGTTATGAAGATTATTGGGACAATACTATTTTGCATATAAATATACATGCATATCTAGTACATTTAACATTGGTTTGCAACACTGTATGATTCAGAAGTATAGCATCTGAAAAGTATTAATTCACACCTTTTCAGAATCTAAAATGTTAAAACAATTTAAATTCTTACAAGATAATTTTAAATGCCAGTGCAATATCATTTAATAATGCAAGAGGCAATTTATTAAAAAAAAATCTCTCATATCTTTCCCTGGCAAGAAATGGCTATATGAAAAAGATAACTCAAGGTTATACAGACAAAAAAATGAAGAGAAATCATAAGGAAGCCCAAAATAGGCAAAGATATACAGTAAAGACAAATCTACCCATAAGTTGATTCAGTAATGATGAATATGTGCACTGAATGAACTGTGCTTGTCATTGCATTGAAATATTTTAGCAAGTTACATGTGACCTTAATATTGAAACACTGGTAATATTTATACATTCTAGCTATTTTATCACATGCATAGGTTGAAAAACCATGGTCCCTTTTAATATTGGAGGAAAAATTCATGCTGTGTTGGATATGATATGATCTATCATGTTGCAATGTTGCATCCTAACAGGAATGTATAAAAAATATTCACTCTACAAAATATTGCAATACAGACTGACTTCTGAAGTGAACACTATATGAAAAAGCAATGCAGTGGGCATTTGTGAGTGTGTGTGTATGTGTGTGTGTGCATGAAAACTGCAAAAAAGAAATTCTCCCTATCCAGATTGAGAAACAAAACAGACATTTTATTTTCAAAGAAAACACATAGATGTCCAAGAGGTGCATGAAAAGATGCTCAATGTCACTAATTGTCGGAGAAATTCAAATAAAAATTATCAAAGAATTGTCACCCCTCCCAACTGTTAGTGACTTTTATCAAGAAGATAAAATATAATAAATGTTGGAGAGAATGTATAGAAAAGAGAACCCTTCATGGAAATGCAAATCAGTGTAGTCACTACAGAAAATGGCATAGCATTCACTCAAAAACTAAATTAAAAAATATGTGATCTAGCAATTGAATTTCTGGCACATAGCCAATAGAAATGAAAACAGGATACTGAAGAGAGAGATGTACCTCCATGTCCCCATGTGGCATTACTCACAATCTAGCAAGATAGAGAAACATTTTAAGTGCCTGTCAAGGCAGGAATGGATAAAGATAATGTGATTGAGACACACACACACACACACACATTATTCAGCCCTTGGAAAGGATAAACTAGTGGATATTATCCTAAAAGAGATAGATTAATATGGTAGGGAATCATTGTATATAGCATCTGAAAATGCCAAATGTGTAATAATGGAAGGTGAAACTATTGTTACCAAAGGTTAGGGGCTGGGGAATTGGGATTATTTTTTAAGGATACAGACTTGTAACTAACAAAAAAGTCCCAGAGATCAGATTCAGAGCACAGTGATTGTAGACAACAGTGCTGTATTGTAAAATTCAGAGTTGCTGAGAGGGTGGATATATCTTGATTTTTCCACCATAAAAATAAATTATAATTATATGCCAAGACAGAGGTGGCAGGTAACACTGTGGTGGCAATCATATTATAATGCATAATGTATCAAAACAACACAGTGTATGCAAGTTATACAATATTGTCAACAATTTCACAATATCAAAATAAAAACATTTTCTTCAGTTATCTTCAAATATTCCAAATATCTAAATATTTCTCCCTCTCATCTCTTTTAAACCTTCTCTCAAATAATTTTCCAACTTTTTAAAAATGAGGAAACAAGTATGATGTGATAAATTGTTTTGACATCCAAAAAAATTAATTTCTGTATTTCATGGAAATACCTCATGGTAAGGTCATTCAACATTATGTGACAAATCTCATGTTAAGCAATTTATTGTTATTTTAAAATTTTATGCAATAACATTGGTATATAATATATGTTTCAGGTGTATAGCATGATAATTTGATAACTAAATACTTCATCATCATCAACAACTAAAAGTTAGGTTTTCTTCCACTAAAAAATGGAGTAGACCCTCTCTGCAGATTTCACCCATCTCTCAACTCCCTTCCCCTCTGATAATTACGAATCTACTATGTGCATTTAAGAGTTTGTTCTGTCCCTTTTACTGTAACTATGTCTAATTATTTTTAGATCATCTCACTTTTTTCCACCCATTAATATAATTTTGCAAAATAAAGTTTCAAGGTTTTTGTTTGTTGCAGAACCACAGTTCTATGTGGCTGACAAAGACAGTGGAACCAATATGAATAATCATTTAATGGTATAATTTTAACTCAGATATCCAAGTTTCTTGAAACTTGATTAAATTTCAGTTTTGTTGGGAATGTTTATTTTGACCTTCTTCAACTAAATAATCACTTCATCCCTTTTTCAGTTTGGTCTTGTTTTTGCTAAGAGTTATTTTTGAATAAGTTCCCCAAAATTCATGATTTTCTGAGCTTTCTTAAATTGCATAAGCAATGTAGAAGATGTGCAATTTTGATGTATAATATTGAATATAAATCACAGTTGACTCATTTTTAGTGTGACCATACTCTCAGATGATTGAATTCTTCATGTTTCCTTTTGTTTAATTTCACATGGAGTAAAAAAAAAAAATGTGGTCTGAAACTAAAATATGCCTGCATGAATACTTTCACAAATAGAAAAGCATTCTGTGAATAAAATATGGTAATTTCACACTTATTTAGTTCTCATGTAAGAGTAATGGTTTGTAAAACCAGGTTAATCTCCTTTGTAACTCCATATAATGGGTGATCTGAGTTACTTGCTGAAAAAAATAATAATATTCTTTGGATGGACTAAATGATAACCAACATCACTAAATGGCTGAAGGCATGGTTATTAAAGCAACAGGTTCACAGAATTCTCTGGTCTTACTAAATTAGCAGGTAAGAAGTAGGGATGCTGGGTAAACCATGTTTGCAACATTATGGCAAAGACCTCTCATTTGTACACACATATAATATAGATTATATGTGTGTCCATATATACATAAATAAAAAGTACACATGCATATGTATGAAGTGTAAATGCATATTTTTATATAGGGTTTGCAACAAGAGCAACAAAGCATAAGACAAACACTAGTAAATTTTGGATTATCTTGGTATAGTTTCTGAGATTCTTGGTCAAACTTGTTTTTTGTTGCCAGATAATATAGGTCACTCAGATAATTGCATGCGATATGAGCCAAGGTTCAAGTTACTGAGGGACCATCTACTGAAGATGCAGACTATATGACCAGATATAATAACTAAAATGAATCAGACCATCAATTTTGATAAACAATATTAATAATCTGGTAAAACTCACTTCCTAGCAAGTTTCAGAGATTAGACAGAGTATTATGAAATCAATAGCTTATACTCTCCAATCCTGTCATGTCCATAGTCCATTATTATGGCTACAGTCATTCCTGGAAACTAGCACAGAGACTGTGTAGATCACTAGTGAGGTTACCCCAGCTATCTTTTTCTGAGAGATAATGATTTCTCAAAAGTCGAGCAATTGATAACTTTTAGTTTTTCATAGTACTCTGCAGAAAGTCACGTTTTACAGATCACACAGGGAGGAAAAATCAGTTACTTATGCTTTGCGTAGAAATTCTCTTACATTGTCCTGATTCTGATCTCTACATGTTCTGAGGAAATAGTGGATTTTAACTGGCTCTTAGCAGTGCAGCAACTGACACTCCTGATGCTTAAGGTGGGATTATGAATCAATGGCATTCTCTAAATAAGATTAAGATGGATTTTAGATTTTATTTATTCATTCAACAAAAATTTACTAAATAGTATATGACTGACATTGGGCTAGGTACTGATGATACAAACAAGGCCAAGTAACATATCTATATTTATATCTATGTATCTATCATTTATATATCTACCTATGTAGCTATCTATCATCCGCAGACAGAGACAGGAAAATAGGGATTGGAAGGCAGCTGAAGTTGTGTTACAAGATCCTCTTAAGCCATGCTGTGAAATATTGAATTTTTTATGAGCAAATATTTAAACATTTTAAAGATTAAAATGAGTTGAACAGAATGTGGTTCAGAAGATAACTCCAGAAGCAGTAAGGACAATGGTTTGGAATAATAAGAGAAATAACACAGTTGAAGAATCTACAAAAACATAGATGAGGCAAATATATTAAAATGTTAAATGGTTAAGCAAAATCTTGAGCAATATTCTTTAAAGATTTATTTTATTTTTTTATGGATACAAGATCAGAGGTGAAGGTATGGGGGTTGGTGAGAGGATTCATCAGAGACAAAGTGGGGAGCAGGACAGGCAGATTGACTGAAATACACTGCTGAGAGGAGCAGCAGGTGAGACAGGAGAGCTGTGCTGTGCCATGTGGGTTAGCTCACTGACTGGGGATTGAACTTGTGCTGCAGTGGCTGCTCTTGGCTTCCTAGTGCTGAAACTTAACCCCTTGAGCCATCAGGGAGACCCTTAAGCAATTTTTTAAAGTGCAGTATATAAAGATCTAGGGCACATCTGTGGGGCTTTATATGTTATTTAGCCAAATGTAGCTCTCAAAGTACAACAACATATTTTATATTTGATATGTAAGCAAATGAATCAAAGAACTTTGTAATGTAAATTTAGTATGCTGTAATATATATATATATGTATATATATATACATATATATATATTTATATTTATATAAAACCTTGGGAAACTAGAATAGGTACTTGAGTCAGACACAGAGTTACTTTGGAATTATAGTAGCTTTATTTATATTTGAAAACTCTACTTCTTACTTGGTATGTGATAATCAGCAGTTTTTTTTTTTTCACCTCTATAAATCCCCGTTTCTGCATATATAAAATGGGGTGATAATTTTATTGTAGAAGATAAAATTAGAGAATCCTTAGAAAGCTATTAGCACTGAATTTGGCTTTTAGACATTTCTTAATAAATACCATGATTGTGTTAGTTATGAGCTTCTGTAGTAGGTAGCTTCTTTTTTTAATAGATTTATTTATTTATGCATACAGAACTGTGATGTAGGCCAGAGGTGCAGGGAGTGAGGAGATTCACCAGAGACAGAGTGGGGAGCAGAATAGGTGGATTTACTAAAATACACTGCTAAGAGAAGTTGCAGGGGAGACAGGTATTGTCTGCTTCACCAATAGTTTGCTTCTTAATTCCTGATTATAAGTGTCTTAAGCAATAAAGATTTTTTTTAATTTTACTTAATTATAAATGGTAAGAGATTCAGGATTATTCTTTGTAAAGGATGATTAGTGCTCTAGAATACCATTCCTAAGCACTTTCCATTTTTCTGTCCTGCCACTTACAGATGTTTTTCTTATTTTCTATGATGGTACTAAAAAGATTGCAGTCATTCTTACTTGAGTCTGGGATTTCTTCCCCCATTGTCATAGTGGGAAGAAACAAACAAACAAACAAACAAAAAAAACATTTCCAGTTCTCCAGTAGACTTCTACTAACACATCATTATCTAGGGCAGATTGACAAACCTATACCTAGATCAACCAAAAAGAATAGACATAGTATATACACCAACATTCATCTCTCAGGACAAGGGGTTTAACCATGAATATGTTGATCCCTGAAACCTGAACAAAATTGAAATTCATCAGACAAGGAAGACAGGAAATTGACCCTAGGGTGGATTATTGATGTATTTTTGACATAGCTATTATAAAGTTGTTGATGCCTAATTCGTGTAAGTATTGTCAAGAAGTATTTGTGCAATGCACAAAGGAATATAGTGGTATGATATCCCTTATAATATTTATCATATTTTTAAAATTTCTAATCTTTTAAAAATATATGCATATTTCAAATCTGTTTTACCTAATTATATCTGTCATTTGAGTACTCAGAGATGCCTTCATGAGGATTTGAATCCATTGCAAATGGAGAGATGGTGTTTACTCTGCCCTAAGATTCAACTAAATCTCAACCATTTATAGAAAAATGTGTACCTAGTGACATTCTTCCTCTAGTTACTAGCTCTTAGGCTTTATTTTTAGCATTGGTGCTGTAAGACCTATTACCATTTAAAGCTTACCCCCCTCTACACAAAGCTGTATTAACCAGATTGCAGTTATGATATTTACATATACTAAAGACATTTGGTAATTGTGGAATAAACCACTGTTTAATGAGTCAAAATAATTTGTTTTAACTAAGCTAATTATCAATTCAGTTCAATCTAGGCCTTTTTGAATTCACTCATAAATGATACAAACGCATCCATACACTTCTTTTGTGGTTTCAAAATCTGAAAAAAAATTAGTAGGGATAAGTCCTCTCTGCTGGTAGAGCTGTAAAGGAACTTAGCATGTGACAATGATGCTGACATCCAGAGTGAAACACACAAGAAAGATGGAGAGTGAAAAGACTATAAATATTAATTCTATTGGTTCCAGTTGGTGTAACCTCAGTCTTATGGCTAAATTAAGTATCCCGGTATTCAATCAATCATATATTCTTCTTAAACCTAAACCAAAACATGTCACCTGTTATTTGAAGCAAGGATCCAAGGACCATATTTATTCTTTATTAAAAATCTGTTCTCATATTTTGGCTCTCAATTATCATGTGTTACCTATTTCCTGGCCTTTGTTTTTCTCTGTCTAGAAATCTCTTTTCCTAGATGGTTTCAAAACTGCCTTCCTCATCTTTATTAGGCTTTTCCTCAAATGTCAACTTCTCACAAGAAGCATGAACACAGCAGATAAACAGGCACATCATGCTGCTGGGGCACAACTCAGGTGTAATTTGAAACTGACCTCCAAACACAGAAGACAAAGACTCCAGAATGGTAAGTGTAAAGGAACAAGGGTATTTACTTACAAGGCATTGTTATAGGAGGCTTAAAGATGAGTATTTGGCCCCTGCCAAATCTCAGCGTTTTATAGACACTTTAGCTATATTTAGTTAAGTATGCAACTGAAATGGCCTCCACAACATAGCACATATTCAAGGTTGTACTCTTTTAGAGCAGCTTTTGGGAATGTACATTTCCAGAGGAGGAGGATGAGATGCATCCAGTTACTCCATGTTCCAGGTCAACTAGGCAGTTATGTTCTTTTGTCTTTTGATTAACTCCCCCCAACTCATGCACTAAACCGACAAGAAAACAAATGAAATAAACATTTCTCCCTTTCACTGTGTATTGATCTCTGTTTATTAATCATTAACCTCTTCCACTAAAATAAAAGATATAGGCAGTTAGAGAGATTATTTCTGGTTTTGTTGTGAACAACACTGAGAACAATGTCTGACACATAATAGGTACTATAAATATATGGTAAATATATGGTAAATAAAAACATAATTACATGTATCTGAATAGAGAATATAAAAATCAAGTTTCAGTGGTGTTGTCAACCTCTTTCATATTAGATGTTATCAGTTTTTCCAAAGAAGCTGGTTTATTTCTTCATTCTGTTATACATCAAGAAAAATTAAAATCATCACCAGCAGAGGAAGACAGCTGCACTAAATAATAGAATAATTTTCATAGGAGTGCCATTATGAAATTGCCATTGAAAAAGTATATTACACACAAACACAAAAAGAATGATCTGGGGAATGTTACGGGATAAATGGTTCAATTTAAAATAGTTTTGAAAGCCTAAATACCTAATAGTAACATCATATGAAAACAGTGAAACAGTTTGGAGAAGAAAAAACTTGAAAGGTCTCTTGAGGGAAATTCAATTTGAATAAATGTAAAATCATATTCACTTATTCAATACATAGGAAAGATATTATAAACCAGCAACTTATACTGTGTAATATGTTCAATGTGAGATTTCTGGTTTCCCTGACAAAATAGTGATTGATCATATATTGATGATTCTCTTCCTCAAACCCACGTTAAGAAAAATAATGAAAACAAAAGGCTTGTTGGAGCCAAGATTGATGAAGCTGAGAAACTTTAAAACTGTGAATAGCTCTAAAGAAATGAAGGCAATTGATTCCCAGCTTGTTAGAGAGAGAGAAGCTTAGATCACATGTGGGAAGGGATCTCAGACAAGAAGAAGCTTTGTTTTTCCCCTGAGTAGAGTCTACAGGAGTGTGGCAAAGAGGTTGTTTTTCCCCCCCCCCATTGTTTAGTGTTTGACCTATTTTACTCTTTTTAACAAGCATATCTGTGTTACTTCCCCAATTGTAAATCAAATATAGGCTAAAAATTCCAAAATATAATTATATTCATATTTATAGATTCAAGTCACCCTTGTATTCATTGTATCTGCTAGATATCCTTTCTGCAACATCAGAATATTTTATTCAAAATTAGGGATTTCTCATTGTGGGCATGTTGGCTTGTTTAAAAGAAGATGCATTTCCTGTATCACTGGAAACATTAGACAATCAGTTTTTCATTTTTAATTTTCTATATGTCTTGAATCAGATTCCCTTAGGAGGTCTAAAATATTAGAAATAAAAATCTCTAGCCCCATATTAAATTGTTATCATCTTAGGAGTATGTCAGTTTTATGGTTTAAGCAAACAAGAAACTGGACAGGAACTTTCCTGATAATTAGAAATGATTATAAAGTTTTTTAATGAAGGTGGGACACATTATGAGGTCTAGCACTAATTGTAGATATTTTCATAACAAATATCCTTTCATTCCTCCCTGAAAAACATAGGATTGTTTTTAGGAAAAAGCCTTAGGGACATCAATTATTAACTTGTAAGGAAAATAGCATCTATAACAAGTAGTTGAGCAGAATGTCAAGCTACGTCCTAGCCCTGGACACCTGCATTGTATTGGACTGATGCAATTTTACTTACTCTCCAAGATTTTGCAAAATCTGCATTATTTACGAATTTCTATGTGTGTTGTCTTCTGAGTTCTACAAAAAGTCTTTGTAAGCACAGTCCATTGTTACTGTCAAATTTGCATTATTAAACAAAAAATTCACAATCATAGCTGTCTGAAATTCTAGCAACAATAGCACAAGAAAGATACAACTTTAAATATTGCAGTGGTATTATATGTAGTCAGCTATAAAGTATAAAGCCAAAACCTATTTTATAATTAATCCTTTTCCCCATGCAGTTAGCTGCATACTTAATATTTCTAATATTGCACAAATGAGAAATTCATCAGTGTGTATCAACTCATTTTTTTTCCTCCAATAGGAATTAGTCATGCTGTAAACTTAACTAAAATAACACATTCTCAGGTCAAATAATTACAGGTCAACATTAGACAGCTTATTCCAATTACAGCAGTCATTACTTTGTTATTTACCACAACCATCACTGCATCCATATATGTTAAGTTCTTTTGTATATACTATGTAATTATATTCATAAATTTGGAAGTGATTTTGTGTTATGGATTTTCTGAAGCCCTCTTTTTAATATATAGTAAGGTAAATTGGATGTTAGAAAATAAATTCAGGGAGTTCTACTAAGCTATAAAAGAAAAATGAATTATAGAAGGAAAGAAAACCAGATTTAGGGAGAAAGAAATGTATTTTCAGTTGGCTTCATAATTTGCTTTGTAGTCTTTAAGATTTTTTAGAGCAGTTTTAGGTTTAAAATAAAATTAAGAGGAAGGTAGAATCATTTCCCTTATAACCTCTGCTCCCACACGGGCATAGTTCTTCCATTATCTCCATCATTCATCAATGATACTTTTCTGTTTTTTTTAATATTTATTTAGTTATGCATAGAAGAACTGGGGTGTAGGCCAGAGTTGCCGGGGGGTGAGAGGATTCAACAGAGACAGAGTAGGGAGCAGAACAGGCAGATCTATTGAAATATGCTGCTGAGGGAGCAGTGGGTGAGACAGGAGAGGTCTGCTGTGCCATGTGGGTCAGCTCCCTGGCTGGGGATCAAACTCAGGACTCAGCAGTGATAGTGCTGAGACTTAACCTGTACACCAATTGGGGGGGGCTCAATACTTCTCTTTTTTTAACCAAAAATGAACCTATAGTGACACATCAAAAATCACCCAAACTCAGAGTTTACAGTAAAGTTCACTTTGGTATTGTACATTCTCTGCATTTAGGCAAATAGATAATGGGACTTATCTGTCATTACACAGAGTATTTTCACTGGCCTAAAAATCCTGTGCTCTGTCTATTTATCCCCTACTTCCTTCACCTTTGACAAGCTTTGATCATTTTACTCCATCCACAGTTTTGCTTTTCTAGAAAGTTACATAGTTGGAATCACACAGTGTGTAGTCTTTTGAGATTGACTTCTTTCATTTAGTAATAATCATTTAAGTTTTTTCCAAGTCTTTTCATTACTAGCTAGCACATCTCTTTTTAGCATTGAATCATAGTCCATTGCCCGAATGTATCACAGTTTATTAATTTATTAACCCACCCAAGGGCATCTTGATTGCTTCCAAGTTTTGGCCATTATGAATAAATCTGCTACAGATATTCCTGTATAGTTTTTCATATGGAATATGTTTTAAACTCCTTTGGGTAAACACCAAAGACACAATTACAGGATCATACAATAAGAGTATGTTTAGTTTTGTTAAAAAACTATCTGTCTTGCGAAGTGGCATTCTTACCAGCAATGAATGAGAGTTCATGTTCCATATCCTCCTTAGTTTGATGTTTTCAGTGTTCTGAATATTGGCTATTTTAATAGTTGTGTAGAGTTATCTCATTTTAATTTGCATTTCTCTGATGACAAGCGATATGGAACATATTTTCCTAAGCATATTTGCCATCTGCATATCTTTTGGTTGATGTCAAATATTGATTTGAATTCTAAGTAGATGCATTTCAAATATTCTTGTTTCATTTTGAATGTATTTATGATTAACCAAATTCTGTATGCCTTATAAAAAGTGATAAATTTCCTCATTTTCTAAACACAAAAGACTGTAGTTTTAACTTCTGAGATATAAAAGTGAATTTAGAAAATATTCTTAAAATTCCAAAAGCTGGGGTATTGGTATTCAATTTTTTAATATTTGTAACTTTACATTTTAATTTTTTGAAATTTGTACTTCTATTTTAAGGTTTTTTTTAACATTTCAAGTGAACCAATTAACATCAAAGTCAGTATTAATAGCTATATAAAATTAATGGCTATATAATGCCCTGTATCAGGTTTAATCACTTAAATTGGTTTTATTTTCTACTCAAACTATTTCAAAACGAAAGGTAAATCAAAAATCTTTATGCTTGGTCCTCCCCAGTGGCGCAGCAGTTGAGCGCTGGGTTGCGAAGCTGCCCGCAGCCTCTGCAGCTCCGGTCTGATCCCCGGCCACCAGGCGAGGGTCCCACATGGTGCGCAGACCTCTCCTGCTGCCCACTGCTCCCCTCAGTAGTGTATTTCGTCGGTCTGCCTGCTCTGCTCTCCCCTCTGTCTCTGGTGAATTCTCTCACCCTCCTGCGCTTCCGACTGTACCCAGTGCTTACATAAATAAATAAATAAATCTTAAAAAAAAAAAAAAAGAACAGGGGGAAAAAAAAATCTTTATGCTTCTTCTTTAATGTAATATTTCTAAATTCTATCCCTGGATCCCACCAAATTTCTGAGAAGAGAACTTAAGTAGTGCTTTTCCTATCTTCCCATGGAAATCTTATGAATCTTCATAGAAGTAATGATGTGACAGGGGCCTCCGTGGCAGCTCAAGGGGTTAAGACGCAGCACTATGAAGCGATCCACAGCCACTGCAGCACAAGTTCGATTCCCAGCCAGGGAGATGACCCACATGATGCAGCAGACCTCTCCTGTCTCGCCCGCTGCTCCCGTCAGCAGTGTATTTCAGTCAATCTGCCTGTTCAGCTCCCCACTTTGTCTCTGGTGAATCCTCTCACCCCCCTACATCTCTGGTCTGCACCCCAGCTCTTGTATGGATACATAAATAAATCTTAAAAAAAAGGAAGGATATGACAAATTCATAGATAATAAGATTTAGTATGGATGGATGGATGCTTAACCAAAGGAGTAGACTCTCAGGGAGTACAGAAGCCTGATATTTTTAACAATTACAGAATTATTTGGAAGTGGGATGCTCTGTCAAAAGGGGTCTTCTTTTCTGTTTTCCTTTACCCCATCTTTGAAGCTAAAAACCTTTGTCCCTCAACCTTAGTTTCTGCTCTTGCTCACCTTACTAAGACTGACTTCATATTTGCTCTCCTGGTACTGGAGTTCTCCCTCAGTCCCATTTAATTCCTGAGGTCACACTGATTTATTTCCTGTTTCTGAGAACCTCACTGTTCTCTTGAGTGGCACTCATAGGTTTTATCACATGGGTGCAAGATTGTTTTATGCCTTGATATCAGATACTTCTCAGGAGTATCCTACATGCCACACATTGATTGTTGCACCTAAGCTAAAGGAATCACCACAGCCCTGGTACTATCTCAAAATGGGCATTTCAGGTTTCATAGCATAAAATACACCTATGCCATTCACCACTCTGCTTCCACACATGGGCCACAAAATGCTGCACAACAATCCACATTCATACAGTCTGAATTTTGATGCAGTCATGATTTCAGATATTTTATATATGATCTATCAGTGCATCAGCTCATTGTTTGGTTTATTTGAAAACATAGTTGCAATATATTAATATAGTCCAATATTAGTTGATCACATTTAGGAAGAATTTTGCTTAGAGAACAGTTTTTGAAGCTTGCATCCTATAAGGCTTGTGTTATTTGGCATAAAAACACAGAGAGTGAATTTTTATTTTTCCCTTCAAATATGTCTGTTTATTCTTTTGTTTGAATCCTTTCTTTCTTATATAAAATATATCTCTAAGTAAAAAAACAACTTGTTATTTTTACAAAATTTCTATTAATATTCAATGTAGTCAGAAAAAAGCAGCTTGCACACTGAAAGTGCTTTGTGGAGCACATCAGAATATTTTATCATAATTATATTAAGTGAAGAGAAAAGAGAATTGGGAGATTCACTTAGATTGATTTATTTTGTTTGTTGATAATAACATCAATTATCAGCTCCAGGTTGCTTTATTAGAATAAGACTTATTAGAAGGCATTGACTAACTCAGCATGTGCACTGCATGTGAAAATGAAAATGCTATTAGGAACATGCAAAAGCTTAATATTCTGAACATGAACATCAATCACTGAAAGAAGATTAAAATTCACTGTATAGTCTGCAAATCTGAATCTTTAAATTGCTAATTGAACTTTAATTGGATTTCATTCTAATTTAATTGTTAACACAAATCAAAAATGTTTACTTAAATGTAAATATTCCAGAGATTTGATGGTCAAGTAATAAATTCTACTTAAATCTATTAATTAGACATAATTCCCTGAATTCTGGGGACTAAAATTCTACTCAGAATATAATGCCCCTGCATAAATTTGGAAAATATTTTTCCAGGTCTGGTGCTCATGAAAACAGTGCTCTATAATGAAAAATAATCACAGGTATGTTAAAGTTACACTAGTCTTCATATTTTATAGAGCAGTCCCCAAAGAAGAGTTGAAAACAATTTAGTTATTTAGTTCTCTATCATTTTTTTCTGAAAACATAATATTCATTTTTACTTAGATGACTCTAGGAGTTTGTACAGCTTTTCTTTTTAGCTGAGGATTTTATCTTTGGATTCTTATTAACATATTCCTGGGAGCTGATAAGCAAATATTATTGAGTATCCCATCTAATCATATCTGTGTATTAAAATAATACACTAATGTAAATTTATATATTTAGATTATACACCTTAAATAAGCTTCCTTTATACCCACCAGAATTTATTCAATTCTTAGCTAATAATATAGAAATGTCCTTAAAACTATCAAAGTATAAGCTATTCCAGTCACAAGATTTCTCACCTTTCAACATAATTTTTGTTACATTAAAGCCTCATCAAAATGTCAGCTCCAAAATCCATAAAGATTTTGTCTTTTAATAAGAAAATGATATTATTGAGAACAATTAAATTAATAACAAAAGCACAACTATGAAAATACCATTTCCTTATTTTATAGATGAGAAAACTGAGGCTAAAACATGTTAAATTTGTGAAAACTTATGAAGCTGATATAATAACAACCCCATTGGTTCCTGGCCCTGTGGTCCAGATTAAGTTCATTTTACTGTGTGATATAAATAAGCAAGAATATTTCCTCATGAATTATGAACTGCTTCACATAAGTAACAGAAACTACCAATAAACTCTATCATAAGCTGACACTTTCAGTAATGGTAGGTGGTATTGCTGTATCAGCAGTTTGGGATTTTTATCTTTCCTTTTAGTAACTTCTAGTCTCTTGATGCATTATTCAGGTACATGCTGCTGACAGTTTTTATGATCTGTGCCATTTGGAAGGAAAGTGCCTAAGCAAGACAGAAAGGGGGGAAAGTTCAGGATGTACTTGGTTTTCTTCTGAGATCAAGGTTATCTGGGTCTTCTCCTTACCTGAAAGCTACCCATCAAATATGCATTACTCACTAAAAGGAATATATATTTATATAATAGTATTGTATATGCTCAATCTCCTCCTGTTAAAGTGTGACACATGAAACATTTGTCTGCCCTTGCACAGAAAATTACATCTTTCACTATTGTCTATTTTAGCAACACTAGGATTTAGATTCTGTAAAAAGTTAGGTATGTCTTGCAAAGTAGAGACTTTGAAACTCTCAGTCTGAACTTTATAAATGTATCTTTTTTTTTTTTTAATTTACCCTGCTGTCAGGGAAAAGTAAAAAGCATTTCCTACCTTAAATAGCACACAAACATGCATACTTTAATAAACTTTTTAAAAATGTATACCAGATAAAAACGAATAGTCAATTTGCTCATGTAAATAAATAATCTATTTTTTAAAATATCTCAATCTCTTATTTTTTTAAAGATTTATTTATGCATACAAGAGCTGGGGTACAGGCCAGAGGTGTGGGAGGGTGAGAGGATTCACAGAGACAGAGTGGGGAGCAGAACAGGCAGATTGACCAAAGTACACTGCTGAGGGGAACAGCGGACAAGGCAGGAGAGGTCTGCTGCACCATGTGGGTAGCTCCCTGACTGGCCAGGAATAGAACTTGTGCTGCAGTGCCTGCGGATAGCTTCAGAGGTTGTGTCTTAACCCTTGTGCCACCAGGGAGGCCCTCAATCTCTTCTTGAAGCTATCACTTTACCTAGTGGGTTACTCAATTTCTAGACTCTTGAAAGGAAATTATGTCAGAGTACAGTGGTTTTTCAGACATTTCAGGTGTATGAAAATTTTCCTGCCAGTATTTATTGGGAAAATACCTGATAGCTTTCTTCTGTTGCTACCTTGCAAGACATACAATTCAATTAGGGTTTGGGTGAGCAGGCCTGGAGTCTAAGGACCCCAGGTGGGCTCTTTCTTTGTTCTTATCTTCAGCAAAGAAGGAAGTCAACATTGAGACCAAAGTTACAGAAAAACAACAGACTTATTGATGGGTAGGAGGAAGGACAGGAAAACTCTCCAGTTGGGTAGCTGATGAGAAGCAGATGTTTATAAAGCTACAGTGGGCAAGGAGTAGGGTGTTGGTTGTTTGTTGTCTTCATGTTGTGTCTTGATGATTGGCTAGGCCTGCAGGGGTCCCCTAGGCTACCAAGGCCTATTGAGTTTTCCCACTTTACCTAGTCTGCTTTTCTGAAACTAACCTTGGTCCATTGCTATTGTGCTATTATGTTGGTGTTCTAAACATTCCATTTTTTATTTATTTATTTATTTCTTAAAAGATCTATTTATTTATTTATTTATTTATTTATTTATTTATTTATTTATTTATTTACAAGCACCGGGTACAGTCAGAAGTGCGGGAGGGCCAGAGAATGAGCCAGAGCAGGGAGCAGAGCAGGCAGAAGGACCGAAGTACACTGCTGAGGGGAGCAGCGGGCGGCAGGAGAGGTCTGCGCACCATGTGGGACCCTCCTCCGGGGCCGGGGAGCAGCCGGGGATCGAACCGTCTGTGGAGAGGCTGCAGGCAGCCTCGCAACCCAGCGCTCAACCGCTGCACCACCGGGGAGGCCCTTATTTTATTTTTTTAAAGATTTATTTATTTATACAAGGACTGCGTTATAGGCCAGATACGTGGAAGAGGATTCACCAGAGACAAAGCAGGTAACAGAACAGGCAGAGTGATGAAATAACTGCTGAGGGGAACAGCGGGCGAGACAGGAGAGGTCTGCTGCACCATGTGGGATTCTCACAGGCCGACCGGGATCTAACCCAAGCTGCAGAGGCTGCGGACAGCTTCAGAGTGCAGCACTCAACTGCCTGTGCCACCAGGGAGGCCCTGAACATTCCATTTTAAATTGAATTGTTTGGAGGGACACCCTGCTGGTCTGCTATTGTTTCTCACTCAGGCTAATACATGGATTTGGAGCTTGGGGCACCCTGTTCCTAACTGACTGCTTCTATCCATTTCCTGTCTTCCTCCTTCACAATCTTATCTCTGACTATTTTTTAATCCAAATATACACATTTTACAAACTGTAGAAGTCTGATTCTTTGTATACTGTCACAAGAAAAAGTAGTCATGTACTTACAGGACAATCAGCTCTCATGTTCCATTTGCTACTGGATCATTCTGTTATGCCATGGGTTACCTTCTCTAGCCAATTGTTTGCCTTTATTTAGAGCAAAAGAAAAATGACTGACAATGATTTGGAAGCAGAAATTTCTGCATGGCTGCAGCCCTTCTGCCTAGAGAACTTTATAGTCATTGTTATGTGAGTGTCTAAACAATGCTTGGTCCATGTCTTTATCAATGGTCATATTTTCCCCTGGATCACCAACTGGTAATCAGGCTAGAATCCCTTCATTTTAAGTTTTGCCTAACTTTATGGGGAATTTTGAACCCAATTGCCTGCTTACTAGAGGACAACTGAAGATGCCCTTCTCAGCCAGAAAAGTCATTGATCTCCGAAGCAACAGCCTATTGGCTCATCTTTAATCCCGGGGAATTCACATACTTCCTTAGACTACATAATTTCAGGAATGGAAGACCTTCAACTTTTTTGTTTAAGCTAGGATTATACTCAAGGATGCTAACAAAGTGTTTTCTTTCCACACTAATTTTTATAGGCTAACTTGTGTTCTCACCAAGTACATTTGCTGAGGTACTAACCCCTGGTACTTAAAAATGTGATTGTATGTGGAGGCAGGACCTTTAAGGAAGCAATTAAGGTTAAATGAGGTCATATGGGTGACTGTAATCCAATCTGAAAGGTATTATTATAAAAAGAGGAGATTTGTACTCACAAAGACACCAGGGGTTCTGCCACAGAAAAGGCCATGCAAGGACACAGCAAGAATGTGGTCATCTACAAACCAAGCAGAGAGGTCTCAAGGATAAACAAACCTGCCAGCACTAAAACTCAAACTTTCAGCCTCCAAAACTGTGAGAAAATGAATTTTTGTTGTTTAATCACCCAGACTGTTATAATTTGTCATGGCCAGCTGGCAAATGAGCACACTAACATTTCATTCTTGTGTTTTCTGAGCTCACCTGGAACCCCCCAAACTTAGCATTGGCTATTTCTTTTTCTCAAATATCTGCTCTATCATTCTTAGTCCTCCACAAATCAGTAAATTCTTCTAAATAAATAGGGACTAGAGCCTATACCATAGAATGGGGAAACAGTAGGATGCTCATGGAATATTTTGATATTTTGACGCATTACTAGGTGATATACAATAGAGAATTTTTAAAATAAAAGTTTACAATTGAATGTGAATCTAGGAACATTAAATCTCCCTCTGTAAGTAAAAGGGAGTTTTAAAAATATAGGACTAAAATTATGATAGGATCAGTAATTCAGTAGATTTAAGTTAGCAATAAAAAGTTTTAGTTGCTGAATAAATTCACTAATAATCTAGCCAACTCTACCACATTAAGATTATAAAAATACTGTGCACACCTAAAGATCCTAACTGACATATAAGGTGAGCAGCAGAATATAATTTGATAAAGGAGGAAGGGGCATCTCTGTGATTACTAAACACTAGAGAACAGATTGTTATAAAAAAAAATAGAAATTCAGGTTTAGGATAAGATTTCATACATGCTATGATCTCTCCAGCATTCTTCTGTGATTATTTCTCTGCTTTCTAACCTCAGCTCTTCTGTGCTCATCACATAAACCTCATCTCAAACAAATCATATTTGGTGACTTCATCAAACCATATCTGGTTAGACTCTCTCTTTCATGGTCTAACAGTTGTAAATGGGCATGCTCATACATAATGCATGGCGCTGTGCACTGAATAACATCTTTGACATTCATACTGAGTTTTTAGAAACATAGAATAATATACCCTGAGGAAGCAAGTTAAATATAAAAGTGGCCTTGTAACTTGAGAAGGGATCTCAGCCATTAAAAAATGACAGCCCTTCATAAAGAGTTGGAGGGCATTGAAAAGAAGTCTTTACAAATTCATGTATCATTAACATGGTGGTAATTTCTAGTGGGTCAAATACAAGCATCTACAGAGAACACTGCACCATTGATAAATAACAAGAAAAATATTTTAAATGAGCAAACTTGGCTTTTAAATGTTTTCTCAAGGGAAATGCTTTTCTTTCATCTCATGTTGGATTTAATTATACTCTAAAAAATGTGACTCTCTCAAGTGAAACACAAGATCAGATCATTTTCAGTCAAAATGTATAGCAGTGAGTAGCAAAGTGAAACAAAGCAGCTTTTTAAAAAGTAGGGACAACAGGTGCCTGATTTCAGATAGAAGGATAAAAGGATGATTTTTTTAATAATTGAATGCGCCAAGAAAATTAAGTAACTTTGCATTATTTAAATTAAAATGTAATCTAGAAGATGATCATCTTTGGCACACTTACAATTTTGTTTTTCTGTACAAAGAATATTTGATATAGGATAGTGTAATATTTTTAGATAAATCCTTGATATTCAGTAAACATAAGAAAATTGTTCAGAATCAAATGACATATCATATTTTTTAAAATTCTGTCATAGAGAAACTACTGGTTCATTGTTAAAATAAAAATGTGTAGAGATTCAAAGTTTCCCCTTCTGTAAAGTTTAATAGCAGGGTGTTTATTGAGTCTCCATACTTTTAGCATAAAACAATTTGTAAGATAATTTTTGAAATTTAATGACTACTTTGGAAAGACAACCACAACAAATATTTTTATTGATGTTGTAGAAACTATCTTTCAATTTAGAGTCACATAAATTTTGTGACCTAAAGTACGGATTTTCTATTTCATAAATATTTCGTATGTATTTCCTACATGTAAACTAGAGGGAGGGAAAATTTCAAACTTGAGATACACTAGGTCAAACATGAGAAAAACAGGACTACAAAATGCAGGTACAAATTTGGATAAAAATCATAAATCTAGAAAGAGACCATTAAAATTAATTGAGGTAAATGTCAGGATGAAGGAAAGCACAGGATTACATGGAGCACTAAAAAAGGATATCAAACCTAGACTGAAAGGAACACAACCAAGAAAAACTGCTTGGAAAAAACAAGTTCTAGAGACAAGCAGGATTAGCTATATAGACAGAGGAGAAGCAGATGGGAAAGCTTATAAGTGAGAAAGAATGGGAAGTATAAACAAACAGGTCCTTGTTCCTTTTATTTATTAAGCACTGCAGTTTGACTAGAACATATTTTGGAACAACCTCTAGAACCCCCAAAGAAGAATTCTTATGGTGGTTAACATTATAGTTAGTTTTATCTATTTAAATTTATTTATTTATTTATTTTTTTATAGAGGCTTTTTTTTTTTTAATTTATTTGTTTGTTTGTTTATACATGCACTGGGTACAGTCAGAAGCGCGGGAGGGTGAGAGAATTCACCAGAGCCAGAGCAGGGAGCAGAGCAGGCAGAAGGACCGAAGTACACTGCTGAGGGGAGCAGCGGGCGGCAGGAGAGGTCTGAGCGCCATGTGGGACCCTCCTCTGGTGGCCGGGGAGCAGCCGGGGATCGAACCGGTGCCGCAGAGGCCGCGGGCAGCTTCGCAACCCAGCGCTCAACCGCTGCGCCACCGGGGAGGCCCTATCTATTTAAATTTAAAGAAGGAAACCTTACACAGATATCCTTGTGGCTCTGAATACATTTGTTTAGTATTATGCTTTGGGATTTATCAGTGTTGTTGCATGTAACCAGTTGTTAGTTTTCATTGCTATATAGTATTCACCTGAGTGGGCATACTAGTTTATCCATTCTATTGTAGATAGCGTTGGTTTATTTTCAGATTTGTGCTATTATACATAATAATGTCATAAACATTCTTCTACATATATAAGAACATGTGCTTCTTAAAGGAAAAGTACATTATTAGGTATAAGATAAATAATGAAAATTCTCTGTATTAATTCTCATAATGTGTTATGACCATGGCAAAACTTACTTAATTTGTATACCTGCTAACAAACAGGAAATCTTTTCTTTCCAGTTGGTAACACTTGAAAATTCAAGAACAGCACACATTTTATTTCATAATAATGTGTAAGATCAAATCAATGTGACAGTAATTAAATTAGGAAGCATTTCAATAAAGAAGTGAGATGAAAATATAGCAAAATTAGAAAGGTCTTTGTTCCCAATAGGAAGGAGTAGGCTGTAGCCTTAGTGGTTAGTGATATATCTTCGGACAGTGCTATAAACAAATGTTTTTTTTTTTTTTTAATTATCACTCTATTAATAATGTGAAAGATAAAAATATAGGATATGCAAGGAAGAAAAAAAGTGATATTTCACTAATTCCGGTTAGAACTGAATGAAGACAGGCTGGGAAATAAAAAAGTAAATAGTATCCATGGTTCTGAACAATTTGAGTATTTCTGAATCATTTAAATACTTATGAAACTATAAACTCATACAGAAACATATTCATAGCCCTATACTTTTAAATTTTACATATTCTCATGAGGATCATAGACTGAAATTTACTCATAAATGCTAGACTCAGACTCTAGATTTAAACAATATTAACTTATGTGAATAGGACTAGGGAAAAAGCAGAGGAGAGTGTGGTTTGGTACTGTTTGGCTTTTAGCAACAATAATTATTCACACCCCATGTTCTCCACTCTGGCTTTAAAACTAATGGAGAAATAAAAGATAAAAAGCACAAGTGAAATTCAAATGTCAAGTATTTGCAAATAAAGGATAAGAGGCCACATTTGGACTCCCAAATGCATTCATTAAACTTAACTGTTTGGTCACAGGAAAAACTCAAACAATTTAATCATGGAAGGCCTCGTTTTGCACATAAATTTATCTTACTAAAAAATTCCCCTTGGAAAAAAAATCTAGAAAGAGTACAAGTAAAAAAAAATGTTTCTTACCTTCAAACTTAGAAATCAGAGATTCTTAGGATAAGAAGAGGCTATTCTTTCTAGTAATTAAAGAAGAACATGAGTAACAGAAAAGCTATTAGAAAAAAATTGGATCAATTATCAGAGCTCACATCACTCTTCTTAAAAAGGCAACAGAGAAAACAGAGTCAGGAGAAGGATCTCTTGTGTGAAGAAAGTGAAGGAAATGAAACCAAAACAATGATAAGGCTAATTTTATATTCAGTTTTTGTTTATTTTTATTTTTATTGAAATAATATTGCTCAGATATTATATAGGTTTCAAATGTACAGCATTATGATACTACATCTATACATGTTATGATCACCACCAAAATCTAGTGTCTATCCTAATAATTGATCCCTTTTACCTGACTGCCTACCTGTCATCCTCCTTTTCCTCTGGTAATCACCATTTTATTCTTACAATCTGAGTGTTTTTGTTTTGTTTTATGTTACTTTATTTTCCACATCATAGAGTGTTTGTTTTTCTTCACTTGACTTATTTCCTTTAGCATACTACCCTGTAGTTATCACAAATGGAAATATTTTATCATTTTTGTACCTGAGTAGTAGTATTTTGTGTATATATGTTACATTTTATTTATCCATTCATCCATCAGCATATACGTAAGTTGTTTCCAAATCTTGATTATTATGAATAATAGTGCAGTGAACATAGGAATGCATGTAACTTTTTTAACTTTTTGAATTGGTGTTTTTGTGTTATTTGGATAAATACCCAGAAGTGGAATAGCTGGATCAAAATAGTATTTCAATTTTTCACTTTTTGAGAAATGTCAATACCATTTTTCTCAGTGACTATACAAGTTTACATTCCTACCAATAGTGCAAAAAAAAAAAACAACTTTCCTCCTCACCCTTGCCACTAGTTTTTGACACTAGTCATTCTCACAAGTATAATGTAATATGTTGTGCTTTCAATTTGTATTTCCATAATAAGATGTTATGATGAACATATTTTCATGTGCCTGTGGATCACCTGTTTATATTCTTGGGAGACATGTCTATTTAATTAAAACTGCTAGATTTAGTACATTAAAGTATATGATTCTAAGTTGCATTTCAAGGTCAAACAATAAATAATATATATAAGTATATAGTGTAAGTAGCCCATGCAGTATTTGGAACATAGTTAAAAAGTAGTTTTTTTAATCTGAAATTCAACCATAAGTTGCTGTCTTGTATTTTATCTGTCAAACCTAGTGTAAGAGGTTGGTGGTTATAGAAAAACTGGGTACTTAAAAGAAGACTAATAATATAATGGGTTGTTCACATCAAGTTTGAGATTTAATTTGTTCTAAAGCACTATGCAATAGGTAGATTTTCTATTATGGACAATGTTTGAGAAAGGTATTTTTTCCTACCAGCCACAATTCTCATCTATCATAATTCTCATAATCGTCAGCTTTTTAACACACAGTTAAATTATATCATAATTAATATATTATAAAATAAACTTTTAAAATTGAAATGGAATATACATGTTTTCAGAAGAGAGAATACAAGAACTAAATGTCCTAAGAATGAATAATGGGAATCTCGTTATTTAGGAGGTAGGGAGAGAGGACATGATAGTTTAATAATGGGCCCTACCTTCAAAAAAGAAAATCTCAGCAAACTTGATTTTTAGGAAATCACCTGTATTTAGAAAAGTAAACAATAAAATCCATAGGAAAATGTCCCAATAGAAGTTCAGTGAAAAAAAATCGGGGCCTCCCTGTTGGTGCAGCAGGTTGAACACCACGCTGTGAAGCTGTCCGCAGCCTCTTCACTGCCTATTTGATTCCTGGACGGCCAGGGTTGGGCTAGGGAGATACCCACATGGTGCAGCAGACCTCTCCTCTCTCGCCTGCTGCTCCCCTCAGGAGTGTGTTCAGTCATTCTGCCTGTTTTGCTTCCCAGTCTGTCTCTGGCGAATCCTCTCACCCTCCCACATCTCTGGCCTGTGTGCCAGTTCTTGTATAAATAAATAAATCTTAAAAAAAAAAAAAAAGAAGTTCAGTGAAAATATCTCAGATCCTGTTTTACTTCTGTTGCTAGAGGAGATAACTTCTAATGTCACTTCTAAATCTCAGTGACTCAAAGATAGAGATAATGCCATTGGATTTTCACTTTAAAATGTTTAATTATATGTTACATGAATATCACCTCAATAAATTATGAATGAAAAACAAAGACATTAAAGATCTATTTTTCTTCTTTATCCCACAAGAATGGGCACTCTGAGTGAACTTTTTCCTCAGTACTCTTTCATGAGGACATCCATAGCACTTTTTTTTTTTTATATTTTATCTTTGTGAAATCATTCATTTTTTCTCATCATATTCTTCTACTTCTACCTTCTATTGGGTTTTCCTATTCATCCTTAGGACTTTTAGTTCTTATTTTCATAGTCTCTTTTGAAAATATATGCATAATATATTTCAATTTTAAAAGTCTTTTTTATAAAGGTATTAATTATAATAATTTTATCTTGGTGTATGATCTCTATAAACATATTTAACCAAATTTTTAATTTGAATATTAGCTTTCTTCAGAAAGTAAAGAGAAGCAGTATCATCCTGTGCATGGAGATTTACAGAGGTTTTATGTGGAGTCAACTGAGAGTTGCAATTAATATATTAATACAGAGATATTGATTATATCTTGATTTGATAATGTTATGTCAATCAGAGTTAAATATTGCAGGAATTTCCGGCTATAAAATGCTTTGAAGTGAAATATTTATACATTTTGTTTTCATAATTAAAATATAGTATTTGCATCAAATTAATGAGCATCAAAATCTCCCTTCTAAAAATGCTGCTCTTAAAATTGGGTGGCATTTTTGAACAGGCTCATGGCATTTGCCTCAAGGATTCCTTTCCAGAATTAGTTTCTGTTTTTGCACAGAAATGCTGTACCACATGTAACCTGTCCTCTTTCACACTTTAAAGGGGGAAAAATTTTTCTTTAAGTTTTGGCAATCATTGGCTTCTTTCCTTTATTGCTCCATTTTCAACCCCTTCTTCAGTGTTTTCCAAAGTCAGGGCCCTAGTCTGGAATGGTTTTTTCCTCAGAAATTTTATAATAATATGGCAGAAAAATTTCTGAGATACTTAATCATAAACTGCAATGTGATAGCTCTTTGGAAAATATTCTTTAGAATAATGCTACATTTCCTTCTTCCTGAGAAAGAGTTTGCTGAATATGACTGTGCTGAACTTATCTTCCAACCTCAGAATGTTTCTAACATTTTGTATAATTTATATATATATATATATATATATTTAGTGGTTGTCAAAATTAATTTTAAAATGTTTGCATTTCAGATTCAATACTTTTTTGCCTCCATTTCAGATTAAAGCATTTGAGTCAGTCATGAGGAAGCCTCTGAGGCTCTGCGACTCTGTTTTCTTGCACTTGATCCTTGTTAAAAATGCCATGCCACCCACAACAATTTTCTATCCCTTGAACACATCAAACTTGTTTCTCTTCTGATTTTTGGCAGTGTATTTTCTATTTAGAATGCTTTCCCCATAGCTGCTACCTTCTGATTATTTACACTTCCATTCAAATATCAGTTCAAAGAAAAATCCCCTGACCATTTTCTGCTAAAATAACTCTAATCTCTCCTCATTGTCAGGTTTGATCTTCTTCACAGAATTTATCTTTCTCTTCATTCACATCTTCTACCCATTCTTCTTCTATGAAATGAAAGCTAACTGAGAAAAGGTACTCTATGCTAGTCATCGTTTTGTTTTCAGTATACAGTACACAGAGTCTAGTATAAGTTTTAAAACCATTTGCTGGTTAGATAATGAAGTGAATGAGTTGCTGTGAATGATTATTAAAAATAAATAAGACAGTTATAAGCATGCTCCATTCCTGATAAAACAGCTTTGTGAAAATTGTATTAGGGAAGTAATCCTTACGGATTAATACTTAGGGTATGGGGGCAGAATTTTGAAACTCTATAATAAGAGTGAATCAGAAGAGTCAAAGGAAAGAAATATGTCATCTAACATATTACCTGTAAAGGTGATATTTGGAAACTTAACCCTTTGTCTTCTCCTATAGTATAATCGTTAGGATTGTTATGAGCCATTGCTTACCGCATCAAGAGGACAGAATGCATGTGGTTGCTCCTGGTAATGTGCTATTTACTGAGCTGGCTCTTGTTTACAGCTAATATATTTTTAAGTGATAAAAGAAATTTTTAGCCTCTTTAGATAAACAAAATGCCATTTGACACCAAATTTGTCTTACTTCATATAGTTCCAAATTTAGTCTTGTTTTTAGAACCAACTATGTAGCTTATCTAGCTCAGCAATTAGTAGCCGTTTTTAGTAAAAGGCCAAGTAGTAAATAGTGGTAAAAGTAATAGTAAGTAAAGGCACATTTGCAGTATGGGCAAATTTTTGCATATTGTTTTTTTGAGTGTTTGTATGTGGACATATGTGAGTATGTTTATAAACCTTTAAAATTACAAAAGTCAGTCTTAGTGATATACAAAAACAGGCTGCAAGTTAGACTTGGCCTAAAGGACATGCTTTGTCTACTTCTGATCTAGCTCATTTTTCACTTGAAATAGAATTACCTTGTACCTGAATCTCACTTCTGGAATATAACCCCTCGTGTACCAGTGCCTCTTGGATTATTCATCTGCTTTAATCTTTTTATTCTAGAATTCTTTGTTTCTGTCATCCAAAAAAATCCTTGTTATTTCTTTTATAATCAGCTTATTCTCTGCCCTCAGCAAAAAAAAGTCAAAAAGTTAAAATAGTAAAAAATACTTCTCATAACTCAAAATTTATGTTGTTGACAGTCATTTTGAGGATTCTGCTGCCTACTGATATCTCTGAATTTCAATCACTGGATTTTAATCATGTGAGAAGACCTGTTTGTTGTTCATGTTATACTATCAGATACCTGTGATATAATTTTTTGTTTGCATACTGTTGCTGTCACATTCAGGCTTTCAGATTTGACTTCTCTCATTGCTTGTAGATGACTCTCCTACTTCATTATCAGTATTTTGACCATTGGGGGATGTAGTTACAAACAAATATTTTTTTTTTCACTTACCATCTCACTTCATTCCACAGTGTCTTGTCAGAATCCGCTATGATACATGATCCTTACTTCCTTACTTTTAATACTGATCATATCCTATATCTTGGGACTATGTTTCTTCTCTAACTATAAACTTTTTTTCAGTATTTCCAGTCTCCTCATTATGATTGATCCTTTCATCTTCATTTATAAAAATATCCATGACTTCTTTATTAAAAAATAAATGAGCATGCAAATTGTGATTGTATATCCTTCTTATATCAGATTATAAGAAAACATGGTTTTACTCTAAAAAATTTATTCAGAATTAGGACGCTACCATGTATCAGATTATGGACTCCTGAACATAGCTTTAGAATGAATTATTTTCATGCTTCTTATAAAAAAATCATATACATGAATATTAATATATCTCAGTGAATATTATTTTATTATTAAAATGCATATTATATAAAGTACTAAGTAACATAATCATCATTATTTTGAACATAATGATCATTGTTCAATTACCATTTTACTAACAAAAAATAGACTTATTTTATTTCATTCCTCAAGATTTAATATAGCAATTTTGACCTCTCAAGCAGCAACTTTTTTTTTTTGATGTTTAAGAGATTCAAGATACTTCTAAAGTTTTAATCCTGAAAATGTGCCATATTTTAGGAGATATAGATAATTTAATGATCTTGAAGTTATTAGCATTATTATTTTGGGAAAATGAGTGGATTAAAAAGATGTGAATAAATATATATTATTTACAAACACACAATGGAATACTAGTCAGCAGTAAAATAAAAAAGATAAACTCTTGTCATTTGTGAAGCATTGGTAGAATTGGAGTGGTTCTGCTAAGCCAAATAAGTGAGACAAAGACAAATACCAGATATTTTTGCTCATATGTAGAATTTAGAGAAACAAAGAGTTATACAAGTTCCAGATCAAAAACAAGCCCTAGACATTTGGCTGTAAACTGAGGCTACCATTGGGAGAGAATGAGGGTGGAGAGCAAAGGTGGAAAGACTGAATAATGCTTGCCCTGTGGTGGGTATGGTGTGCTAGGATATATTTGAAGAAGTGGGATTCTGTATTTCTGAATGATATATGGTCTTGTAAACCATGTTTATCAAAAAATATATTTAAAATATTTTCAATTAACTTAAAATGCAATCTGAAAGAAGTCAGGATATTAGGTTTTTACCACTGATTTCCTAAAATGAGAAGAGAACTGTACCAATGCAGATGTTTCATCAAATAAACTCCCTTTTATCTACAAAAAAGTTTATTCTCTTAGATAGTGATACAACTTAAATTCTGTCAAATTATCACAAATTTGGAAGAATATTTACAAAAAATGAAACTGTCAAATATTACATTTTGATTGCACATATTCAGAAATCAAACTTATTCATAAATGAAACCACACAATCAAAATGCAATTTTATAGCCTTGTAGGCTTTTTGAGAAACATAAATGAAGTAATGCATGAGAAGTTGCTTTGTAAACCATAAAATGCTGTAATAATAAAATACATTATTAGTCATCTCTGGGAATGAATACCTGTAACTAAATTGTTAGAAAGACTTTGAAAGTATTTGGTAATTGAAAATTGCATTGCAGACATACAGCCATTATAAATTTGTCTGGTATGGTTTTAACAAGTTAGAATTTAAAAGCTGTTTATCTTCTAAATAATTTGATATTTTGCCATACAATGTAAGAAAACTGCACATATGTAACTACATATACACACAACTGGAAAATATACATTATTTGGTATGAAGGGGGAGTTGCTGAAAATTATTTAAAAGGGAAAGTGAAGACCACCATAGAATTTTAATTTTTAAATAAATTTTATATCCTAGAGTAATGATTTTCTTGTACAAATTCTACTTGCTTGCATCAAATTATGTCAAATACATACAAGATGCATGTTCTTCACAATTAACTGATGTCTATGTAAAAGTAGCTATTTATACTTCATAACTAATATTACCACATAATTAACATTCAAAATACCCTGTGCTAGTCAAATAAAGCATACATATCTATATAACAAAGTACAATCACAACTTATAAATTCATTATAACATACAACTTTATAGTTACAAGCAAGCAGTAAGCAAGTAAGTATGACCTGGATTTAGATGTTTGTGAAATTTACCAAATTTTATTTGATAGACATATTTTTAACTTAATTTCTGAAAGACATTATACCTTAGAGTAAATAATAATAACTTTGTATTTCATAACAACCAAATTACTTTTGAGTTCTCTGAATCTCCATACTTTCTAATAAAATATTATATACACAAGTACCAACTGTACATTTAAAGTAAAATTATTCCTTTATGGTACAAAAATGCTTTTGTTGATTATTTTCTCTGCCAATTAATGTACCAAAACATTGTCAACTTAATTACATATTGTTGTCTTATAATACCTAAATAAACAATGTGTCATTGATCATTAATAGAGAAAATTTTGTAATATCTAGTCAAGTTATATTGGCATTTGCTCTCTCACCCCATTTTGAGGAATTTACCCTGAAAGTACACCTCCATATAAATGGTATAAAATATAGAGAGGTTATTTATATAGTAATATTTAAAATATCAAAATATTGAATACCACTTATGAAACTATTTGCAAGTCACTGGTAAAGCAAAACAAATACATATATGTATCTGTTTATATGTGTGTGTGTGTGTATGCTGTTTATCCACTAAATGGAATTCTATTAAATCAATAAAATCCAGAAGGTAGAACCTGATAAAAGGAATTCTAGGATATGCAATTAAGGAACAAACACACTTTCATATTGACATCTAGATATATGCAATAAGGATTAAACAAGACACAATAGAAAAAAATTGCCTTAAGAGATTGCATCATAATAGATATAATGCAACAGAACAAAGGTTAGGTGTTACTCTGACATTGTCCCTCTAAATTTTTCATGAACCTTTTTTTATAATAGCAAATTATTTCACAAGTCCCTCTTGATATACTGGAAGGAAAAAACAGAGCTACAAGGGAATCTAGAAGTATTAGGTTTTTTGTTTGCTATGATATTGATCTAGCAATTATGAAACTTATTTATTTTGTAAAGTAGTGAAAAAAAGTATTTGGGGGTTTTAGGAACTAGATTATTTACTGGGAGAAGCGATGTAAAAATCTGAGAAATATGGAAGAATTATATGTTGTTGAATTTGCAGAATCAGTTGAAGCATAAGAGTTTGTCATTAGGGCCTCCCAGGTCGTGCAGAGGTTGAGCGCTGGGTTGCGAAGCTGCACGCAGCCTCTGCAGCTCTGGTTTGATCCCCGGCCACTGGGAGAGGGTCCCACATTGCACGTAGACCTCTCCTGCTGCACCCGCTGCTCCCCTCAGCAGTGTGCTTTGTCAGTCTGCCTGTTCTGCTCTCCGCTCTGGCTCTGGTGAATTCTCTCACCCTCCCACGCTTCTGACTGTACCCAGTGCTTGTATAAATAAACAAATAAATCTTTAAAAAAATATGTATATATATATATATAGTTTGTCATTAAATATTCCTACAGGCATGAGACTGTTTAGCATCTAGATTTTGTTGTTGGAATATCATTTTGACTAAAGGGAGTCAAGGCTTCTTTAAATCAACAAACAACTATGAACCAGAGACACTCTATGGGGGTTGGGGGCGGGGAAAGGAGGGCTTGGGGTCAAAATAAGGGGGTTGTAATTGTAAGGGGAATATAACAATAAAATTTAAATAATAATAAAAAATAAATAAAAATACTAGTCATCTCTAGGTCTGGGAAAGGAGAAATACTTTTAAAAACTACCTTAATGTGTCAGAAAGTAAGAAAATTTTTTTTAGAGGAAGAAAGATGGGGCAGAAGAAAAAAAAATTAGAGACATTTTTAAAAGACATTCACCAACTTGAAAATATTCTCAGTGAACAATTTTGGAAAATTTGAGTACCAAAATAAAGGGAATGGATCATTCAATGTAATGTTGGGAGACAAATTCTCCTTGAGTCACTCACATTTTTGCACATCTCTGAAAGAAAGCATTGAGAGCTTTTGTTCAGGTCTATTATTTCTAAGGATATTTATATAGCAAACTGTTTTGGGAAGATAGAGATATTTGTTCCCTCCAGGCAGTAGAGAGATTTGTTTCCTGACCAAGATAAAAAATCATTATCTGAGGCTAGGAGAAAGTTAGATTGGACAGAAACCCCCTTAAAGATGTGGGGTTTGCTCAGCTTGAAATTCCATAGTGTAAGGTTCATAGTACAGATGTACTGCCTGTAATAGGTCTTTTTTTTTAAAAATATTTATTTATTTATACAAGAACTGGTGTACAGGCCATATGCGGGGGAGGGTGAGAGGATTCACCAGAGACAGAGAGGGCACAGAACAGGCAGGCTGACGAAATACACTGCTGGGGGGAGCAGCGGGCAAGACAGGAGAGGTCTGCTCGCCATGTGGGTTGCTCCAAGGCCGGCAGGGATCCAACTGGCACTGCAGAGGCTGCAGACAGCTTCATAATGCTGCGCTCAGCTGCCTGCGCCACCAGGGAGGCCCTGTAATAAGTTTTTTTTTTTTTTTGGAGCCTGGAATTTCCTGTCTTTTGCCAGCAACTATGAAATTGTGGATCCTACACAGCTCTTAACAGGTTTAAAAAAAAAAATTAATGAGTACTCAATGATACTGCAAATGTAGGGGAGAACAACCTATTTTGTTTAAGAATGTTTGCATAAACTGGTCCAACCACTGTGGAGAGCTGTGTGGAGATTTCTGGACCTACTAAACATAGAGCTTCCATATGATCCAGCAATTCCACTCCTAGGTATTTACCCAAAGGACACAGAAACATCAATTCCAAAGAACACCTGCACCCCTATGTTTATAGCAGCACTGTTTACAATAGCTAAGCTTTGGAAACAACCCAAATGCCCAAAAATAGATGACTGGATCAAGAAGATGTGGTACATATATACCATGGAATATTACTCAGCATTCAAAAAAGATAAACACATGCAATTTGCAGCAACATGGATGGCACTGGAAGGGATCATGCTCAGCGAAATAAGCCAAAAAGTAAAAGAAAAATACCGGATGGTCTCACTCATAGCAGGAATCTAGAAAACTTAAATAAGGGACCAGGAAAACGAATAACTATAAGAAAGTGAAAATCAAAATCAACAAAAAACTACGAACCAGAGACACTTTTAAGGGGGCGGGGGTGGGAGGGGAGAGATTGGGGTCAGAATGGGGGGGCTGCAATTGTATGGGGAATATAAAAATAAAATTTATTATTAAAATAAAAAAAAAGAATGTTTGCATAATAAATCTAAAAGCAATGTCAAAACTAGAAAATTACTATATTGCAATGACCAAAGTGATAACTGCTTTCAGCAAGAATAAGCAATGTATGTTAAATCACTGCATGAACGTTTGTTAAGGAAAAGGATATAAGAATATTCACATGCTTGTAAACACAAGGAGAAAACACAGGGAAATTTCTCACCTCTTAATTATAAGGGGTGAAATACATATTTCTAGTGGAGAAATATTGCAGATGTTATCTTATTTGAGTAATCCACAGGTTCAGTATTATTGGATCAAACTGAGATTATAAACCTTCTGATAAGATACAATATAAAGTACACAAATCACCTGTGTTTTATTATTTTCAAAAACACTTAACTTGAATTTATTATGAGCTATAAAATCAGGGTAATTTGACATACTCTGTAAGAGAAGTGATTTGGGCTCTTTCAAAACAGAAATGTGATGTATTTTTTTTTTTTTAAGTTAGGGATTCATCTACATTAAAGGAGTTTGAAGACACATGGCAACATAATAGGCTTTTGCTTTTTGATTGTATCCTCAATTAAAAGTATGCCTGGGCCTCCCTGGTGGCGCAGCGGTTGAGCACTGGGTTGTGAAGATGCCCGCAGCCTCTGCAGCACCAGTTCGATCCCCGGCTGCTCCCCGGCCACCAGAGGAGGGTCCCACATGGCACGCAGACCTCTCCTGACGCCTGCTGCTCCCCTCAGCAGTGTACTTCAGTCCTTCTGCCTGCTCTGCTCCCCGCTCTGGCTCTGGTGAATTCTCTCACCCTCCCGCGCTTCTAACTGTACCCAGTGCTTGTATGTATAAACCAAACAATCAATTAATCAATAAATCTTTAAAAAAAAAAGTATGCCTAAGATCATCTTTTGGGGTATTTGCATAAATCAAAATTATAAACTTTAAAATAGATTATAATAACGGGCCTCCCCTGGTGGCACAGCGGTTGAGCGCTGGTCTGTGAAGCTGCCCACAGTCTCTGCAGCGCCGGTTCGATCCCTGGCCACCGCGAGGGTCCCACATGGCATGCAGACCTCTCCTGCCGTGCCCTCTGCTCCCCTCAGCAGTGTATTTCATCAAGTCTACCTGTTCTGTTCCCTGCTCTGGCTCTGGTGAATTCTCTCACCCTCCCGCGTTTCTGACTGTACCCAGTGCTTGTATAAATAGATTAATTAATTAAAACAATAAAATAGATTATAATGTATTGTTATTAAATTCTAAGTTACAATAATGACTGTGTGGTTAAAGAGATACAACAAAAGAAGCAACCAATTGGTGAATTTAGGTAAAAGGGTATATGGGCACTCCTTGTACTATTTTTAATTGTGAATTTTTCAAAAGTTTTAGGAAGTTTTGTCATCATATGTTTATGATTAATCTACTAAGCCAACTCAGTTTGGCTGATGAAGATGGTAAGTATAGATATAAAATGTGCATAATACCAAATACCAACTCATCTTAATTATAAAAGTTTATCCAAAATATTAATTGAATGTAAAATTTTTTGCTGCCATGGACTTGTTGAGCCTAAGAGTAGAGCATCATTAGGCACCAGAGACAGAGAAAAAAATAACACACCTCTGAATCCATTATATGATTATGTACATTCTATCTCAAGTATACTCAGGGATTGAATCTCAGTTGTCCACAGGGGGCAACTTTCTCCCCTCAGTGCTCAGTATCTTCTTCTCTACTTACTCATTTGTGATTCCTGAGATGAGCTCCGTGATATGCCTCAAGCTCAGTTTTTAGTGGAACATGAATCAAGACCCACTGTCAAAATATCAGAGATATCTGATAATTTATGTTAGAAATTATGCTATCATTTAAATATTGAGATTGCATTATTATAAATAAAGTGTTGATGTAATAAAATTACCTCTCCCTTCCCCCAGCTAAGTCAAATCCTACAGAGTGAAAATTCTTGTAGACATTCTAAATAAAATTAAATAAATTTTCCTTCATTTATAGTTAGGGAAATATCTTTACACATGTTAACCCAGAGCTCAATGGTTGCAAGGTTAGACTTGTGAAAAATATTTCTGTGTAAACTTTTATTCTCTTCAGTAACAATTCTATTTTTATTATCAAATTATCTACTTTAATTCCCAAACTTATTTTTGAAAATACATTTTATATGGAGATCCTATATATTCCATAGCTCCAAATCATCACAATTTTTTCTATTATATGTTCAATCATTGTTTATCACTGCAAAAAGACTTTTACTATTTTTTTTCTAATTTTTAGAAGCTTAACTCTCAGTGTCTTCAGATACTTTCACTAGCATATACATGTAAAAGAAGAGGAAATTTGAAACAAAAAGTTTTTGGTAGAGAATTTTTAATAAAAAAAGCATAGGACTAAATGCAGTAAATGTAATAATAACAATTCTTTAGTATCAAAAATTTAAGTCAACTTTTAATATGTACTTACTAAGCATGATATATGTATGGGAGAAGATGCCAGTGTCTTAATTTATTTCAGAGTAAAACATTCATGGACATCCAAATATTAGTTGCAGTTAATTTCCAATTTATTAAAATTATTTTTCTTAACCATTAAATGTTTAAATTTATTAACTTTAGTCCAAGTAAAGTATAAATCTGGAAAATGGGAGATAAACATTTTTCTTTTGGCAGATACTAATACGTTTAAAATTAGTGAGAGTGTTCAGATTTTGAACTCTTCTTTCAAGAAAAAGTGGGAGAAAATGAAAAACTTCAAGTGAGTAATAAAGCTTTACAAGAAACTGCACAACCATTGCCAAGAAATATCTGTGAAAAATCTGAGATGGACAATATAAATTGCTTCTGGCTATCAAGGGAAAAAGAAATTTTGATGGTGTTATAATCAAAATTTCCTCTTCTACTATGCCAGTTTCTTTCTTACTCTTCCTTTACAGATCAAGTACAAAAAATGGAGAGTATGAGTATCAAAATTGAATATATCTCTTAATTCATTTAAATAACTTACCATGGGAAATGTCACAGCTTCCATTTCCATAGAATTCCTTTCAAATTCTCTGATAAAGTTTCAATATTAAGGCAATTTATGAGTAAAATTCTAATTAACATTTTTGATATGTTATAGTACACTCTGACAAGTTGTATTTATAGCAGATGAGAAACTAAAAAAGTTTCTAACAACTTTATATTTTATGAAAAGTATAACTTATCACAGTTTCTTTGAATTTTCCCCAAAGGACAAAGCTAAACTTCTGCAAGTATTATTTAAAAAGTAACACCATCAGGGTTTAGAATATTATGACAGTAAAATACAGCAAATAATATAAGGTCACTTTTTAATTTCAGAAAGGAATATTTTGAGTAGATGCCTACTTACATAAATAACATGAAATTTAAGAGCAATCCAGAAAATGACACTTTGATAAGTATAAAGTAAAAATAGATACAAATTAATTTTACACACAATCTTATATCCTTCCTCAGACTCTATGTTTTTGTCTCAAGCATCCATTCTTTAAACCAATTTTAAATGACTAAATTGAGAAATAGATAACTAAGATTTGGAATGTCGCCTAAAGAATAACTAGTGAAATAACTTGAAACATTTTTAAAATGTTTCCAAATTTTATATTTTTTCTACTTAATCACATTTTGTCCCCAAATATAGAAAAGAACCACCACAAACTGATAAGCAAGAGAGACAATTAACTATTTGTTATATTGCTGTTGAGACTCTGATTTTAGGAGAAAGGATTTCAGTTAATGATTTACCTCCTCTCTGCAGCCTGAATCCTGTCTGCTGAATCCTGTCCCTTATAATATGACTCTACAGTGTAGAAAGAAGCACCAGAAAATTAAGGGGGAAATCTACTGCCATTCTTCAACTCCTGACACTTAGTTGGAAAGGGAAAATAGTGGCTTCAGCCACCAGTGAGTTTGAAAAATACACTTAGCCATGACTGAGAACTGATGTTATTGTGATAAAGAGTAAATAAAGGAGAGATAAAATGGGATTTGGTAGAAAGGATACTAAAAGATACTCAGTCACTAAGAGAAAAAGTCATTTCTCAGATTCTACAGCCACAAAACTCCCTCTGAGTCAAGGAAAGTAAAAAATACAATTTAATTTTTAATTATATAATTTTTCATGGGTCACATGGAATATGATCTATTCATAACTTTTATTTGTAATTTTTTCCCTTAACTTAAAATAGCTTATGGTTTAAAATAAGTGTTCTTATAGTACCTTTTCTTAACAACAGGTTTAAATATTTTATGTTCAAAAACAGAGGAAACCTTGCTACATAGAATTTGCAATACTGGATAATACACATTTCCATTGTATTGAATGAAAACTTTTACAAAGCATTTTAATGAATATTGTCCCTTTATCCCTCTTGAGTGTTCAAAAATAATTGCTACACTTTCTATTTTTTTCATCCTGTATTCTTTCAAAACATATTTATGGAGTACCTATTCCATACCAGGCACAGTAATAGGTACTGTTGGTATAGATTCTGTTAACAGGGGAAGTAACAATTTGAAAGTAGCTTATTATTTAGTCAGAAATATTGCCATTTACACCAAAATGGAAGGAGTTTGAGGTCCTTACATGTAAGCAGAACAAGTTAGAATGTCCAGGATAGATATTGGATGTTTACATGGCAGATGAATCAGCAAAGCAAAATACCTGTAAAAACTAATTGACAGTAATAAAAAGGAGTTTCTGAAGTTAAGAAGCAGGGAGGAGGAGAAAAGTGCCAAAGGAGTTAAGAACAAAGGAAAAAAGGAAAAACAAAAGAAAGAGACAGGATGGGAGACAGGTTATAGGGTGGGGTATTATCTTATATTTTGGAAGTTGATTAATGAAATCTGGGATGAAAAATAAGATGGAGCCTCAAAACCAGAGAATTTACTTCATTACACAGGGTGCAAGCTGAGAAATCATTCCAGTCATCGCAATCTCAGCAGATTTTCTAATACTGAAACAATGAGTCCTAATTATAAAAAAAAAAAAAACTAATAAAAATTTGGATTTATTCCTGGGAAAAAAAGAAAATGGCTAGCAGCACAGTTTTTCCTTTCTTTTACATCTAGTCATGTTCGATCATTAAAACTTTAAGCAAATATGAAGAAATCTGACACAAATCATTGGATCAAACTATGCTTTCAACAACAACAAAAAAAGAAAAATAGATCATAGTGACAGTATGATTTTGGGGGATTATCTCTAGCAGTCATCCTAAAATGAGACTGTAAATCTCTTGAAAGACAGACACTGTTTTGATTACCTTTATGTGGTATTTATTTAGTCTTTTCACCCAAAGCACATTCTTAATATCCCTCTGTAGAAGGAGGCAAATAAATATAATCATCCTAGGTATAACCTAACAAAGATGAATTCTTAAGTACTTTAAAAGAAAACATTATTCTGTAATTTTCTGCTACAATAAATTCTATTTAAAAATAATGGTGTGTGCACCAATCTAAACTATTTAAAACACATATTTATAATATAATCATTTTTTGTGTCTCTTTTTTGTTAATTTGTCAGTCATTTACATATCTATATAAATCAAGCTTTACATTTTTACTCCTCCATATATATGCATGCTTCATTTCACAATCTGTATATCCCAACTTAGATATTTTTCTATCTCTACCATATAGATTTTATTACAACTGTACTGTATAGAGTCATATAATATTAATTTATAAATGATATAGCTACTTTTATAGCTAGACATAGCAGACTTAGATAGTAGCCTTGGAATATAACTTTTTAAGGCAGTTAACTCAGAAATGACATATAGAACAATTCTCCTTTACTTGAATAATTTGTCAAAATGATTCATTCTACAAGTATATATTTCTACATAGTGTCACATGATTAAGAATTTAATATACTGGGCCTCCCCGGTGGTGCAGCAGTTGAGCGCTGAGTTGCGAAGCTGTGCGCAGCCTCTGCAGCACCGGTTTGATCCCCAGCCGCTGGGTGAGGGTCCCACATGGCGCGCAGATCTTTCCTGCCGCCCGCTGCTCCCCTCAGCAGTGTACTTCATCACTCTGCCTGTTTTACTCTCTGCTCTGGCTCTGGTGAATTCTCTCACCCTCCCGCACCTCTGACTGTATCCAGTGCTTGTATAAATAAATAAATAAATCTTTAAAAAAATAATAAAAAAAAAAAGAATTTGATATACTCCCAGAAAAAGCTTACAAAATATTAACACTAACTGAATCTGGATTATGAGATAGCTTAGGTTACACATCTGTTATTTACTTCAAACAACATTACTTTATGATTTATCATTCTACGAGTGATGTTGTATTAGGAACTTTACTAGAACTTTAGAAGGAATAAAAAAAACATTGAATTTCAGCTCATAGTTTTAGAAAGCAAAGATTCATTACTTTTTTATTAAGGTATTATATATTTGGGCCAATTTTGCAAAGCCATAAATGTGAATTATGGATTTATTTTATTGATCAGGTCCTCTGAAAATCATGATGACATCTTAAATTTTATAAAGAACTACCAAACAAAAGTGGTTGAATATAAATTTTCAATTCATGGGTGATTACTTTGCATTATAAAAGTTCAGCTTAATCATATACTCGGAAAAACAATCATCGCAGGATACTGAAAAGGTTAAAGAACTTTATTTTGACCTAATGAATCTCTAGATCATTGTGGAATTATCCAAAGTGGCAGTTTGGTAAACAGAATTTTGTTTTTCGGGTAGTAGAAATTAAATAATAAACTGGCAAATTTAAAACTAAATATGCACATGTTAAGCATCCCAGGGGAAGCAAGAGTGTGTACAGTGGGCTTTTTACATTATTTCCTCCTACATGGTATTTTAGGAAATAATCATATAGTCATTGTAAAATCATTAATCTCCTAAAATAGGAATGATCTCCACATGTCATCTTTGGTTATTTATTTGTTTGTTTTAGAGATTTATTTATTTATTTATACAAGAACCGGGGTACAGGCCAGATGTGTGGGAGGGTGAGAGGATTCACCAGAGACAGAGCCGGGAACAGAACAGGTAGACTGACTGAAATACACTGCTGAGGGGAGCAGCAGGTGAGACAGGAGAGGTCAGCCACACCATGTGGGACCCTCGCAGGCCAGCCGGGATCAAATCGGTGCTGCAGAGGCTGCGGGCAGATTCACAGCGCTGCATTCAACTGCCCGCGCCACTAGGGGAGCCCCATCTTTGGTTATTTAGTCCCAAGAAACTATTCCTTGCGATGCCACAAGCAACATATTCCATGTTGTACTAAGGTTGGGTTGACACTATAAGACACCTATTGTGTAGTCTTTTTTTTTTTTTTTTAAAGATTTATTTATTTATTTGTACAAGCACTGGGTACAGTCAGAATCAAGGGAGGGTGAGAGAATCCATCAGAGCCAGAGTGGGGAACAGAATAGTCACACAGATTAAATACACTGCTGAGGGGAGCAGCAGGCATGGCAGGAGAGATCTGTCGTGTCATGTGGGACCCACGCCGGTGGTGGGGATCGAACTGGCACTGCAGAGGCTGCAGGCAGCTTCGCAGCCCAGCGCTCAACTGCTGCGCCACCAGGGGAGGCCCGTCATTTTTAAGTTGCATTTGAGATTTAAGGTAACATCTTTTTGTTTTTTGCAACATAGAATTTTCTATGCTCTCTTAAATTAAGTTGTAATGTAATAACAAATAATATCAATCAAATAACCATTTAAGACCTGGATATCATTTATTTCAACATTGCAAATGCTACTATTTTTCATTTCAAAGGATTTTGTTAGTTAAAATTCTCTTTGTAGTTCTAGGCTCATCTATGCCTCAAGACAGTCATTTTTTTCCCCATTTTTGCATACTTTTTGTTTTGCTTTTTAATGTGTTTTTCCAAAAATAAAGCTATATATCAATTATCAAGCAATTAGGATTTAACAAATATGCAAGTCATACATGTTTTTCAAGCAATATTTCTGCAGATACCCTTCACAATTACATCTTGTTTAGCTCAGTTATGGTCACTATATAGATAAGGTAGTAGAAGTTAAAGAAGAGAGAAGAGTCTGACAAATGAATTAGTAAAGGACAGGGCATATTTGAGAGAGATGTCTACCAGACATGAACGTATCAAATATTTACTTTTGATAATGCTACGGTTAGATGTACTGGCCGATATGAGGTCAGATACTCTCCATTTATTTTAGAATAAAATGCCTAAATTGTGTGGGGAAAAGGGAGAAAGGATCAAATAATCTAATATAAAAGTTCACTTACAAGTTGGCTTGTAATTTTAGAAAAAGCCTAAAGTAAATCTTTCCCTGGTGTTTGCCCTGACATGTAATTCTTTCCCAAACACTTTACTGCCAGTACCATCTGGCTCTGTCAGTGCAATAAAATCTGAGAAACTAAATCTGTGTCACTATACAAATACTGAATTATGTATTTTTTTTTTGTTGCTTGGTTTTCGCTTATTTTCTAGTGAGCAGATTCCCTACAGTTGAGCAAAGTTTTCTGGTATAAAGAAAAAAAAAATCAACTTCTGTTTTTTATTGTTATGTTTGTATTCAGTTAGAATAAAGATTGCTTAGAAATGGTTATAGCTAAAAAATTTATGAAATCCTACCTCAAAACGTTTTTTCAGTCCTTTATTCTGAATTCGGTTTTGTCTTTCTCTGTTATCGAGGATGACGTCCTTGATAGAAAAGCAAGAATAAGCAAACACTTTTCAGAACTTTGGTTCTAATACTGTAATTCAGGTGAAAGCCCTGGCAAGTTTGCAACTTTCAAAGGAGGAGTATTAAAATCTGATCAAAGAAGGGGCCAAAATTAAATAAATTGGAAGAGTTCATGAAATGCTGTAAGATGTTCAGAAACATAGCAAAAAATGTCACAAAGGACTGATGTTATAGATTCCAAGAGATTCAGAAAGACCAAAAGGATAGAGTATAAAATACTATGTCAAGATAATATCAGAGGGGCCTCCCTGGTGGCGCAGCGGTTCAGCGCTGGGTTGCAAAGCTGCCCGCAGCCTCTGAAGCACCGATTTGATCCCCGGCTGCTCCCCGGCCACCAGAGGAGGATCCCACATGGCGCGCAGACCTCTCCTGCTGCCCGCTGCTTCCCTCAGCAGTGTACTTCAGTCCTTCTGCCTGTTTTGCTCCCCACTCTGGCTCTGGTGAGTTCTCTCACCCTCCCGCGCTTCTGACTGTACCCAGTGCTTGTATCAATAAATAAATAAATCTTTAAAAAAAAAATAATATCAGCGTGATAGTGAAATAGAGATTATCATTGCCCCCCCCAAAGAATGTTAACAGAAAGTTATATTTGTGAGTTAGAAAAGAGAACTATAGACTGTCATTTCAAATATCATAGCTATGATTAGAATGAGAATTCTAAGCCAAACTAGATGTGGGAACAGGTCAAAAAAATACTTTTACATTGTTTTCTTGTTTTCACTTACTTTTAACAGGCCAAAACCTTAAGAATACTTTATAAAGCATGCACAGAAATAAGTTATGCTGTAGTGAATGTATTCACCCAAATCAGTACAGCAAATTCTGTGGTTGATGAAGGTGATAGGGTCAGAGCATAGGTTAAAAAATCTATTCTTTTCAACGGGAAGGAGTGATATTTATTATTTCTCTGAAAATACAAAAGTATAATAAAATAGACAGGGGGATACGTTTCCAAAGAGTTACAACTCAATATTTTCTTCAGTAAATACAGTTGTCATAGACATAGTTTAATGGAGTAAAATTTTGCGATCACACATTTTGAAATTTTACTACATAATAACTGGGTTGAGGTGTGGTGGCTTTTCATTTATTCATTTATGGATTCTTTCATTGGCTGAGCTATTTTGGGGCTGGGACAGGAAAACAGTATCACTTCTGTGCTAGAGGCATCGCATATTGGGCACTGTGCTTGCCTGTTGCATCTGTGTGAGATCTCTCTTCTAGACTCCTGAATTCATTTAAATAGGGTTTCTGTATATTACTCTTCACAAAGGAAAAGATCAAGAGTAGAGAAAAAGAATAGCTAAGGCTTTCTCTTTATAACTAGTGTTATGGCTATTTATAATATATGTAGATGGTTATTCAAATTGTGCATTCTAACATTCTTTTTATAGAATATATTCTAATCCTATCTTATTAAAATTCATCAGAATGACAAAGGAGATATAGAAGCTTGCACAGGAATTTAACTTCTGATTTTGTAGACTGTTTTTCTTTGGAAACTCTTTGGGGAATAAAATAGGTATCATTCATGAGTATGTGAGAACTTCCAAATGTCCAGAGATTTGGATAAAAAGAGCATTAAGTTTCAGATTTTAGAAGACACAAATTCTATTCAACTCCCTCTGTGAACTGGAGGAAACACTCTCTTTGAGTCCCTGTTTCTAATCTAAAAGCAGAAAAATAACTATATTTATTGTTATGGTCAATGGAGGTCATATTTGTGGTCATGCTTAGAGCAACCTACAGATGTGACTATATATCTATATTTATATTTGATTTTAAAATATAATGACATTATACTCTACATACATTCCCACAGTTAAAGCATAGAGGTGGGAACTTTTTCAACTGTTTAGATATCACAAGACAGGAGGATTAAATATGGGGTGGTTGTTTTTTTATAATGTACATTCTATATATAGACAAATGTATTCCCTTTCTCTTATGACAAACTAGATGCCTAGATCATAAAGATATCAACCCCGAGATCTTGTATATATAATAAATGCCCAACTTGCATTAGGTTCAAGTCCTCAGTGCCTTAATTTATCTGTGTTCATTTACCAGAGATTACTGTATACTAACTAGCTGGTACACCTGCTTCTAGAGTTACTACTAGTATTGATAACTGATGTATTGGTTTTATGGGCAGTTGCTGGAGGCATTTTTGGACTATCTCTCTGAGGTTAAAAATTCTTACTTACTGTTTGTTATAGAAACTGATCTTTAAAATTCTGAACATAGAGGAGAAAAACAATTAGTGTATGAAATTGTCCATTGATTTAAAACTGTGGTCAAATTATTACAATTTAGATATGGATAGAAATGTTGTGATATGAAGCATTAGATTCAATTTTATCAAAAGTGCCACTATAAGACAGTATGCTAGGAAAATTCTGTCATATCTAATTTGCTAGGTGTCTGTCTTTAAAACAATAAAGCACTTCTTTTTCTAAATACCTTAATATCCCATATCAAGTAAAACTGCTCGTTCTAAAATGCGTGAGCTTTTCTTATGTATTCCTGCATATCTCTTAGATGCTCTCCTGAACATGTATTTTCCTCATTTGTTTGGAAAGGTTTTTTTTTGTTTTGTTTTGTTTTTTAAGAATTATTAGCTTCTTAAAATCAAGGATAGTTTCCTCTGGGAAATTGTCTAATGCATAACACAGTTGTTAGCATGTAGTTAAAAATGTTTCCTAATTAAATGAAGAATTAACTAAAACATTTATTCTTTACCAGGAATTGGTCAGTAGCTGTAATAAACTCTTCTTAAAATATACAGGAGGAAAATATGGTAAAAGATTTAGGGCAGCTCCATTTAGCATTATTTATTACTCACTAATGAAATATATCTATCCCTTTGGAATTACAGGAAAGTGAAAGAAAAGATCATTATATAGCTGGGGGTTAGGAATGCAAAAATAAATATATTTCAAATTTAAGTATGGGTGTCTAGGATTATTTCAATATTTTGATGATTTCTAAATTCCTAGCACATGGATTCTTCATGTTCTTTTGTAAGTACAGAATGTATTTCATTTCCTTAGTAATAAATTATTTTAAATTATCCACCGAGTCCATTAGCATAAATAATTGAGTCTTCACTAGATATGTAATGAGAAATATGGATGGCATGAGTCCAAAATTATACTAAGTCAGTCTTTCCCTTTACTAGTTATCAAAAAGCTTTTTCTTATATTGTCAGTTACTTGCCAACTCATTTTGCCTTTTATCAATCCAGAACTTCAATACCCTTTATCCATCAGTTCTCTCATTCTTTCATTTTATTCACTCAACATTCACTTTCAACCATCTACTAAAATTTCAAAATTAGTATTGATATTGGAATGTTAATTTAAAAAAGACATTTTAGACTTTCAGAAACCAGAAACAATCAAAATTGTTTGAAGAACTGTGAAGACCACATGGTGATAACATAGAAGTATAATAATTTATAAATTTTGCTGTGGAATTATTATAGGCATATCTGATCATAGACACACAAAGAATATAATTTGATATCATGTGAAAAATGATAGAAGGAGAAAGACAGATACTAAATGATTTCATTCACATGTGGAATACAGAGAAACAAAACAAAGGAACTGACAAAACTAAATCAAAACATACCCTATAAACATGCTTACAAAATTAAAATTGCTAATTTGTTTGGCAGGAACAAAGTGTGGGGATCCAATAGGCTATGGTAAAAGACTATGGGTGATTTTGTGGTGGGTGTGGTGTGGTGTCATACATCCCATAAAGCACATACAAGGTTGTAAATCAATGTTACCTCAATAATTTTTTTAAAGTAAGGCACCCATTTTATTCTATGATTTTACACTAGAGAATAAGGAGGTTTTAACATAGGTATTAACAGGAATTTAATGTTGAAGAATTTAATGATTCACATTTGTTTAGATTTATGGTCCATGAGTCCTTCAATTTCTTGCATTGGAATTTTGTAAGAATTCCATATTTTAAATTATTTTTTACTCATTCTTTTCCCTAATAGATATTAAGATGCCATGACACATTTTTGTAACATGGAGAAATTTTAATTAGTGAATCAATAATAAAATGCATAATTAGAAAAAAATGAAAAAACAGTGCTTCATACAAAATGTACTTATGAATCCATTTGACTCAGTCTTAGAGAGTCAAGGAGATACTTACCTTTTCATTGTTTCTTGGATGTTTAATGTAATAGAATACACAGAATTTTCTGTACTTAGATTGTATGCACATTTTAAGTTTTTTTTTAAACAAAAATACTGTAATTTAATTTTTAAGTGACACTATCCATCCCCTCTAGTATTAATACTGATTCATATTTTACAAATTACTAGATATTAATTCATGTTAAAGATTTTCTCTATATATGTCCTTAGAGTAGCAATAATGAAATTTAGTAGCAATAATGAAACTATATGCAATGAGAATATTTTCCATTATTCAAATATTTTATAGTAAGTTCATTTTTCCCACCTTTTTTTAAATTTTATTTTATCAGACTACAATGGAGACCCAGAGCAATAAAAGGAACTCATTGAGGGTCTTGTTTACATTCCCCTAAAACACCAGTGCTCTTTTGTTCTATTGTTATTTTATAGTAAGTTGATTTTCATTGTTAACATACTTAAATTTATTAGCTTCTAATGAAATATTTTGACATTGAATTATGCATTTGTGTGTACTCTGTCAGTGTTGCCAGATTCTGTTACTTTATTGAAGTAAACTATTGTATTTTTTTTCTGAATTTCTTCTTTCTCAATTTCTCAGAAATATTTCTCATATTAGTTTGTCATAGACAAGTCTAGCAAACAATGCTGGCCTAGCAGCTACTCTCACTTTCTGGAGATAACCTAGAAACTTTTCTGGAGATAAGTTATTATCTCCAGAAATAAGTTATTATCCAGATATTACTGGAGCAGTAATATTTTTTCTAACCTCCTCTGTAGTTAGTTGTGACTTAAGAAAAATCAGATATACGGGCCTCCCTGGTGGTGCAAAGGGTTAGGCACTGCACTGTGAAGCAATCTGCAACCACTCCAACACAAGTTTGATCCCCAGCCGGCCAGGGAGCAACCCACATGGTGCAGCAGACCTCTCCTGTCTCGCCCGCTGCTCCCCTCAGCAGTGTATTTCAGTCAGTCTGCCTGTTCTGCTCCTCGCTCTATCTCTGTTGAATTCTCTTACCCCCTTCCCTCTGCATCTCTGTCCTGTACCCCAGTTCTTGTATGCATACATAAATCTTCAAAAAAAATAAAAAAGAAAAGATGTAGATAGAAATTATGTGGTGTGACTCCCAGGAAATCTCTTTAAAAGAAGGCAGAGTTAGGGTGTGAGGTAAAGCCAGTTATTGCACTGCCTTACAAGAGCAGATTGTGTCCATCTCTTCAGAATTCCACATTTAGTGATAAGATCTGGAAGCTTGAATTTAGCATAGTGGGAGTAGATATACCACGCAAATCAGCAAATTCCACAAATAGGGAATATCCCCATCCCGGTCCTTACAGATGACTAACTGAAACCACTGGAGCAAATTCTTGCCAACTGCTTCTCGTTCTTCCTTATTCTTTCTTCCTAAAACACACAAAAAAATGATGTAGATGGTAAAGGAACCATATGATTACCTCAAGGCACAGTGTGACAGCCACATTTATCCTAACCAGCTTCTGACATTTTTGTTATGTGAGAAAGTTAAAGTTCTTATATTATGCCACTCTCGGTATGGATTTTGCTGCAATTAAATAGGATTCTAACAAATATGTTAAGGGTCTCATTTTTTTTTCAGATGATCTATGTTTCTTATAAGATAACAAATCAATTATATTAAAGTTGTATATATAATTATAAATTGTTGGGAGAGTTGGTGACTTGATTGGTAGAATTCACTTTTCTGGTAATATGAATGATTTGTTGATGCTCATTTATAAGTGCAAATTTCCGGGCCTCCCCTGGTGGTGTAGCGGTTGAGCACTGGGCTGCGAAGCTGCCCAGAGCCTCTGCAGTGCCAATTCCATCCCCGGCTGCTGGCGAGGGTCCCACATGGCGCACAGACCTCTCCTCCCGCACCCGCTGCTCCCCTCAGCAGTGTATTTCATTAAGTCAGCCTGCTCTGCTCTCCGCTCTGGCTCTGGTGAATTCTCTTACCTTCCCGTGCTTCTGACTGTACCCAGTGCTTGTATAAATAAATAAATAAATAAATAAATCTTTTAAAAAATGTGCAAATTTCATATGAAGCTTTGCTGGGTATTTGAGGATTAGGAGGTCATTTGAATAATCTCATATCATGAAAAACTTCTTCATAATATAAACACTGAATGGGACTGATATTCCATCATACACTGTATTATCAAAATATTCAACTTCCCACAAAAATCTAGAGGAATCCATATAATAGTAAAAAATATGTAAAAAACACAGCATTTTATACTTTGACAGTCAACTCAGTGCAGAAATCTGTGAAGACATTCCATTATTCACAAGAACAATGGATTTGGAATATGTAGCAAAGCAGTTGCTTGAGAAGAATATGCTGCTAAAAATAGAGCAAAGTGATTAATCTAAAAGACAGTATAAAGAACCTGCATTCTTTTTATATATGTGACTTAGAAACACAACTTTGTAATATTCAGAACACTGATGTAGTAATACATATATAATGAATTACAATTTAGGAAAATAGTACTTAATTGGTTAATTTATACAGTAATATTCCAACTTTGGTATAGGAAAACTGCATGATACGTAAATGTTTTTTGTCATTTGATTTCTAAAAGTTACATTGTGTGTATGTGTTTCTTTTTACCACATAATTACATCATTTATAAATAATATTCAGTGTTTATCATTGTCTGTCTTGCCTTGTTTAAAAAAACACTTTTTTAAAAATTTCCTTTCAGAAAATAATAATCTAAGTATTAATAATAAAACATCTTTTCAGGAATGAAATTGTTGATCATTAAGTTGATATTTCCATAATATTGAAATATTGATCATCCTTTCTCAGTTGTTTTGGTTATCTCCACCGCAAAAGGGAAATATTTTCTTTCATATTATGAGAATATAGTATTAGATATACAATATTGGGGATACATTTTCACTAGGAAATGAGCTATTTAGAGAGGAAAAACCTAAATTAGAGTTTATGTATTTCCATTCCCATATTTTCTTGTAGTTTAACTACATTAAACTAATTTTGCCATGCCTAAGATGAGTAAGAATTATCTGTAAAACTTGTCATGATCACACATTATCCACCCTTTACCAATGCACTCTGACTTGGTTGGATATTAGTGTGGATCAGTAATTTTAACTTTTTCACCAGTAATTTTTAATTTTTCACAGTATCTTAGGTATGTCTGCTGCAAATAATCCTCAATCTAAACATCTCTGAAACTAAATTAAAAGGGATATTTGAAATGTGGAAAATTTGAAAATGCTGTGCATTTCTATTTGGGGTGGTCAGGAAGACTAAATTTTTTTTAAGATTTATTTATTTATACAAGAACTGGGGTACAGGCCAAATGCGCAGGAGGGTATGAGGATTCACCAAAGACAGAGTGGGGAATAGAACAGGCAGACTGACGAAATACACTGCTGAGGGGAGCAGCAGGCGAGACAGGAGAGGTCTGCCACGCCAGGTGGGATTCTCACTGGCCGGCCAGGATCGAACCCATGCTGCAGAGGCTGTGGATAGCTTCACAGTGTGGTGCTCAACCACCTGCACCACCACGGAGGCCTAGGAAGACTAAATTTTTTTCTTTTTTTTTACATGAAGCAATGTAGGTGGTGCAAGCAATCCCACCAGAAAATTATCTCATTTATCTGAATTCCAAGGGAATGTGAGAAAATTTCTATATTCTTTTCTATGCATTCTTATATGGCCTCAAAATGTTCAGGATGGGGTTTGTCCTGAATGGACAGGAATGTGATTCATGACACACAGTTATGAATGAAATTAACATTTTTATAAATGGGTACTTTATTAATCTGTTTGACTTGCCATAACACATACCACACATACCACAGTCTGGGTGCAAAATATATTTGTTATAATTTCTGAGGTTGGGAAGTAGTTGATCAAGGGACCACCAAGGTAGGTTTCATTCTGAGGCTTCTGATCATGATTATAGGCAGCTGTTATCTCTATAAATGATTACATATACATATATCCCATGTATACATATGTAAACTTACATATTTTTATATATGTATGTGTAAAATGAATGGCAGCAATGACACAAGGAATAGGTGAGAAGAATTGGAATTAATTTGTTATTATAAGTTACACTATCCATGATATGGTAAAGTGTTATTTGAAAGTGGACTTGTATTAAATAAATGTATATTGCAGCCTCTAGGACTACCACCAACAAAAATTTAAAAGTATAATCAATAGACTAAGAAAGGAGAAAATATGAGATCATATAAAATGTTTAATTACAAGTACAAAAAGTAGAAAAAAGTGGAAGAAAAAAATAACAAATAATAAGGACACAGAATAGAAAACAACAAAAATATGGTAGATAGTAATCCAACTATATCAATAATCACTTTGAATGTCAATGATCTAAATGCATGTAAATAAATGACAGAGATTGTCAGAATAGATCACAAAAAAGACCAAACTACATGTTGTCTTCAATACACCCACTTTAAATATAATGTACATATGGATTAAAAACAAATTTATTGAGATATATATTCTGAGGAGACCCTAATTTTCTTCAAAAAGTAGTTTTTATTTAGGTCAGACAGAACAGACTCTAAGGAAAATTATCAGGGGATAAAGAAGGATATTACATAAAGATAAAGTGGTCAATTCTCCAAGAAGACATAACAATCCTTAATGTGCATGTGCCTTAAAACAGAGCATCACACTACATGAAGCAAAAATTGATACAACTGCAAGCAGAGATACATGAATCCACTATCATAATTGGAAACTTCAATACCCTTCTCTCCAAAATGGACAAATCCTGCAGATAGAAAATCAGTAAGAACATAGTTGAACTCAACACCACCATCAATCGACAGGATGGATATAAAGGACATCTATATACTATTTCATCCAACTAAAGCAGCCTATACATTCTTCTCACGGTTCGCATGGAACATGCCCCAAAATAGACCACATACTGGGCCATAAAACATATCTTAGCAAATCTGAAGAATAGAAGTCATAAAATGTCTGCTCTAGGCAACAGTAGAACAAAACTAGAAATCAATAACAGAAAAGTAACTGGAAATTTCCCATACGTGACATCAAACAACACACTACTAAATAATAATTGGTTAATGGCAAAATGTCAGGAGTAACTAAAAATATTTTTAATTAATGAAAATATCAACCATCACAAATGTACCGCTCTAGTGGGGCATGTTAATAATAGGGCAGGCTCTGCATTTGGAGGGGAGAGATGTACACAGAACATTTTCTTTCCCTTTCTCTCAAATTTTCTGTGATTCTTAAACTGCTGCAAAAAATCTATAGAATATTCTAGGAGGAACAAAATATTAAAAATGAAGTTCTGAAAAAAAGAAATAAGATTCATGAAGCCAGCTTACTGAGAAATAAAGGTAAAGCAAAAAGTGGCCTGGTAATGTATTAAGGAAATTTCTAGCCATCAATTAACACAAAAACTAAAGCTCTGTTTTCAGTGCCATCTAGGAAATATCATGGCAAAAGAAATTATTCTATTGAAAACATATTCACATTTTCATATTATTAAAAAGTCATTAATTGTGAATTTATATATATTTTACATATATTCCACAACACTTGAAATAAGATATTAATATTCTTTTCATCTAACTACACTATATCTTGCTCTTTGCAGTCTTAGAAAAATCAGATAGCTAAAACATTAATAGAAATAGATTGCCAATACATAAAAGGTTTCTTTTCACTTTAATTGCTGCATGACATTTCAGTTTACAGGTAATACATATCTTTAATCTGTACAGCACAGCCTTTAACTTTCCAACGCTAAATGCTCACTAAAATGAACAACCTTACATTTACCAAAATCTAAACTGGGGAGAGAAGCTCAAAGCTAAAGCATTCATCTTGATAATAGCCAAGAATTCAATTGAATTTGTTTTCCAAAGAACTGAGTCACATTGAGCTATTTTCGATATATTTTATGGTTGCTTGCTCAAGTCCAGGTCTCAAAGAGAATTGTTTTCATATTATAAACACAGCTGAAATACATTTAGTTGAGAGAATATCAGAATTAGTCCATATTTTTATGTTGCCTGGTAATCTTTAAAATAATATTTTTATCCTTAAGAAAATGTCCAGCGTAAATCACATGTCCATATATATCATAATACAAGATGTTTCTATTTTGTTGTTGCTTATAAAATTAGAGCTGTTTAATGTTCACAATTTACAATGTTTTCTTCAGTCCTGTCTTCTATAAATTTCACAATTTTTTTTAAATGTGTGACATTTATTCTGGCAGAAAGGTAACTGAAGTTAGATACATTAAGAATCAAATGGAAGGATTGCTTTAAAAAGTCATCTTAAAAATTGCTATCTTAAAACGAGCATAATAGACTTCAGAAAACTAAGTGTCCTCTTCAATTGGTTCCAATTATAAAGTTTAAATTACTGAACAGCAGTAAATCGTTCTGCCTATCTCTTTCAACAATAAGTTTTAGCAAGTGTTTAGTCCTAGGTGATGAAGAATGTAGCAATAGTAAAAGAGATTATCAAATTGTTGAAGCCCTACATGCTGCTTGATGGAGAATACGATTACTTGGAAGTCACTCTGTGACAATCAAGAAGTCAGCAGCACTTAATACTTTAGAGTATATTCAAAATAGTTGGAATGAAAATGTACACATTCACACAATAAAGAATTATAATGTCTTGAGCACCTACTATGATATGGTCCAATCACAAATCTACCTTTTATAATATGCTACTATTCTCATTTCAGTGATGAGGAAAGACAGTTTCAGAGAGTTTAAGTCATGTATTTGTTTCTTGAGTTGATATTTGAGTTTACATTTCCTAACTCCACAACAACATATTGAATATAAATTCAAAGAGAGGTTCAAACAGAGACAACTTTTATTTTTCAGAAATTTGTGACATCCTCTCTGATCCTTATGAGGTTGATCTGGGATGTTCATTTCATGATTTTGAAACTTCACTCAATGTTATTTCTCAGGTGGGAGGGCAGATAGGTGCTCTTTGTCCGGTTTCCAGCTAGTAGGCAGGAGGCTATAGAGTCAGGAAGTATCACATGTTCCTATGGAACCATCATTGTATTGATACGTATCATTACCTCTCAGATTCCAGTACAGATGACATGGTCAGTGGACACTCAAAGGGCAGTGAAATAAGGAAAAGGAAAATTCTACCTTGACCTCAGGGTCCACAAACCCAGAGAGGAATTATTAATTTAGAAAAAGGAGAAAATGGATTTTATTGGACAGTTTTATTTTTTTTTTTTTATTTTTTTTTTTTTAATAATAAATTTTATTGTTGTATTCCCCATACAATTGCAGCCCCCCCATTCTGACCCCAATCCCTCCCCTCCCGCCCCCACCCCCTAAAAGTGTCTCTGGTTCATAGTTTTTTGTTGATTTTGATTTTCACTTTCTTATAGTTATTCGTTTTCCTGGTCCCTTATTTAAGTTTTCTAGATTCCTGCTATGAGTGAGACCATCCGGTATTTTTCTTTTTCTTTTGGCTTATTTCGCTGAGCATGATCCCTTCCAGCGCCATCCATGTTGCTGCAAATTGCATGTGTTTATCTTTTTTGAATGCTGAGTAATATTCCATGGTATATATGGACCACATCTTCTTGATCCAGTCATCTATTTTTGGGCATTTGGGTTGTTTCCAAAGCTTAGCTATTGTAAACAGTGCTGCTATAAACATAGGGGTGCAGGTGTTCTTTGGAATTGATGTTTCTGTGTCCTTTGGGTAAATACCTAGGAGTGGAATTGCTGGATCATATGGAAGCTCTATGTTTAGTAGGTCCAGAAATCTCCACACAGCTTTCCACAGTGGTTGGACCAGTTTGCACTCCCACCAACAGTGTAGAAGAGTTCCTTTTTCTCCACACCCTCGCCAGCATTTGTTGTTGCTAGTTTTTTTAATATGTGCCATTCTCACTGGTGTAAGATGGTATCTCATGGTAGTTTTGATTTGCATTTCCCTGATGGCAAGTGATGTTGAACATTTTTTCATATGCCTGTTGGCCATTTGCATTTCCTCTTCAGAGAAGTTTCTTTTTAGCTCTTCTGCCCATTTTTTGACTGGATTATTTTCTTTGTTGTTGTTGAGTCTCATCAGCTCTTTGCAGATTTTTGTGATCAGTCCTTTATCATTAGTGTTGGGTGCAAAAATGTTCTCCCAGTTGGTGGGGTTTCTCTTTGTTTTTGTTATTGTCTCTTTTGCTGTGCAGAAGCTCTTTAATTTGATGTAGTCCCAGCTGTTTATCTTTGCCTTCACTATCACTGCTTTGGTGTGATGTTTGTAAAGATGTCTTTGATGTGCAAATCACGTAGTGTTTCGCCTATATTTCCTTCTATATATTTTATGGTTTCAGGTCTTATGTCTAGTTCTTTAATCCATTTTGAGTTGATTTTTGTGTATGGTGTGAGGTAGTGGTCAAGCTTCATTCTTTTGCATGTAGCGACCCAGTTTTCCCAGCACCATTTATTGAACAAACTTTCTTTGCTCCAATGCATAGTCTTTGCTCCTTTGTCAAAGATTAGTTGACCATAAATCTGTGGGTTTATTTCTGGATTTTCTATTCGATTCCATTGGTCTGTATGTCTGTTCTTGTTCCAATACCATGCAGTTTTGATGATTATGGCTTTGTAGTAGAGTTTGAAGTCTGGGAGTGTAATGCCTCCATTCCCTTCTTTTTTTTTCAGGAGAGCTTTGGCTATTCGGGGTTTTTTGTGATTCCATATGAATTTCATCAATAATTGTTCTATTTCTTTGAAGAATGACATTGAAATTTTGATTGGAATAGCGTTGAATCTGTATATTGCTTTTGGAAGGATGGCCATTTTAATAATGTTTATTCTTCCAATCCACGAGCAGGGGATGTCTCTCCATTTCTTTGTGTCTTCTTCTATTTCTTTAACAGTGTTTTATAGTTTTCTTTGTATAGGTCCTTTACCTCTTTTGTTAGATTGATTCCCAAATATTTGATTTTTTTTGTTTCAATAACAAAAGGGATGGTTTTTTTGATTTCTTCTTCTTCAGATTTATTGTTTGTGTATAGGAAGGCTACTGACTTTTGCGTGTTGATTTTGTATCCTGCCACTTTACTGAATTGATTGATGAGTTGAATTAGCTTTTCTGTGGAGTTTTGGGGTTCTCTATGTATAATATCATATCGTCTGCAAATAGTGATAGTTTGACTTCTTCTTTTCCTATTTGGATTCCTTGGATGTCTTTCTCTTGTCTTATTGCCCTGGCTAGGACTTCTAGTATTATATTGAAAAGCAGTGGTGAGAGTGGACATCCTTGTCTTGTTCCAGATCTTAATGGAATTGCTTTCAGCTTTTCACCATTGAGAATGATACTGGCTGTTGGCTTGTCATAGATGGCCTTTATGATGTTGAGGTATGTTCCTTGTATCCCAAGAATTTCAAGGGCTTTTATCATGAATGGGTGTTGCACTTTGTCGAAAGCTTTCTCAGCATCTATTGATATTATCATATGGTTTTATATTTCTTTTTGTTGATGTGTTGGATAACGTTGATTGATTTTCGGATGTTAAACCATCCTTGTGCCCCTGGAATGAATCCAACTTGGTCGTGGTGAATTATCTTATGGATACATTGTTGGATTCTGATGGCTAAAATTTTATTGAGGATTTTGCATCAGTGTTCATTAGGGAGATTGGCCTGTAGTTTTCCTTTTTTGTGTTGTCCTTGTTCGGTTTTGGTATTAGTGTAATGTTGGCTTCATAGAACGTGTTTGGTATTGTCCCTTCCTTCTCAATTTTTTGGAAGAGTTTGTGAAGGATAGGCACTAATTCATCTCTGAATGTTTGGTAGAATTCATTTGTAAATCCATCAGGTCCTGGGCTTTTGTTTTGGGAAGGTTTTTAATTACCATTTCAATTTCGCTAATTGTAATTGGTCTGTTTAGGTGTTCTATTTCTTCTTTATCTAGCTTTGGGTGATTGTAGAGTTGTAGGAATTTGTCCATCTCCTCTAGATTGTTAAACTTGTTTCCATATAACTGTTCATAGTAGTTACTGATTATTCTTTTGATTTCTGCTGAGTCCGTTGTGATTTCTCCTCTTTCATTGATGATCCTGTTTATTTGTGCTTTCTCCCTTTTTTCCTTTGTGAGCCTGGCTAGGGGTTTGTCTATTTTATTGATTTTTTCAAAGAACCAGCTCTTGGTTTCATTGATCTTTTGGATTGTTTTTTTAGTTTCAATTTCATTTATTTCTGCTTTGGTTTTTATTATTTCTTTTCTTCTACTGGTTTTGGGGTTTTTTTGTTGTTCTTTTTCTAGATCTTTGAGCTTCGAGATTAGGTTGTTTCTTTGAGTTCTTTCTTGTTTCTTGATGTGAGCTTCTATTGCTATATATTTTCCTCTTATTACTGCTTTTGCTGCATCCCATACATTTAGGATATTGGTGTCCTCCTTGTCGTTCAATTCAAAAAATTTTTTAATTTCCTCTTTGATCTCCTCCTTAGTCCAGTGGTCTTCCAGTAGTGTGGTTTTTAATCTCCATGAGGTAGGAAAGTTCCTTGCCTTCTTTTTATGGTTTATTTCTAGTTTGATGCCTTCATGGTCAGAAAAGATGGTTGATATGATTTTAATCTTGGTGTATCTGTTGATGTTTGTCTTGTGCCCCAGTATGTGATCGATCCTGGAGAATGATCCGTGTGCGCTTGAGAAAAATGTGTACTCCGTTTTTCTGGGGTTTAGTGTTCTATAGATGTCTGTTAAGCCCAATTGCTCTAGGTCCTTATTTAGAGCTTTGGTTTCTTTACTTATTTTTGTCTTGTTGATCTATCCATTGTTGATAGTGGTGTGTTGAAGTCTCCCACTACGTATGTGTTTTCTCTGATGTCTGTTTTCAGAGAGGACAACAGTTGTCTGATATATTTTGGTGCTCCTTCGTTTGGTGCATATATGTTAATGAGTGTTATTTCTTCTTGTAATATTGTCCCCTTGATCATAATGTAGTGACCATTGGGGTCTCTTTTTATCTTTTTGAGTTTGAAATCTGTTTTATCTGATATAAGTATAGCTGTTCCTGCTTTCTTTTTGGCCCATTTGCTTGTAGGATTGTTTTCCATCCTTTAACTTTGAGCCTATTTTTATCTTTTGTAGCTAAATGTGTTTCCTGTAGACAGCAAAAGGTTGGGTTTTGTTTCTTAATCCAGGCTGCAACTCTGTGTCTTTTTATTGAAGAGTTTAGTCCATTTACATTTAGAGTTAATATTGATATGTTAACATCTGTATTTGCCATTGTGTTTGTCTTTCCTTTGATTTTATTTATTTATTCTTTTAATAACTTTTTTTTTTTTTTGGCCTTCTTTCATTGTTATTCGTCCCTCTGAGGTTCTGGCTTTAGGACTCCTTGTAGTATTTTTTGGAGTGGGGGTTTAGTTGCAATGAAATTCCGGAGTTTCTGTTTGTCTGGGAAGGTCCATATTCTTTCTTCAAAGAGGAAGGAGAGCTTTGCGGGATAGAGTATTCTTGGTTGGCATCTGTTTTCTTGGAGTCTGTTGACTATGTCCCTCCACTCTCTCCTTGCCCGTAGTGTTTCTTCGGAGAAGTCTGATGTCAGCCTGATTGGCTTTCCTTTGAATGTTATCTGTTTCTTCCCTCTTGCCAGCTTCATTATTTTTTCCTTGTCCTGGATTCTTGGGAGCTTTACTATTATGTGTCTTGCTGTATTTTTTCTTTCGTCGTGGAAGTTTGGTGTTCTTCTTGCTTCTTGTATATCAATTTTCAGCTCCTTCTTCACATTTGGGAAGTTCTCTTCAATTATCTCTTTGAATATTTTCTCTGTTCCTACTTCTCTCTCCTCTCCTTCTGGTATTCCTATAACTCTTATATTTCCTTTCCTCATGGAGTCAGATAGTTCCCGAAGTCTTTCTTCATTCTTTTTCCTTCGTACTTCTCTTTCCTTTTCTGTTTTGGTTCTTTTTATTTCTGTGTCTTCAAGAGCACTTATTCGTTCTTCCATTTCATCAATTCTGCTTTCATTGCTTTTCCCAGAATTCTTTAGTTCTTCCACTAATTCTTTGATCTCCTGTATTTCTTTTACTTCCCTCTTTAGGGACTCAATTTCATTCTTCTGATCGTTGATTATTTTTCCCTTATCATTGTTTTCCTTTATGACTTCTGTCAGTTTTTTAATCACGGCAATTTTAAATTCTCTTTCTGGAAGGCTCAGAAGTTCTTCCAAGTTACTGTCGTTGCAATCTGGGGGCTGGTTTTCTTTTTGTGGTGTGCTTTTTTTCTGGAGAGTTGCTAGGTTGCGTGTGGTTCTTCTCCTCCCTACTGTCTGTTTTCTAATTTGCCGTATGCGTTGGGACACTGTGTAGTTGGGACTGGCCGGCATCTTGGGTGAGCTTCTCTGCTCCCCTCTGGTTCCTCCAGGAGTCATCTGTCAGTTTCAAGCAGTCTTTATTGGAGAAAGGTCCCTGTCCTAAAATGTCGATGTGGGGACACACTCCCCTGTGCACCTGGTCTGCCCCGGCGGTGGGTTCCTGCTCCCCCACTGGGCTTGGACTGCAGGCCAGAGGGGGTCTGGCGTGGGAGAACTTCCCCCGCTCACCTCTGGCTCCTTAGGAAGCCTTCTGCAGGTAGTCTTTACTGAAGAAATGTCCCTGTTCTAAAATGGTGATGTGGGACACACTCCCTGCGCGTACGGTGTCAGGCACACTCTTCTGCGTGCCTGGTCTGCCCCGGCTGTGGGCGCTCGCTCCCCCTGTGGGCTCAGACTACTGGTCGGAAGGGGCCAGGCGTGGGCTAACTCCCCAGCTGGCCACTATCTCCTTCAGGAGCCTGTGCTGGCTACAAGTCGCTAGGTGGCGCCAGAGATCTCTCCTAGAGCCCTTGGGGAGCTGATTTTCCACCCCGTGGGGCAGGGAGCAGAGCGGGGATGGTAGGGTACACCTCAACGGCTTTGGGGTGCTGTGTCTGCCTTGTGCCCCACTGTCGTGCGGAACCCACGCCCCTAATTTCGTGCCCCGGGTCTCAGTTCCAAAGCCCTCAGTTCCAGGACGCGGGCTGTAGCCCAGATCAGTGGCGCGGGAATGGCGCCTTTTGAATCCCGCTCCCCTGCCTGGGCGCCTGGTTCCTGCTCACTCCGGGAGGGCCTCCGCGCGTCTCCCCGCAAGCCTAGGTCGTTTCCAGGCAAGCCTAGGTCGCAGGCGCGGGGACCTGGGCAGCTGCGATCCAATCCGCGCAATCCGCGCCGCTTTCCCCGCGCAATCCCGCTCCGCGTCTGTTTTTCCGGCGCGCCGCTTCCGCGCAGGCTTACCGGGCGGCCGGGGCTGTGTGCTGGTGCTGGTCTCCTCCTGGGCGGGGCTCTCTGCAATGGCGCCCGGAGCTCACCTCCGCGGCGGATCCTGCGGGGGTTCTCCCCAGCTCCCGTTCACAGGGTGTGGTGGCTGCAATAGTTCCTTTCCACTCACAGTCCCGCTTGCTGCGTCCTTTGTTCTTGTTGGCAGTTTTAGTTTGTCATTTTCCTCCTCTCTGCGGGTCGGAGAGTGCCGCCTCTGTGGGCGGGGGAGGGGAGCAGGGTTCTGCGCTTCCCTGCCTTCTGGTCCTCTTTTATGGCAACTTTCTTCTTCGGGCAGTTTGCTGGTGTCGTCCGTTTATCTTCCGTGTCACAGTTCTCACTGGGACCTTCCGCTTTTCCTCCCTATTAACTTTTTTTTAATGGGAGATCTTACTCGCAGCGTCTCCTCGCCGCCATGTTGCTCCGCCCCCTTGGACAGTTTTATTGCCACAATCATTCTCTAATCCACATAAACCTATCCCTGATTGAGAAATTATTTCCAGTTAATTTTTAATCTTACAATTTTTTTCCTTTTAAATTTATTTACTTTCTTATGTTGTTGTTCATCTTTGTACAGTATTTGATTTGTCCCTTCAGGGTCACCATAGTCCAGGTCTCAAAGAGAATTGTTTTCATATTGTAAACACAGCTAAAATACATTTAGTTGAGAGAATATCAGAATCAGTCCATATTTTTATGTTGCTAGTAATCTTTAAGAAAATATTTTTATCCTGAAAAAAAAGAAAATATTTTTATCCTGAAGAAAATGTCCAGCATAAATCACATACCCATATATATGAAAACACAAGATGGATCACCATAGCACCCATGATCCATCACCATAGTCCCTTGTGTTCTTCCCTCCCCTGCTCTATACCTCAGATCTATGATTAGCTTGCAAGTTTTGTTACATTTTTTTATCTAGTATAATCCTTTTTGATATTGTGTGTGTGATAACTATTGTAATAACAGCCAATAATTTATAGGTAGATATGCCATATCCTTCCAGCTAGCTCAAACAGCAACAGCACATGGTTTAAGATGTACCCAAGAAAAAATAAAATAAGAAGTCTGTCTTAAAGAATTGCAATAATTTTAAGGCTATTTTTAAAGTTCAGATCCTCCCCAAAAGTTTCGTAATGCGGCAAAGTATTAGTTTGGTACAGATGATAGTGGGATTGGATGTGAGAAAAAAGACATAATATGAGCAAAGTGAAGGTCTCAAGCATTCACTTTGATGGCATCTATGTCTATGTAAACATGACCAAGGTGGCTGAAGTTGGTGAGTCAGAATATCAGAGAGGAGTGATGCATAAGGAGAGGAAAACAGAGATTGATAAGAGGGGCCCCTCTTGATTATTCAGGGAATTACAGTGTTTGAGAATCACCCAAAAAGATTAGACAACAGAATATACCCCTCACATGGGACTGTGAATAGTGTCTATTCCCACTAGAAAGCTTGGAAAAATACATAATCATGAGATCTCCAAAACAGTCTTGCCCTCAGAGTGGGGAATACTTAGCTCTAGTCTACACCTATCATTGGTCCTGCCTAACAAATCTTAAAAGAAAGTCACAAAGGGATGAAATTGTTTCCAAATATCTTAATTGTGTCCCTTAATAATGTAAAGTTAAAAATAGCAAAGCATACAAAGATATAAAAAATTCATAGAAATATAATAATAGAATCCAAATAGGAATAAAAATTAATCAGTTGAGACTGACATTCTGGTTTCTACATTTGTCACTAAGCACTAGATTTTAATGATCTATTTCTTTTGTTCTCATATTTATTCTCTTGCCTCTAACTTTTGCATAATACTTCCTGGATCTCACCTACCCTATTTGATCTACTGTTTTTCTTAGTGGTGGAGAACTACTTATGGCCTAATCAGTACCATCATAAACAGTGTTGCTATCATATCATTACTTCTATTTACATGTTTACCTATTCCAGAAAAGCTCTGAGTACCATGAAGAAATCTTTCTTTATGTGAATTCCTTCAATGCAGTCGCCTTACACCTTTTATTCTAGAGCTTTCATTCCTCCATATCTCTCAGTTTTAATCTATGCTTGGAATCCCTTATGGTAATAAGAAACTTTGAAAATTTTCTCACAGAAGAAGAATTCTGAGTAACTAATTTTCTTCAATTGTTTAGTTAAATCCAAAGAAAAAAAAAGCCTTGAGTCCAAAAGTAACACATGGCAAATAAGCTTAAAATAGGTCATTTAGGAAGAAGGTAGTAATTCAATTGATTATTACAAGAATTTAAGTGCTTAAATAATCCTTGGCAAAGTGTGAGACTGAAAATTATCTTTATGAGGAGTACTTTTTGTACTCATGTTTTGCAGTTAAACTTATATTTGTTATAATTTATATTTTAATTCCTTTCACAATAATATGTTTGAGAAAATATTCCCAATCATCAGAAAAACTATCATCTTTTCTTCATTTTGTAAATGTTTCTTACAATTATGGAAATTGCCTTCAAAATTCATTTAATATTCATATTGGAATAAAGCATCTGCTGTGGCAGATGGGGCAAATGACATCGAGTTCAGCTGTTTAAATAACCCTTAAGGATCAATGTGTAGTTTACGAAAATAATTTGTAATTCATTTTGGATTAATTAATTTGAATTTATGGTGTTTCATAAAGGCATACTGCAGCTGCTCCCAGCACTGAATTGATTATATTCAACTGGTTACTCCTTTTAAAACATGCATTTTGACAGAAAAAAAGACAATGCTCCTCTTTATTCGTTCGTTATCTTGATCTATGAACACAATCTTCAAAAACAATCAGGAAAGATAGTATACCTGTATGTGACAACTTATTTGCATAAGTATCTAGAGATTTACACTCATATACTGGGAAATTTCATCAATCCAAGTACAGTATAAATAGAGACAGATATAAATGAGTTTATTCAAATGTCTGAATACATCCTTTTTTGTTCTTTTCCCATTGACCTCTACTCTACAAGATGTGGAGAAAAATAAATGTGTATTTTGTACTCACAATAAAAAGACCTGAGGCAATTTAATTCTATTTTTGGATGAGGTTTAAGAGAAATGATAACTATAATTTAGTTCAAGACTTATAAGAAACAAATACAATCATATGTAAAAAGAGACTTTTCTGGCTCTTAGGAGAATTCATTAACTACTAGAGCCTCTTTTCAATCTTCCTTGGCTGAGGTTAAAGCCTCAGAAAATTTGCTGAAAAAAACGTCACATGTAAATTATTTAATTAAAAAAAAGGAGTTCTGGTACATAAAATAATTTTGTAGAGAGGGGCAGAGCTGAGCAGCCAGATGAAACTATTGGCAAGGAAGCAGGAGATGTGACGAGAGACAAAGAGAGACACCTGGAGAAGAAGGGCGTGCTTGCTGCTTGGCTTTGGACTTGCACCTGGCATTGGGGGGACTTGGTAGAGACACATGGAGTTGAGACATAATAGAGACACGTGGGTGAGAGATCCAGGTGGGCTGACAATGGCAGCTTTTATTTTGATTTGTATTTTAATTTTGCTCCTTTCATCCCAGACCTCATGGCCCCTTCTGCTCCTTTCCTGTGGGTCTCATTCAAAAAGTGCCTTAGACTTGCAGCAAGCTTTTGGGCCTCAGCAGCCCCCCTTTGGGCCACGCCTGTTTGGCTGGACATTTACCCACGAGAGGATGGGTAACTCTGGGATCCCCAGACCTCTTTGTTATCAGGGCTATTGTCTTGGTGACCAGGGTTCCTGCTAGTCAAGCTAAAATGTAGAGTCAGGCAGGGTGCCTCTCACCAGGGCAAAAGTCCTGGTATGAGGAACATACTGGGAAGCCAGTATCTACTAAAAACAGCAGGCAGACATTATGGCCAGATTAGCAAGATTAGCTAGAATATTTTACTTGTAAAGATTAGCAGAAAGTTAGGTAAAAATAGGGATTAGAGATAGGATTCTTTGATTATGGGAACCATGGAGCCCCCCAAGCAATAACCCCTGGTCACTCCTACCTTGCACCAGATGATAAGGCATCCCCGCTAATGCACCCCCACACATGCACATTCCTCCATGTACTTGCCCATCTTCTCTGAACCTGGTTCTATATAAAATATGAGTCTGCCCATAGATCAGGGTTGCACTTGCTTAGCTGTAAGCCCCTCTAGGTCTCTCTTACTTGGACTTTGACTAATCTTTCTCTCATCCTGCGCTGCTTCCAATGCTGCTACCTGCCAAGACAACAGGTAACTTTGGGTGTTTCTTGGAAACTATTATCCTCTCTTCTCTCTCTATGCACACTATTCCTATTGAAGTTCTTTCATACCAAAAGTGTACTTCTTTATGTGGCGAATGGCATAATTGCTTTAGAGGATTCAAGTTTGGAAGTCCCAGAGTACTCCCTTGGTCTGCTTGTGAACAATTTTGACTTTAGATTAAATCTTTATAGTAATTACTAGTGGATTCTGCAATAGGTTTTTTTTCACACTTCCATTACGCAATTTAGACAGGTTTTTTTTTTTTAACCATTCTTGTAATTCTAACTGGAACATGAACTATATTAATTAAATCATTCTGAACTTGCAGTAACTATAGATATTTTCAATTTGCTTTTTTGTTACAGAATTATGATTACCATTAAACTTGAACTAATAGATAACTAATTCTTTTTTTCACTTTTTCACCAATATTTTTTATATTTAGATATTTGTTAAATAAACCACCTGTACCCATTCCTCATCTGCCTCCCTCCCCCAACCCCTCTGGCATCCATTATCTTCTTACAGTTGGTGGGAATCAAGACTGGTTCAGCCCCTAAGGAAAACAGTATGTAGGTTTCTATGCTCTAAATTCTACCTGGATGGAGAGGTTTCATATGAAAATCAAGCCAATTACATATATTTGCAATATTTTAGTGGGTGAAATCTACATTACAATAACACAAGCATATGAACCACTTGTCAGTAAAAGAGAAGGCCTACAAACCATAAGGTGGGAACCAGGGAACCAGCATTCAAGCACGAGTCGCTCAGCTCCAGAGCTTCCCTTTAGTTGTCACTCACCAGCAACTGTTGCTGAAACTTGGAGAAGGCTTTGGAGATCCCCCAGGAGAGGAGTTCAGAGCATCTGAGATTGGCTTAATTCAGCTTCTATATTTATATTGCTCTCAGAGATATTTTTTCAGGGACACCTGTTAGTTTTTATTTTAGACTGGGTCTCTCATCACAGCTAGGCTTTTATCTAACCTTGCCTCTCTCACATCTGTTTATTAATGTCCTGGTAAACAAGTGCCAGATTTAATTGGTAGAGTAAGTCATTTTATTTCAGAGTGTCCACTTCCATATCACTATAATAGCAGTACATATAACCAACTTTTCCTTCTTTATTGTTTATCCTATATTTTCCTACAGCAAATTATTAAAATTTCCACTGCTCTCTTAGAATATTAATATCAATAGTTTTCATAAAGATCACCCTTGATCTTACTTGTTAAAAATTAATGTGGCTATAAACTCATTTAGCAGATCATATAAATTTTAGAAAGAGGGCCTCCCCAGTGGCGCAGTGGTTGAGCACTGGGTTGCGAAGCTGCCTGCAGCCTCTGCAGCGCCGGTTCGATCCCCAGCTGCTCCCCGACCACCGGAGGAGAGTCCCGCATGGCGAGCAGACCTCTCCTGCCGCCCGCTGCTCCCCTCAGCAGTGTACTTTGGTCCTTCTGCCTGCTCTACTCCCCACTCTGGCTCTGGTGAATTCTTTCACCCTCCCGCACTTCTGACTGTACCCAGTGCTTAAATAAATAAATAAATACATCCTTAAAAAAATTTAGAAATAAGTTTATCTGTTAACACAAAATAATCATTCTATTAATTACAAATAAACCACAAAGGAATTATTTTTCATGTTTTAGGTGACAAACCAATAAAAATTCAAAATCCGTCAATATCCATTTCTTAAAATGCAGTAAAATCTCTAAACTAATAAGACAAATGGACAAAAATTATGAGTTTATAATTTAAAATAAGGGACTATAAATACCTATTAAGCAGATAACAAATGTTTTCAAGTTCCATAATCATCTTTGTTAAAGCAACAAAAGTATTTTATGCCCTAAAGGTAGAAATTTAAAATAAAAAAAAATTAGCGTTCACATTCAGAACTGGTGAGAATGTAGAGATAGGTAATCCCATACATTCTGGAAATCCCATACAATTTGGCTAGAAAAATATGTGTTCAAGTACACAATAAATACATATACATATATTGAGATGATAGATAAATATGCTGAAAGAAAAATATCTGCAAAGAGAAACACTAAACTGACAACAGCTGTCAGTGAAAGACCAAGGGGTACCCCAGGACTTCTAAACTTGCACACTAAACAAATCCTTCCATCCTCCACATAAAAACAAAATATACTCTTAGTGTGTAATATCTTTAATCCAATGATTGTGCGTAGAGTTGAAAGAAGAGAAAGGATATAGTTTCCCAATGAAACACCCAAGATTATCTCTCCCCTCGCAGGTAAATGCCCTGCCAAACAATGTTGGCCCAAAGCAGGGCCACTGAGGCCCACAAGTCTAAGCCACCTTCTCGCAGGGAACCATAAGAAAGGGGCAAAAGAGGCCAGGCAAGTCTGATGAAAGGACCAAAATAAAAGTACAAATTAATGGCTGCCATAGTCAATCACCCATGGTTTTCTCACCCACCTGTATCCTCCAGGTGTCTCTATATGACTCCACTTCATGTTTGTCTTCTAAGTCCCCCAAGTCCTAAGTGAAAGTGCAAAGCTGAGAAGCAAGAGTGCTCTTTCTTTACATGTTTTTCTGCTCGGAGTGTCTGGACTCCAAGTCTTCTCCATATCCTCTATATCCCCCTCACTGCTCAAATGCACCCTTAATTAATAGGGGTAATTAATACAGAACGCCCCCTTTTATGGAGACTACTCTTGCAACAATTCCTCTCTCAAACACATCCATAATGTCTTTTTTAATTTGGGTTGAGGCATTTACTTTCTTGGAATAACCTTTCTTTGACATATTTTCAGTTTCACCAATTTGTGATATGTAAATTGCGACAGATTTCCTTTCCATTTAAATTGTCTCTTTTAGTCCTTTAGCTGTTCATGAGTTTCTTTTAGATTTCTACCATCAATAATCTCTTAACATGCTGACAGAGGAAGTTACCAAGAGATATTTTTATCTATCTTTAGATGATTTCATTTATTATGTGCTGTGATATAGCTTCAATAATATGCTAGTGCATCATCTCAGCTTTGTACTGAATAAAAAAAAAAAAGAGAGACTGAAAACCTGTGGAAATATTTCTATATTCCATTTCATTACCTAGTGAAGTCATGAAATGTTAAAGTTCTACATGGCTTAAGAATTGATGTACCACATTACACAGATGGAGCAGAATACTATTTCACCCTAATAAGATCTTCATGTGAGTAATACGCCTGCTTTTTCAAGACATTTAAATTATCCTTCACAAACTGAATTTTGATAAATATTTAAGAAGACATTTCCAGACTCATACAAACAGAGTTCAACATCATTATAACAACATATTTTATAGTTAGGATTTTTTTTCTTATAAGTGCTCATAATAAAATTCTTGCTCACACAGGGCCTCCCCAGTGGTGCAGCGGTTGAGTGCTGGGTTGCGAAGCTGCCCGCAGCCTCTGCAGCACCAGTTCGATCCCCGGCTGCTCCCTGACCACCGGAGGAGGGTCCCGCATGGCGAGCAGATCTCTCTTGCCGCCCGCTGCTCCCCTCAGCAGTGTACTTTGGTCCTTCTGCCTGCTCTGCTCCCCACTCTGGCTCTGGTGAATTCTCTCACCCTCCCGCGCTTCTGACTGTACCCAATGCTTGTATAAATAAATAAATAAATCTTTAAAAAGAAAAAAAGAAAAAGATCACATTTATGCATTAAAATTCACATCTCTAAGATTTAAAAAAAAAAAAAATTCTTGCTCACACAGAAAAATCAGTGCCTATGATAATTAACAAAAGGTAATAAAAGCTGGTATGAACACATGAATTTCAAAGTAAATTGTTAATGTGTTTATAGCATATTGATAATTCATTGAGAATATATTTATTTGATAAAAGTTCTATATACAGCTTCAGATTATATAAACTATATGCTCATTGATTTAATATTTGTGTAATTTGAACTAATATTCAAAAATCTAGGAAGAGTTTACAGATGAAAATGTGGAACTAGGCAGGGAATATTGCAATGGTCAAGCAACTTTTTTCTCTGATAAATCAGAACTCTAAAATTATTGTTTCATAGTTGCAATTCATTAAAGAATATATAATTATTTGGGTCCTCAATGAACTTACTTCTCAGTAGGGAAAACTTAGTACTTGTGTGCACACTGTTTTACCAAAGTGACTATAATTCATTTAAACTGTGGTCACACGCATAATCAGTGCACTTAATTCAGGAAACAGAATAGATGCTTGCTAAACCACATGAATGCAGCACAGACCGAAGGAAGCAGCTTAAAGACATCAGACATTAATATATTACAGCAATTTTTGTCTTCAAACTCCCATTTTTCTCCTCAATAACTACTGCAAAGCTCATTTTAGGTCACTATATAACTGATTTGTAATTCCTTCTACTTAAAAAGAGTCAGAAACACTCTTTTTTTTTCCTTCCTAATTTCTCCCCTGCTTTTAATTTTCCCTTTAAACTCATCTACTCTCTTAAGCCTTTCTCTTCAAAGAATATAAATTATGCCTTTCATGTACATGCATTTTTGTCTAATGGAAGAGACAGACAGATAAGTACTGATATATGCTTTAAAAACTTGGATAACCACAGGAGTTCTTGTGTTCTTCTTGTGCTCTCTCTCTCTCTCTCTCTCTCTCTCTCTCTCTCTCTCTTTTCCATGCTCTCTTGAGTGCTCTCTCTTTTTCTCATCATACTGAACCCTGCAACCAGTCCTCATGTGCTCTAAATACAAAGAATGACATGAACATTTTAATCAATTAAAAAGCTAGTTTTAAAATGCACTTCCATTATCTATCTACAATCTACTTATAAACTCATCATCTGTAATATACTTTATCAATTATCTACTGCTTAATCAATGTACATACATGTTCTTTGTCTTTACTTTCCTCCTGACTACTCATCTATGTACCAATTATCACCTCACTACTTTAATAGTACTTATTAGTGTTTTAATTATATTACTGAAGATTAAATGTCTAGACATGCTTTCCCAATGTGTTATTGGCTGATTGATTAAGGTAATATTGGTTTACAACACTGTATATTATTCAGAAACCCAATGTTTTAATTACTATAAATAATTTAATTGCCTTTTAAACATTTATCTGTACATCTGTAAGTATGGATTGATTTTTATTTTTGAACTTATATTTAATAATTGTAAGAAATTATAACATCCTATGAAATGACAACATCCTTTGAAATTCACAAAATTAGATTTATGTACAAACTGAATGTATCCTAGTGAATTTTAAAATGTAAACACATATTAAATGGATAAAAATTTTCAGGCATTTTTATATCTAATCCTGATAAAGGAATTCCTTTTTCTTTGTGTATACATAAATGATGGCATTAATCACAGTCATAGGATAAATATTAGTTACAAGGATGAATATTTCTTAAATCATTGGGGAATATGCTCATATGTTACAAATAACATTCCATACTTTGTAATTTTTCATATTTGGAAAGAGATAACAAGATACATTTTCCAGTGTAAATACAAGCTTATAATTTTTGAATTAGTCAATATTAGGGAAATAAAATTCAAAATTATTCTTATAACCACAGTTACTAGTTTGAGTTAGCAATTAGGATGAATGCAAACACCAAGTGCATCTTTCCTACAGTTAAGAACCTATCTAAACAAGGCAGGAATACATGTGTGTTTCACTGTTACCTAAACATGCTGTTCAGTATTATACTACTCTGCATTTGATCAGCTAATGCTTGCCATTTTCAAGATGTAGTGTCCAGTTTTAAATTTCATAGTAAGTACTTAAATTAATCAAAATTATGTGATTTCAATTGTGTTTATTTCAACTTATGCTTAAGAGATATATCCTCTGCTACTTGTGAATATTAATATTTTAATAGTCACCATAGAATAATAAAAATCATAAACATATTCATTGATTTACATGTATTGAATAAGAAAATTATGGATATCTAGTCCACTGGGTTACACCATACAATAGGCTGTACTATAGGAACATTTCTCACCAAAAGGTGAGTATTTTGTTTTGGTTATGAATCATCATTGCTTTATCTTATCTAAGTAAAATCTGACAATGACAAGTTCAATTAAATCTGCAGATGTAGCAATATGTCCCATAACAAATATATAAAAGCTAAACATGAGTTCCATGTATTAAAGAGTTTAAGCTAGGAACACTGGTGTGAATGAATTAGTGATCCTCCCAATTTAGTATTTAGAGTCATGAGCTATTTGCCATCTATTATAGATTTGCTGAGATGTTCTTGATCATAGATGTACTTATGGAACTTTTGAACTCTTCATTCCTGAGGCACTCCTCAGATCCTCTCTGTCACAGAAACAAAAAAGGGACCTAAGAATCTGAAATTTCAATAAGTTTCTGATGATTATTATAGTGTTAAATCTGAAAAACTCTGGCAGCTACAATACCTACAAGGTCATTCACAGTGGAGCTGCTCCTTTCCCACGGGTACCTATCCTCAGGACCAAGGTAGGACCTGGAGAGCATAAATATATTTTCAGAGCTGATTTTTGAAAATAGACACCTGGTTCTAAAATTATATATTTAATTTCTATGCTACAGGAGTCTCTGAGCTTCAGGTTTCTCATCTGTAGTCAGAAATTATAGCTCCTATGTTCAGATTATGGAAACTATATAAAAACAATTTTCTCCAAAATTCCTAGGAGAATGTTGAAAACACTGACCTAATAAATGAATGCTAAATTAACTATAACTTTTGCTGTTAAAATAAACATTGTATTTCAAGACCTTCTATATTATTACTAGTTTCCCATCGCAACTTTCATTCAAGTTGCTGATAGGCAAAAAAGAACTATTGCTCTGGGATCCCAAATGCATCTACTGACTCACAGATATCTCCACTAACACAGTATCTAAATTGTAGCCAAATGTGTTTATGAGAGTCCCACTTCTCAGTCTGTTTAGTTACTAACTTCCCTGGTAACTTCTCTGCTTCCACTTCATAGCATTATTTTTTATGCCTTTACTAAATTACTCATTTTGTTAAATCTTCCTGTGTCTTTCCCATAATAACTGGATCTTAATACTTGGTCTTTCTAACATTCATTCAACATTTTTCAAGCATTTCCTTGCATTCTTTATCTAGACTGTAATCACTTTGAAAACAGGACTCATTTTTGTGTTAGTTCTTACAACCAACACATAATAAGTGTGGAAAAACATTTCACATAAGGGTACAAATGAATAGCTGAAAAGAATTAATGAGAGTCAGTGATTTGAAATTACATGATGTGGTGTTATGGAAGTAACACCATATCATGTAATTTCAAATCACTGACTCCCATCAATTTTAAGATAAGCACCTTCAGTTTTACACAGAACACAACACGAGGAGTCCTTAGCACTCTTGAACATATTTAGAATTAAATCAGCTCATTAATTTTATATCTTTTTTATGCTTACTGGAAATGAACATTGTTTAAACTGAGTATATTATAAACATATGGACATTTTATGATATTATGAAAGTATGTAAGATATCAAGCCATATGGTGCACAAAATCTTGTGTTCATAAACAAGCCCATCAATATTCTGGGTCATCTATATAAGAAAAATATCTTATAATGTTCTCTATATGTAACATCTGTTTTAGAAGAAACATTTACTAAAAGTCAAAAAGTTTGAATATACTTTTCATGGTAACAAAGATTCACTAATCAAAATAAGAATGAAATCAATGATACGGTAACATTATATTGAGGTTTCATTTAATAATATCTGCACTTTGCTCAGCTGAGCAAAGCTGTGAGACCTAAAATATTCAATAGATAAAAAAAGGGAAACCAATGAGGCCAATAAATGAGCTAGACCGTGAGTTCAGAGGACTGAGAGAGGGGGCTGAGGATTTCTCTGAGGAATGTGGAAACAGGGCAAACAGATCCCACTCTCCCATTGTGGAGAGTTGACCAAAATCTGATGAGCCAGCAAATAACAACCTGCAGAGACTAACTTTCTGAGTCATGAAAAAGCCCATGATAAGAGGATATAAGGAGTGCCACCCACATTTCTTAGGAGCAGAGGCTCTTTTCAGCATTGGCTCCCACTCTCCTTTGCAGGGGAGTAGATATGTCTTCCTTTTCTAGCCATCATTTTGGCTCTGGTGAATTCTTTCACCCATATGCCAACAACCATCATCTCCAGTTTAGCTCAAATATATATATTAGAGCTATATATTCTCTAATATATATATATATATTTAAATATTTATTTGTTTATTTATTTATACAAGCACTGGGTACAGTCAGAAGCGCGGGAGGGTGAGAGAATTCACCAGAGCCAGAGCGGGGAGCAGAGCAGGCAGAAGGACCGAAGTATACTGCTGAGGGGAGCAGCGGGCGGCAGGAGAGGTCTGCACGCCTCTCTAAAATATTTTTGTCAGAATTAAGGCTGCTCTTTTTTTTCTTTTCTATTGCTGGCAAATGATGGATTAATAAATGAATGGTCAAATAATACATTTAAAATCAATGCAAAATAAGGGGGTTGTAATTGTATGGGGAATATAAAAATAAAATTTAAATAAAAAAAGAAATAAAGGAGAGATCAGCAAAGAATTAAAAAAAAATAAAATCAATGCAGCTGAATTTCTGATGTGCACCAAGATGCCATAAGTCTACTATAGGCTATCTCTGACATTAAAGACTCTCAAGAAATATGCAATCAAATGTGCAACACTTTGAGGACTCTTCAAATTAAGCAAAACAGAATGATGGGATGTGGGAAGAAGAAACTTTCAATAAATGACCGTGCCTGGGAGTTTTCTCTTTTATTTTTTCTTACTTTCTCTTCTGGCATAGACCTTAAGATGATCCCCTTATAAAGTAGTGATAGACTTTTAAAGGCAACAAAAACTCAGACTGGAAAAAATTGCCCCTAAAATCCACAGATACAGAAAAAATCCTTGTTATTGTTATTATTTCAATTAATAAATCTTTTCAGTCAGTTCTAAATACACAGAAAATTGAGTAAAAATTATAGTGAGTTCCATTTTATACTCCCTTTCATTCATGCACTTCCTCCCATCCATGCTTTTTCCTATTAATATATTGCCTTAGTAGGCTACATTTGTATAGTTAATGAATAAATGCTGGTGCATTATTATGGCAAAAGTTGTTTACATAAAGGTTCACTCTGTGTTGTACAGTCTATAGGATTTGACAGATGTATATTGGCATCTATCTACCATCACTTTATGATATGGAATAGTTTCAATGTTCTAAAAATTCCCTGTATTTTATATAGTTGTCTCTCCTCTATTGACCTCACTGAACTTCTCATGTCTCTGTAAATTTTGTGTTTTCTAGAAGGTCCTGTAATTGTACCTACCCAGTATGTGCACTTTTCAGTTTTTCCTCCATATTTTTTATTACTTGGGGGCCCATGTCTTTTTATTGCTGAAAAAGTATTTCTTTAAAATAAATTACTTTGAATCTCTACAACTTCTGAGAAAGACATGATAATGCTGCCTGGCTTAGTTTTAGTTGTTGCCTTTCAACAAAATATACTTGTTAAACTCATTACTTTGGAAGCGGAAAGTATAAGCAAAGATTTTAGGAATTAGAAAATAGGAGATTTCTCAGGACTTGATTAGGAAGAAACAATTCACAGATCAATCTATACACTTTCCCCATTTTATGGGAGAAATAAATGACAATAGATCAATATCATTTTTATTCCATAAGATCTTATAGTGGTGATGCTTCTGATAGTTCTTCATTTCCTTTAATTCAGAACTTGTGTCTTTTAACCTCTCTGGCTCTTTTATTGCCATCATGAGAGCAAGAAATCAATAGGTGATATCTAATGAGAGATTATAACTTTTGATTTTATATATAGATCATTAAATAGCCCAGCAAGTTTGCTGTATTTTCATGAAGGGGTCAGTCTTAAAGTCATCTGTCTTTTTTGATGTAAAGATAAAATAGAGTATTCCTTTAATTAAGTGAGCAACCAGCATAGATAAGCACACTTAATTATAGATTTAGTTTGTGTCTCTTTTATTGTTACAGTTCCTTTCATAATTTTACTCGCTGTCTCAAGTTCATGGAGCTTTTCTTTCATTTTTAAATTCCTTAATGCAGGGCATTATGTAATATATTTTATTCTTGTGGTATATGTTTTGACTTAGATCTTTAATATTTTATTTGCCAAATCAAATTAATTTTACACTTAAGTCCCATTCCTTTGAAAGATTTGATGGCCTCAGTTCTAATTAGCTCTTTCACCTAAATTTGATAAGCACCTAAAAGCTCAAGTAGCTTTATTTTGACTTATTTACATATCAAACCCAAGCAAACTTAACTGTCTAGATTACGTCTGTCTGTGAGAAGGATAATGGCAAAATGCTCAAAAAAAAAAAAAAAGTATTAGCTCAGAAAAAGAAAAGTTATTTATTTTGTTGCGGTATCATTGGTTTAGAATACTGTCTATGGCTTAGTGAGGTGTGTTTACACCTCTTCAGATCTATGTTATCACACCTAGGTACTCACCACCAAAGTACTCACAGATCTCTCTGTAGCCCACCTGGCCCTCAGCCCCTTCGTTCCAGTTTCATCCCCACACTTCTCCTCTAGTAACTTCAGTTCTGCAGTCATAATTCCAGGGCTTTTTGGGTTTAGTTTTGTCTATTCCTCTATATTCCACCTATAAGTGAAATCGTCTGGTATGAAATCGTCTCTCTTTTTCCTGACTTATTTCATTAGCATAATGCCCTCCTATCCCACCCATGTTGTTGCAAATGGCAGCATTTCATCTCTTTTTGAAAAGAGTAGTGTTCAGTGAGTATACACAGTATATCTTCTTTATTTACTTCTCTGTTGTTGGGAACGTACGTTGTTTCTAGAACTTGGCTACTATAAATAGTGCCGCAATCAAGTAAGAGTGCTTTTATCCCTTTAAGTCAGTGTTTTTGATTTCTTTGGATAAATACCAAGAAATAGAATAGCCAGATCATATGGTATATCTATTTTAAATATTTTGAGGAATCGCCGATGTAACAAGTGTTACATTTGTTACTTACAATTTTTTTACAAAAGCTTTTTATAAAATTACTAAGATAGCAGTTGTAAGACAAACTAGTCTATTATAAAATTTTAATTGTACTCTAAAATTCCCTTTCAAAATGCTCAGAGAATAAGAAAAATATAAGAATATTCTCTATGAGGATTGCTACTTACAAGGCAAGTTAATGTATGCTATTATCTGAAAACTTAAGGAAACAAGATGGGCAATGTGTCCTATGATTTTATTCCTTCAGCCTACCTGTTTTTATCTCATTAACTCACAGGTGTTCTTTTATGCCAATGTTCCACTTATTTTATATTGTTTTGCAAGTTCTGGGGAAAATGAATGTCCTTTTTTAGGAAACTGGTAAAAGCTAACATATCAAGGGAATAGAGATAAAAGTTGTGAGGTAAGAAAGAAACAGCTTTCATAAGGCCAGTGGAGGTAAGCTTGATTATAAATTATATAACAAAATGATTTTTGATATGTTTAACATAGAAATGGAAATAGAGGAAATGTCACCGAGAAGGAAAAAAAAATGAATCTCTAAATTGTGCTGTTCAGATATCTTACATATAAATGAATTTGTTTTATAAACATACTGTTTATTTGTTTTGTGTATTAATTCCTTTGAGGTACAGATAGTAGTGATTATATCAAATGACTTCCCTGTAACACTGTTCATTGTTAGTTACTCAAATGAGCATCCTCAAATGTCACTTTTGATTTAACCAGTTATTTCATTAGGTATAGGTATATCATAATACAAACATGACAACTACTTATATCGCCAACCTTTTGATAACCATAGGATTAATTTTATGCTTTATGTAAAATACAAATGATTATAGTGTTGGCACAATTCAATCTAACCATCAGTGTCTTAGCCTGCCCATGCCCTCTGCTTAAGCCATGATTCTCAGGTTTGCTAAAGTAACCACCTTAAAAACAGTTGACCATATCATTTAAAACTTAAAGTTTACTACAAGTTTCCTATCTTTTCCAATACTTTATTTCCTTTTGATATGCTGTTATTATCTTACATATCATATAGCATCATTCTCTCTTCCTTATGCATATTCCACTTCCTTATGCATATTCCACTTCCTTATGCATATTCCACTCTCTTCATCCCCATCTGCAGTACAATTCATTTTATATAATAAAGGCAATGTAGTTTGTCTCAAACATGAATATAATTGATTTTCTTAAGCTCTTCTTGTTCTCATAATATTCATGATTCTAATGTAGACTGTAGGACCTATGGTATTTGGCACATTTTTATTAGCTTATCAATTTTTTATCTATATCCTCCAAATATTATCCATAAGACATATTTGACTTTTTTTCCCCAAAGAGTTCTCATTTCTGATCTAATGTTGTTCCTTCCAGTAGGAATGCTACTATTCTATTCTTTCCATTTGTTCACTATTTGTTCACTATCCTTAATTTGTTCACTATTCTTCCAAAAGACCAAGATCTTCTTGATACTTTCTAGTACATCTGTCCCTTGTTAGATCATTGAATTGTAACTTCTTTCTTTCTTTATAACCATTCCTGACATTGCAACATCTTTGATGTGGTGGCCATTTAGTTTGTTAATGGGAAATTGGGAAGTCAGGTAGTCTGACTATAACCTCTATTACTGTGCCCCGAACACATTGCAGATAAACATGAATTCTAAATAAAATTAAGTGAAAGTCATGTGCATTATGCTCTGAACAAGTCTCCTTTCTTGCCTGTCAAACCAAATTCTACTCTTAGTCCCTCCTGCCTTCCAATGACATATTCATATTTATTTTATAAACCAAGTAGTTGATGCTGAGTTAATAATGTTGAATAAATTATAAAGAAATTAATTGTAATAAATTTAGTTTAAAATTTTAGTGTACCTAGTAATGAACTATAACCTCACATTCTATAGCAAGATTACAGAGTACTTTTGATAATTAACATAAAAAGTATCCTAATTAACATAAACAGCAAATGTTAATTAAATTGTTCTTTCTGCATCTTGAAAGTCAAGTATTTATATCACCTTACCAAAATTCTCAAAGGCATAAAATTATTCCGTGGGACCTTTTGATAGCTGTAATTAAAATGGATATGGAAACTAACAATAAATATCTGCTAAATAAAGGAGAAGATACTTTTTATCCAAACAGTATCTTAAGTGTTCCTCATAAAATAAGCAAACTTGAAGAATGATATGGACGATCACTCCATTCAAAGAGTATTTGATGGTATTATAAGCTGAAAAATAAAGCTGAAGTTCCTATACAATTTTATTTGTAGTTTTAGTTACACTTTTTTTCAACTCTTGGGAGAAGCATCAAATTGAATACTGATGAATAAAGTGATTGAAATGAATCAACACGTTATGCTAATGTTTCATGTGTGAAATGTGAAAACCAGTGAAAATTTACACATCTGACTGGAAATGTCATCCTATCTCCCCCTCTCCAAACTAGTTCCTTGAAGTCTATGTTTAAAGCATTGTCTTTATAATCACTGACTGGAAAATCCAGAACATGTTCATTATTATCACTAATATAACAGTTCTTTTATATCCAAAAGTATTTCTATTGTTAGGGAAAAGAATGATGATAAAGAGTTCACATAATAACATAGCCCTAAATCTGAATCTTGTCATACATTTTGCAATAAAACCACACAAAACAACAAGTAGAGCATATAATATCACCCATAGTTTAGGCATCACAGTGACACAGAGAATATTATGTTTTAAATTGCCTGTGAGTATGAAATAGACACAATTTTAGCAGAATCAACTGAAATCAGGAGATGAACTAAGTCTATAGCAATAGTTTTGGAAGAGACTCATTCTTTGGGAACATAAAGCAAATTGCAAGTAAGAGGAGCTCATTGGAGACTATGCAGCAAAGAGAAAGAAAAAAAAGAAATTTGAATGCTATAAAACACAACCAAACATGAGTGGCATTGAAGTATCAACAAAAAAAAGAAAGTCTTTAGCCAAGAGCTAATAGTTAAGCAACCACAAACACATCCACCTGAATAATCTATTATTGAAAGTCCAGAAAAAAATTAATATTTCAAAATAAAAGAAAATAGTAATTTTGCAAATCTAATAGATGGATAAAATAAAAAAAAATGATTTAGATATTTCAGGTGGTAAAAGTTCTTCCCATAACTAAAGATGAATTACATAATATTATGCAAGGCCCTAACATGTTTAAAAATCATGGAAAACAAGAAGTGAGGCTACCAAAGGTAGAGGGTGAGAGAGATAAGAAAAAGGGAGAGGAGACAGAGTGGACTATGGTAGAGGACAATGGGTGCCTTGCTGATGGGCATCATATGGTAACATACATTTGAAGAGGTGTGAGGTTTTACCTCTCAATCATATAGTGTTGTAAACCAATGTTATGTCAAAAGATACAAAAACATAAAAAGGTATTTCATATTTAAACATAAAAGTCCTCTCAAATGATAAATACAAACACTCAAACAAAAGTGGGCAAAATTTGACCAAAAAATAGAAAGTTTTATATTGCAGCAACTGGCAGACAATGACAACCCATTTATCAAGGCTAACATCACCAGTGATAAGTCATGCAAATATTATGAAGCCTTTGAAATAATGTGATGCATTTAGTGTTTCAAATCTCTGTTATTATTAAAAAAAAATCTATGAAACCAGTCTAATTATGAGACTATATCAAGCGCAGCCAAACTAAGAGAAAATTTACAAATACCTGACTCATATGCTTCAAAAGTGTTAAGGCTGATGGGAATATAAAATGGTGCAGCCTCCATAGAAAGTAGTTTGGAGGTTCCTGAGACACTTAAAAATAAAGTTGTCATATGATCTGTTAATGCCACTGCTAGTATTGTTCCAGAAGTATTGAAATCAAAATCTAAAGCACTCATAATCTCATCATAGCATTCTTTTTTTTTCCTTTTTTTTTCTTTTTTACATCATTGTTCATTTTTAAACAATATTTGTTCCTCCCCCTTCCAGGTGTAGTCCCCATAGAGTTTCCTTCACCAGTGCACCATCACCACAGTCCCCTGTGCTCCTCCCTCCCTCTTTCTGATCTCTCTCCCCTCTCCCTCCTCCTCCCCTGCAGGATGTCTCTGATTTATAATTGTCCGATTTTGCTTTGTTGTGTTTTGTACTGTTGTTATTTTTTTACACTGATGCCTTATTTGGTTCCCCTATATTCCTCCTATAAGTAAAACCATCCGGTATTGTTTCTTTTTCCTTCTGACTTATTTCACTGCGCATTGATTCACAAAAACATTGATCCAAAGGACTCCTTGTAGCATTATTTATAATAGTTAAGGTATGACAACAAACTGAATGTCCATCTCAGAGGAATAGATAAGGAACATGCATTATATATGCAGACATTATTTAGTCTTTAAGAAGAAGGAAATCCTTCTGTTTATGACAATCCGGTTAACCTGGAGGATCTCAGGTTAAGTGAAATAACCCTGTTACAGAAGGCCAAAGACTGCATGATTCTATTTATATCAGGTATCAAAAATAGTTGAGCTCAGTGCAAAGAACAGTGATTGTTAGGTGATTGGGAGAACGGGAAATTGGGAAATTGTTGCTCAATTGATATAAACATTCAGTTCTACAAGATAGCAAGTTCTAGAAATTTGCTATACAACATATTGCCCACACTTAGCAATACTATACTGTATACCTAATACTTTAAGAAGGTAGCTCTCTAGTTAAATAGTCTTACCAGTTAAAAAAAAAATTCAAAAAGGGGGTATACATGGAAACTTTTGGAGATTATGGGTATGACTATTACCTCAGTTGGTGTGATTTTAGGTGTGCACATATATCCAATCTCATCAATTGTATATATTAAATATGTGATTTTTTGTATAGTAATTACAGTATAACTCAATAAAAGCTGTTTAAAAAAACAAGGAAAGACTGAGTAATGGTCACAGATTAGAGGGGATAGTGAGTAATTCTGCATTGTACCCTTTTACCAGAAAAAAGACAGTGGATAAAAGGAAAAATCCAGTGGTCTATAATTTATTTAATAATAGTATATAAATATTAACTTACAAAATTGAATGACACCATGGTTCAGAAAAAATAGAACAATAAGTGAAATTTTATATTATATAAGAGTAAAAAACAAACACTGAATTATTTTGCAACTTCTCTGTAAATCTAAAATTATTCCAAAATGAAAAGCTTAAAGTATAAACAAAGCTCAGGAAAGAAAATAACACAAAAATAATTCTGTTGGAATAAGGTAAACTTTCTAAGACCCTAAGATATACTAGACTGAACTGAACAATCTAATTAAAGATATTGAGGGAAAGCATGAGACAACCCAGAAAATAAAATAAAGAACTCTAACTATAAGAGAGAAAGTGGATAATGTGGAAGATTAGGAAAAGAAATTCAACAGAGTAAAATTAGAGTTTTGAGAGGTAAAAACAGACTTTAAATTATATTTTAAATGTTTCTGGAACTAAAAGAAGAATTACTCTACTTATTGAAAAGGCCCAGATCTGAGATATATTAATAAATTATTATCATTAAAAAGGATATTCCACCAAGCTTCTATCCAGTTGAAAAAGCCAAATCATTGCAATATATATATATATATATATATATATATGTATATAAAAGAAATGTCAGGTTAAAGGAACAAAGAGAACAAGATAGCGTTGATACATTTTAAGAAACTCAAAGAATAAAACTCGAGCCAAAGTTTTGCATCTAACCAAGCTTTTCTTTAAATACCTAGGCTCTAGAAAGTCTTTTCCCCCTTTATTTTTAATTTTTATTTATTTATTTTAATGAAGTACTATTAGTTTATAACTTTTTAAGCTATATAGATTCATTTAATATATTTTTACATCATTTAAAATATATTTATTTATTTATACAAGCAGGGTACAGTCAGAAGCATGGGAGGGTGAGAAAATTCACCAGAGCCAGAGCAGGGAACAGAACAGGCAGACTGACGAAACACAATGCTGAGGGGAGCAGCAGATGCTGCAGGAGAGGTCTGCACGCCATCCCTTACAGGTGGCCGGGGATTGAATTGGCGCTGCAGAGGCTGTGGTCAGCTTCACAGCCCAGTGCTCAACAGCTGCGCCACCATGGGAGGCCCTATTTTTACATCATTTTTCATTTTTGCACAATGTATGCATTTTCATCTTGGTTATAGTCCCCATACAATTCCCACCCCAGTTGTTTTGATCCTACTCCCTCCTCCCCCCATGTACTGTGTCTTTGGTTTGTAGTTGCTTGTTGATTTTGATTTTTACTTTATTATAATTAGTCTCTTTTCCTGGTCCCTTATTTAGGTTTTCTAAACTCCTGCTATGAGTGAGACCATCTGGTATTTTTCTTTTTCTTTCTGTCTTATTTCACTGATAGCTAAGCTATGGAAACAACCCAAATGCCCAAAAATAGATGCCTGGATCAAAAGATGTGGTACATATACACAATGGAATATTACTCAGCAATCAAAAAAAGATAAACTCATGCAATTTGCAGCAACATGGTTGGAGCTAGAAAGTATTTTTTAAGAAGTCAAGTAATTCTGTAGTAACAAATCTTTCATGAGGAATACAATAGAGAACATGTGTCATCCACTTATGCTTGGGAAAATAATAAATTCAATTTGTAATCTTTTGATTCAAAATCAGAGTAAAATATATTGAGACTAAAAAAAATATGAAAACATCTATGTTTTCTTATGTATTCACTGTGGAATATGTTTTTTCAGTTTTATTGAGAGTTGACACATACAATTTAAAATATTTAGACTTTACAATGTGACACTATCTACATATAAGTGTGAAAAAATTTTCCCCAGTGAGTTAATTTACAGGTCTGTGACCTCACTTCTTTAACATTTTAATATATTTATATATTACAGTGTTAACTATAGTATCCATGTTAAACATTAGATCATCAGACTTTTTTCATATTATAACTAAAAAGAACACTAACTCTACGAGACAAAGTGGATAATGTGGAAAATTAGGAAAGAAGAAGATTATCAACTAAAATGTTGATACCCTTTTACCAACCTCTCCTTACTTGCCCATTCTTTAGCCCCTGACACTTTTCTACTCTGTTTCTATGATTTTGAAGTTTCACTTTTTGAGTCCACAAATAAATGATACCATGGAGTGTTTGTCTTCTTCTGTCTGTCATATTTTAACTTAGCACAACACCTTCCAGTTTCATCCAGGCTGTGGCAAATAACAAGATATTTCCTTCCTAAAAATAATAAAACTCTTCACATCTAATGGTCAAACTGAGGCAGCCTGAGGGAAAGGATGGCATGTTGGGAATGGGGGAGGAAAGGAACCCAGTGGACCATGGTGGAGGATCACTGGGCCACTGGTGGTGGACACAGGAAATGCGGGGCGTGAAAATATAGATTTGTAGAGGTTTGAATCTTTAACCCTCAATGGAGATAAAATATAAACCCACTTTACCTAAATAAACATGAAAAAATAATATTTCCATTGGTGTGTGTCTATCTGTAGGTCACCTTTATTCATTCATCCTTAGTCTCAATGTACACTTTGTTTCCATTTGTTGATTATCATGAATAATGCTACAGTAAATTTAGGAGTACTGATATCTCTTCAAGATAATGATCTCATTTCCTTTTCTATAAATACAGAAGTGGGATTGCTAGATCCTATGATTGTTCTAGTTTTAATTTCTTAAGAAACCTCCGTTCTTTTCTCCATAGTGGCTATATCAATTTACATCCCCATCAACAGTTTATAAGGATTCTCTTTTTTGCACATTCTCCAGCAATTGTTATCTCTTAGATTTTTGATAATAGATATCATAAAATGTATGCAGTGGCATCTCATTATGGTTTTGATTTGCTTTTCCCTGATATTGATCACCTTTTCATATATTGTTGTCCTTTTAAATATCTTCTTTGAAAAAGTGTTTATTGGGGCCTCCCTGGTGGTCCAAGGGGTTTAGTGTCAACACTATGAAGCAATCCACAACTACTGTAGCAGAAGTTCAATCCCCGGCGAGGGAGCAACCCACATGGCACAGCAGACCCCTCCTGCCTGACCTGCTGCTCCGCTCAGCAGTGTTTTTCAGTTAATCCACTTGTTCTGCTCCCCACTCTGTCTCTGGCAAATTCTCTCACCCCATGTACCTCTGGCCTACACTCCAGCTATTGTATGCATAAACAAATAGATCTTTAAAAGAAAATGAACAAGCATTTATCTATGCAGGTCCTTTGCCCATTTTTAAATTGTTTTTTTTTTTTTGTTTTGTTTTGTTTTGGGGTTTTGTTTGTTTTTGCTATTAGGTTTAATGAGTTTCTTGTATATTTGAAGATTAACCCTTTGTTGGGTATGTGGTTTACAAATACCTCCTCCTAGGCTATCTATTACTTTCTCATTCTTCTTATTCCATTCCTATGCAGAAACTTTTTGTTTGATAAAGTCCCACATGTTTAATTTTGTGCTTTTGTCTTTGATATCAGACCCCAAAAAATTATTGCCAAAGACCTGTTATACAGTTTACCACCTGTATTGTCTTCTAGACATTTTATAGTTTTAGTACATATGTTCAAGTGTTTAATCCATTTTGAGCTGATTTTTATCTATGGTTTATGATAGGAGTCCAGTTTCATTCTTTTGCATGTGGCTATTCAGTTTTCCCAGCACCATTTATTAAAGTAATTACACTTTCCCCACTGTATGTTATTATTCTCTATGCAAAAAATAATTGACTCTATATTCATGGATTTATTTGTGAACTCCTATCCAGTTTGGCAGTTACTTAACAAGATAAACACACAACTATGTATTATTACAATATGAACAAGCATAGAAATAATTAAATGTGTATTTAAAATTTAATTAAGTTTTTATCACTGGAACATCTTCAAATTGTTGGCTCTTACTCAACATACCCACCAGATTATTCACCAAACCTTTTGGAAAATTAATTTGGGAATCTGATGTCATTCACGTGAAAATCAATTAACCACTATAAAATAAAACAAAATTATATCTAAGTAAATTACTAATGAACAAAAAAGAACAGGTTTTTCCCAATGAAATAGTGCATGTTTTGTTTGAAAATAATAGTAGGTCAAGTCATAGTTATTTCAATAAGATAAACAAACCTATTTGCAAAACATGAGTTAACTTTAGCCATCCTATTTCTAACTTTCTAACTGCATTGATCCTCGTTTTCAACCTTTCTGGTTGCTGTAGCAACATGCAGCAGCTGTTTGAAAACTGGGAATCTCTCCATGTAGTTTCATATATGAGTGATAATGCTGCTGTAAATGAATCTCTGACCTTTACTGCAAGAAAAATTGATTCGGTTAAATATTAATATGTAAAATAATTAATATTCTCTTCATTAATTGAGTTAGAGGTTATTAAACTCCAGATACTAATTTGGTCATTATTTCATATAATTTAAGTTTTCATGTGTCTTTTGCATTTGTATATAATCATATACCAGAGTTCTTGAAAATGCTGGTTGTATGCAGTCTAAATTGTTTTAAATGATTCAAATATTGGATTTAAAAAATTACCATGACCATTGATATTTTGGTTTTCTGACATCTAAAATGAATTTTATTTGCATTATTGTGTGTTTGTAGTGGAGTGAGGAAGCTTTAGGAATGTATGTGCAAAATATAACACATGTATTATAAAAATGGTCTACACAATTTCTAGAGACTTGTTTGGTGACACTGTTAATCTTGTTATTGACACATTCTGTTTAAAATTTTAATTGATAATATATATGACATATATTTGTTATACATATATTGTGGTGTATATATATATATTTAGAATGTTTTAAGTCAGAATATATATCACTTAGAAAAATTATCATTTATGGGTTTTTCATTATGAAATTAAATATTTGATGACAATAGTTATGATTCTGAATCATGACACAAACTTTTAATTCAACCTATTTCAAAAATTAGGGATGTATTTTAATAAATTTTTCAACATATACCTAATATGGTTGACTGGATCATGTGATATTTGATACAGCAAACGTACAGTCTCTTATTACTTGTATATTTATTTATAGAATCATAATAAAATCCTCTCTCCCCTCCTTTTAATGTTTTGAGAATTAAAAACATATTTTGTACTTTAAATCCCCTGATCCTAAAAATGCTGAAATACTTGTATTATTTAAATTATATGATCCCTAGCATAATCTTTTCCAGAGTGAAATATATAATCTACACTTACTGACTTAGGCCTTTTTCTTCCTCAAACATCATTGTAGTCAGTTTATGACTATGACCAGCAAGTGTTTATGCTTTGGGGAAAATATTAGGACTGCCAGGTACTGCCATTGTTATCCTTTGTATTTTTTTATGACAGTCCTGTCCTTTTAGGAAACAGCGGGAAATGGAAAGTGACAAATTACACCAAAAAGAACATGTGTGAGGCATATACCCATTAGGTGTACAAAAAAAATTGAAGACAAAGCTACAATTATTCATATAAGAACTATGATTTTCTTTAATTAAATGGATCCTTAATCCAACTCCTTTTTTCTGCATACTATGTCATCTTGTAGTGACTACTTCATGGTTATTCTTTTAAAAAAATCATTATTAAATTTGTCTGAGGCAATTACAGACCTATATTTACAGAATTAGATATAGATATATCTAGATGATAGATAAATGAACAGATAGCTTATTAGTGTCTAGAGCCCTTATCTTAACATTATTTCAAATAGAATGTAACTTCAACACAACTAGTAGCAAATATAATAATGATGATAATTATAATAATTAAAAGAAATCAGAACTTATGTTTTATGGGTTGATATTTAATGTGTATGAGATATTTAAGACTATGGAACATAGGAAAACTGTTACTTAGTGAGTGATATTTTGATGATGTTGATAATCTTAAAGAGAGAAAATGATAATTACAGATGTTAACATGGCCAATTAGTTCCCATAATTTGGCTTTCATAGTTTATGGGTAAAGGGAGGAGTCAACATAGGGTAACTGTATTTTATGTGTTTGTAGTGGAGTGAATTTTTAATTGGATAGAAAAATTTACATCTAGACCAATATTTAATTCATAAAAATTGTCATTTCTCCAATAAATGCAACATAATCTCAAAATAAAAAAATATATCCCTTATTAGCTATTAGCATTGATCTTGTATAATGAGTACATAGCAATTCTTACATTTGTAATTGAATATTGGTTGAGTGCTTGAATGATGGTTTTCTCTCCTGGAATGTGTGAAGTTTAGAGGAATTGTTTGTTTGTTTTAGTTTCCATTTTATTATCAAGTCAAATAGCTTGGCATATATTAATACATAAGCAATTATTAACAGACTATTAATAAAATAGATAATAAAATTAGATAATAAAATTTAGTTTTTAAGATTTATTTATTTATGCATACAAGAACTGGGGTACAGTCCAGAGGTGTGGGTGGTGGGCTGAGAGGATTCACCAAAGACAGAGTGGGGAACAGAACAGGCAGACTAACTGAAATACACTGCTGAGGGGAGGAGCAGGCGAAACAAGAGAGGTCTGCTGCGCCATGTGGGTAGCTCCCTGGCTAGCCAGGAATCGAACTCATGCTGCAGAGGCTTCACAGTACTTTGCTTAACCCCTTGTGCCACTGGGGAGGCCCTAGATAATAAAATTTAAAAAATGAAAATATACAGTACTGACATGACAATGAAATGAATAAAATTTATATTTTAAGCTCTCCTTAAAAATTGAGGTTTAGGGCCTCCCTGGTGGCACAAGGGGTTAAGACACAACCTATGAAGCTATCTGCAGCCACTGCAACAGGAGTTCGATCCCCAGCCAGAGAACTACCCACATGGCGCAACAGACCTCTCCTGCCTCGCCCGCTGCTCCCCTCAGCAGTGTATTTCAATCTGCCTGTTCTGTTCCCTACTCTGTCTCTAGTAAATCCTCTCACTCCCCTCCCTGCACCTCTAGCCTGTACCCCAGTTCTTGTGGGCATAAATAAATAAAATCTTTTAAAAAATGGACGTTTATAAGACAATAAGAAATTATTCTAATGCAAGAAGAAAAATAGGAAAGTTTAAGAATGAAAGGAATTCAAAATAAACAGGTCCTTCCCTGGTGGCGCAGGCAGTTGAGCGCAGCGCTGTGAAGCTGTCCGCAGCCTCAGCAGCACTGGTTTGATCCAGGCGGGCCGGTAAGGGTCCCACAAAGTGCGACAGACCTCTCCTGTCTCTCCTGCTGCTCCCCTCAGCAGTGTATTTCAGTTAGTCTGTTGTGCTGTTCCCCGCTCTGTCTCTGGTGAATCCTCTCACCATCCTGTGCATCTTGTATAAACAAAAAAATAAATCTTAAAAAAAAAGGGAGTATTTAATGACTGTGTTTAGTATTACAATAATTAATAAATATTCAGTTAAAATTTTGTTATATTATTGACTTTAATAAACTATCAATTCACTATTTAATGAAAATTAAGGAAATATTAGATACTTTTAGCATATTTTTGAATGCTCTATTCTACACTAAATCATTTTCCCCAGGTGTCAACCCCAAGGCAATGATTAATGACATACTAATAAAACTCACTTTGTAGTCTGAAACTAAAATGTCAGTTCTATGAGTAAGAATAATTTTCCGCTAAGTAGGACTTTCTATCAGTAATGAGATGCTCATTGAAGTATTTTAAAAGTTTTTAAAAGCAAAAATAATGCATGTTGAAATTATGTATATAATAGGTTGATTTTTTTTAAGTCCTACCATACTTTTGGTTTAGAAGCGTGAGGGGAAATATGTATCTATTAACATATTATTTTCTTTTCAAGGGCTATTTCCATAATTTCCTTCTTTATTTTTCCATAAGGAATTTGTTTATATAAACAAAACCACCTTATCTTTTTTCCACTAGAGACACTCACTTCAAGAACATATTGAGTCATTCACACTAATGACATTTTAACTGAAATGATTTTATTTTCTTAGCTTTTTTATTATTAAAGCATAAAAAGCATATTATAGTATATTCGACTTCAAAATAATAGTTACATCCTTTGAAATAGTTGATACGTATTGTAGGGGCGGGGAGGGCACACTGCAGGATCTCTATGATTCCAGCAGACGGGGTAAAGGAGGAGTCCTGGAACCCTTGGTGGCTTTTTCGGGGGTTTTATTGAGTTTCAGGTACACGGCAGGGGGTGGTTTGGGGGGGGTGCTGGGGGGGGGGGGTGGGGGCAGGAGGCCAGCCTCCTAGCGCCTGGGGAATTGGCACTCTTTCTGTGCTTTCTGGCATTCTCTCCTGGCCTCTGCTTCTCTGCTGGTTCTCTCCCGGTCACTTGCTTGTTCTCCTTCCGGTCTGGTCTGGTCTTCTGGTGTCCCCAAGACGCGGCCCTTCTGAGTTCAGTCTCTCAGCCCAGGTGAACCCACCTACATATGCCCACACCCTACTCCAGGTGCCCAGTATCAGGCATGCATTCAGGACCACAGGGATCCATCATCAATCTTAATGGCAGGAGGGCAGAAAAGCCGGATACTTCACTTACCCTACACATATATTATTATTTATCTCAGGAAAGTCTAGATAGCCTGTAACAAATGTTAGGATATTTTGTACTCCTTAAGAATCTAGATGGAATACTGATGATGTTTTCATTTTTAAGCTTTTTTTTTTTCATTTTTAACTTTGTTGTCAATTTTATTAAACGTTGCTTTTTATTTTAGGTGCCTACAATTTGTGGAGGAGGAACCAGGAAACTGTGACTCAAGCTCTCCAATCTGTGATAGTGCAGTCCAATGGAGGGGAGAGCAGATTTGTGTGGACTTTACCGTGGGGAGGTTCTTGTGAAAAGGCTTGGGTGTAGGATATCTGTCATTTTCTTATAGATGGTAGCTATGAATGCATATATATATTTATATATATATATATAAATATCTGTTATTATATTGGTCTGTCATGAATTTATATGTATACAAGAGCTGATATGCATACATAAGATTCATCCTAATATATAGACAACTGATAAATTATTACCCCAGTAATAAACTCTGAATTTTATTACATAGTTAAAATTAATCAGAATAGAGTTCAAAATAGACTTCACATAAATTTATATAAGCCTTATCTGTGAAACTTTTACTGTTCTGATATCATCTAAAATTTTAAAATAAAGCAAGTAACAATTTAGAAATGGTAAACATTTACCAAAAATATTCCATCTGTTTTTAAAAAAAAGTCCTCTATGGCTTTAAGAAAGTTTTACTACCAGGGTCTCCCTGGTGGCTCAGAGTGTTCAGTGCAGCATTGTGAAGTTGTCTGCAGCCTCTGCAGCGCAGGATTCCTGGCCCGCCAGGGCGGTGCCTACATGGCAAAGCAGATCTCTTCTGTCTCGGCCTGCTGCTCCCTCAGCAGTGCTTCTGGTCCATCTGCCGGTTCTGGTCCCTGCTCTGTCTCTGGTGAATCCTCTCACCCTCCCATGGCTCTGGACTGTACCCCAGTTCTTGTGTGCATAAATAAATCTTTGAAAACCAAAAGTTTTAATATCAGATAAAAAGATGAGATTAGGCACAGAGTTGAACCACAGATCCCTCCTGTTTCTCTTCTATTTAATCACCTAACTTTAATCACCCTCACAATCTCTGCTCATTTTGTTTGAATAATATAGAGCCAAATTAACTCTTTCCCTCATTTCTGGTATGCCAATTAATTGTTCTACATACTTTATTTTATTATTATTTTTTTAAGATTTATTTTATTTATTTATACAAGCACTGGGTATAATCAGAAGCGCGGGAGGGTGAGAGAATTCACCTGAGCCAGAGCTAGGAATAGAACAGTGTAAAGTCAGGAATGGCCACAGGGCAGGTTTTCTGATCCCATGCAGACCGGGTAAAGGAGGAGTCAGAGTCCTCAGTGGTTTGGGGTTCACCAGGCATATGGCAGGCAGGGGTGCTGGCTGGGGGGCTGGGAGGCTGGCAGGCCTCCCAGCCCCCAGCAAGTCTTCACTCTATCTGAGCTCTCTGGAGTTCATTCTGCTGCTTCTCGGCTTCTCTTTCGGCTTCGGCTTCTACTGCTGCTGCTGCTGGCGTCCCCGTGACGCCACCCTTAAAAGCACAGTCTTAGCTCAGCTGAATCCCATCTACCTATGCCCACACCCTATTCCAGGTGCCCGCCATCAGGCATGCATTCAGGACAAGGATCCATCATCTATCCTGATGGCGGAAGGGCAGAAAAGCCTGATATTTTCTTTACCCTACAAACAGGCAGACTGACGAAATACACTGCTGAGGGGAGCAACGGGCACAGCAGGAGGGGTCTGTCCCGCCATGTGGGACCCTCGCCGGTGGCCGGGGATCGAACTGGCGCTGCAGAGGCTGCGGGCAGCTTCACAGCCCAGCACTCAACCGCTGCGCCACCTGGGGAGGCCCTTATTTTATTTTTTAAAGATTTATTTATTTATACAAGCACTGTGTACAGTCAGAAGCGCAGGAGAGTGAGAGAATTCACCAGAGCCAGAGTGGGGAGAAGAACAGGTAAAAGGACTGAAGTACACTGCTGAGGGGAGCAGTGGCTGCGGAGAGGTCTACGCACCGTGTGGGACTCTTGCTGGCGGGCAGGGATCAAACCAGCGCTACAGAGGCTGTGGGCAGCTTCGCAGCGCAGCGCTCAACTGCTGCGCCACCAGGGAGGTCCTCTACATATTTTAAACTATTGTAAGGGGCCTCCCTGGTGCAGCAAGAGGTTAAGAGGCAGCACTGTGAAGCTATCCGCAGCCACTGCAGCACATTTTGACCCGCGGCCAGGGAGGGGACCCGCATGGTGCAGCAGACCTCTCTTGACTTGCCCGCTGCTCCCCTCAGCAGTGTATTTCAATCAATCTGCCTGTTCTGCTCCCCACTCTATCTCTGGTGAATCTTACCCCCCCGCCCCCACTGATACTTCTGGCTGTACCCCAGTTCTTGTATGCATATATTGATAAATCTTTTTTAAAAATAAAGTATTCTAACTCCATATCCAGAACATCTTTGTAGAAGATATTGGGACATTAACAATTATGTAAATTTTTGTGTGAACATCTAAAAAGGACCCTGTGCATTTTTTAAATAAATACATTATTTTTTGTAGAATGTTTTGTGTTATTATTATAGACTTAAAAGAATCTTCACATAATACAGCTTTAAAGTCTCTTCCAGAGAAAATATTTTACATGAGTTCACTAAGTCTGCCCCTCCTAATTACTTGGAGTTATGAAGAGGACAGTGAGTTCACAGAGAGGTCATTTCTAATTAGTTGGGGTCATGAGGAGGTCAGTGAGTTCATGGAGCGGTCATTCCTAGTATTTGGGGTCATGAGGAGGTCAGTGAGCTCTTAGAGGTTTCTCCCAAAACTCGGGGTCATGAAGAGGTCAGCGAGTTCACAGAAAGTTCACACCTAATTACTTGGGGTCATGAAGACGTCACTCCTAATTATTTGACATCATGAAGTGGTCAGTGAGCTCACAGAGTGTTCTCTCCTGATACTTGGGGATATAAGGAGGTGAATGAGCTCACAGAAACGCCATTTCTGGTCACTGAGAGTCATCAAGAAGTCACTGAGCTTACAGAGGCCTCTTGTCACTTGAGGTCATGACGAGATCAGTTAGCCCACAGAGAGGCCTCTCCTAATCACTTGGGGTCATGAGGAGATCAGTGAGTTCATAGAGGTCACTCCTAATCACTTGGGATCATTAAGAGGTCAGTAGGGCCTCCCTGGTGGCCTACGGGTCAAGTCTCAGCATTATCACTGAGGCCAGGCTTTGATCCCAGCCAGGAATCTGACCCACAGGGCACAGCAGACACCTCCTGTTTCCCCCACTGCTCTCCTCAGCAGTGTATTTCAGTATATCTGCCTGTTCTGCTCCCCTCTCTTTCTCTAGTGAATTCTCTCACCCTCCCCCACACCTTTGGCCTACACCCCAGTTCTTCTGCACAAAATTGAATGAATAAAATTCTTCAAAAAAAATTAAGAGGGCAAGACAGGACAGGTCTATCTTGCCCACTGCTCCCCTCAGCAGTGTATTTTACTCAGTCTGCCTGTTCTGCTCCCCACTCTGTCTCTGGTGAATCCTCTCACCCCCGCACCACTGGCCTGTACCCCGGTTCTTGTATGCATAAATAAATCTTTAAAAAAATTAAGAGGTCAGTAATTTCAGTGCAAGGTAAAAGTTCACCCAGCTGGTGCTCCTATCATTGTGGTAGAACGGTTTCAGTCTGAGACTAGCCATGGACAAAGTGAGGAAGGATTGCTGATACTATTTTTTAAATCTTATTTTATTTGAGTAAAAATAGTTAACAAGAGATCAACCCTCTTTACAACTTTTTAAGTGTATAATACATTGTTGACTAAAAATACAATGTTTTATTTCAAATCTCTAGCTTTTTGCGTTGCTTAACTGAAAATTTGTGTGATGTCTAGTAATTTTCCATTTCACCATATTCCCAGTTTGTAGCAACCACCACTCCACTCTGATTTTGTTAGTGCACTATTTTAGGGATCCCATATATGTGGAATGATGCAACATTTGTCTTTCTGTGATATGCTTATTTTGCTTAGCATAATATCTTCAATATAACTCACCCATGTTGCATTTTGCAGTATTTCCATCTTTTCCAAAACTGAATAAATTTCCAATGTACGCATATACCATTTTCTTTTTATTCTTTCATGTGTCTGTATTTACATTGTTTTGTATCTTAGCTATTGTGAATGATGCTACAATAAATATAAACATTCTAGTATGTCCTGAAGATCTTGATTTCAATTATTTTGTGTAAATTCCCTAAAATAGGATAACTGAATCATATGGCAGTTCTATTTTTATTTTCTTAAGAATCTCTGTTCTGTTTTCCATAGGATTTGTGCTAGTTTGCTTTCTCACTAACTGTACAAGTGTTCCATTTCTTCACAACCTGCCAACACTTGTAATGTTTGGTTTCACCGAAGTTTGTTTTGTATCCAGTATATGATCTGTTCTTGAGAATGTTACATGTGAACTTGAAAAAGAATGATTAGTCATATCTTTTGGGACAGGAAACGCTAAATATGTTTATTAAGTGTGATTCATTACTGCATTCCAAGCTATTATTTCCTAGTTTACTTTCTGTCTGGATGAGCTATACTTTACACTGTTAAAGAAATGATACCTACGTTCCTAGGCCTTAAATCCAAAATAAAAAATTAAAATTTCTAAGTGCTAATATTTAGTCTATAATATTGCTTATATCCAATAATTCAAAAAATAAAGATCTTATTTTTGTTTACCATATATATTATGGAGCAAATTAAAGCCAAACTTCAGTTCCTAGGAAATTATTAGGATTTTGCTGCCAATCACTTCTGCCTTTTATTAACTTTTAAAAAAGACATAGTAGTCCTAAAAATGTTGGCATTCTGAGTTACTGGTATAAATACTTGTAGTGCCAAGCAAGGTACAGAGCAGGTTTTCTATGAATCCAGGCACATGGGTAAAGGGGAGTCCTGGAGCCCTCAGTGTCTTTTTCAGGCTTTTAATCTTTCTACACCATTCTACAGTGAAGCAACCAGGTGCTGGGCAGGCAGGGGAGCCCGGGGACCAAGAGGCTGGCAGGCCTCCTAGCCCACAGCAAATCTTCACTCTTTCTGGGTTCTCTGACCTTCTTTCATGGTATCTCCGCTGGTCTCTACTGCACTCCGCTGCACAGTCCTCTTCCACCCCAGTCCACTGCCGCTGCCCGTCTCTGCTCAGTTTCTTTGCTCAGATGCACCAGTGACGCATGCGCACACCACAATCCAGGTGCCGCGGTCAGGCACGCATATAAAACCACAGGTGTCGATCAGATCATAGATGCTAATGGTGGGAAGGCGGAAAAAAAAAACGGTAAACTTCATTTACTCTACAATACTGAGCACTATTCCTATATTCTCAGAATTCACTTATTTTTCCATCCTGATAGCTTTACTCTTCCCTTAGCCTCTCATCTTTCCTAGAACTCTATAGCTAGTATCTACCTCAACATAAAGAATGTGCACACCCCTCCTGTTCTCTCTGCATTTTTTTTTGCAGTTAATAGTGCTGTTTTATGACTACCAAAGTCCTCTTTCTTACTATTTGTTTATTAAATGTTTAGTGTTATTGAAATGCTAGAATAATAGGTAATGAATTAAAATTACATACCTAATTCCATCTGCAGAAAATTACATTAATGTTCTCAATACTACAATGTATCTTTTTCATATACCTGTTAGTAGTTCCTCTCAGAAAGGCAGCTGAGAACTGTTCTTCACTCCTTGACTTGGAATTCTGCTATGATTTTCTTTGGATATAAAATGAATAAAATGAAGTATACTCACCTTCTTGTACTTTGAATCTCTCGTTGTCATGATTTAAGTTTTTTATGATAATGATTGAATTTCATTAAAGACATCATATAATGTGAAGTTTTGAGTATTCTTTGAGGAAGAAGCTTTCTGGTGCCTGTAGATTACTGCTTAAAATTCTTGCCATCCCCTATATCTTAATTTCATATAAATTGCATTTACTGACTGTTACATATAATTATTTGAGGAATTGCTTCCTTAAATGCTGGATTTGTAAACAGAACAATAGAAAAAATGTAATAGACTTTAAAGAAAATAGTATCATATTAAGTTTCCATCTGACTCTGTTTTTATTGTATGACTGCCAGTTTCTTTTGGAATAGCAGCACAATAGAAATATCTTTAAAACATAGATCCATGCCATGAATACTTTCAGTTTCAAATCACATCCATTTAGTTATTTTTAAAGCAACCACTGATTGCTACTAAGCTCTGTATATTGGTATTGTTATGTGCAAAATGTATTATTAAAGTTTTCTTTTCTTCAAGCAATCTTTTAAAACTTTTGATAACTATTGTTCCACTTTTATTTGGGAATCATGTACTAGTACTGGACAAACATCTCCTGTAAGTAACAGAGTTTCTCTTCAATTAAAGGAAAGTTTTACACAATTTTAAGAGCCACACAAAGTAATCTTGATTTGATTCATGTACAAGTTTAGGGATCCTATAAAAAACAGATTTTTTTTCCTAATGTCTCTAAAAGCTAAACTTGAAATCCATTTAAAATTTTTGGTTAAATATCAAATTAAAATAAAAACTATTCTTAATGAGACAGTCTTCCCTTTAAAAAGTATAGACTGCTGTAAACCAGTTAGTGCAATAAAAATACAAAAAATAAAAATGTATCATATAATATATATGTTTTCTTTCAAATATTATCAAATAGTTGGTAACTGACATACTTTAAATTCATAAACTTGTAAAATTTTGGGTGATTTCATATATGTTATTAAGAAACCTCAAAAGAGAATATTTTACAGGAAAATAAACAGTAGTGTCATAAAATGAAAGTAAATAATAAATCTTAAGAATTGGAAAAAAGAGTGAGAGTGTGAAATGAAATGATGAGTGATTTTCTAATAAGGATTATTTAGAGGGTATAACAACTGATATACAACCAGTTTCAGTTGCCAAGAATAAGAAATATACTTTTCCATCTGCATAATCTAGGAAATGCAATCAACAGAAAATGTATGTAATATATGAAAATTACATACTTGTAAGAACTAAACAAAAAATGTAGTTTAAATGCATCATCTCAATATAGAGTAGAATAAAATTCAATTTAAAATGCATAGCAAAATACAAAATACTACCAGCTTAGGAGATGATTCAAAGAAAATATATAATAATGTATCAGATGAGTTGGTGAATTCAAATGAGATTATCTGAGAGGAATTTTTACTTTAAAATCAACAAGCAAACAGCATGTGAAGCCCTAATGTCAATACAAATCATTCTATGCTTTGATATTTATATTACATTTGGTTTGAAATGTTATTCTATGTACTATGCCTGATCTGTTCTCTTTGAGGGAAACTTGTTATGGGATTTTACATGCTGCTTGGTTCTAATTTCTGTTTTGCTAAATAAGCTCCATTTATAGATCATATTTTTTACTTGATCCTTTTTTACTCATTTTTTTTGGTCTCATTGTAGACAATGGTATTTTTTTTTTCTATTCTAAATGGTGTCTATGAATGTTAGACATTTAATGAGTGGTCTGCACTACTGCTTTGGAATGAATGATACATACTTAAATGGATAAATAAAATGGTCTTGACTGCATCGTGATGGCCTATCTGCTTCCTGCCATCAAGGATTTTTTGCTAGTCTTATCCCATTTCATTCATGCTTCACTTTCTCAGCATGTTGCGTAGTCCATTCTTTCACAACCTTGCCATGCCACAGCTCCTGTTTCCCGAATATTCTAACAGTTTCTTTATTTTAGGATGACCCTACAGATGATTTCCTCAAAGTGTTCATTTACAGATACTTAATTATTCATATAAAATTGACAAAATTGACTTGAAACGATTGAATGATAAAGATATTTTAAGAATTTCCATGCTTCTTATCTAAAATTGATTCATTTGCTGTACAGAAGCTTTTTAGTTTGATGTAGTCTTGTGGTTCACGGGTATGTTGGTGTTAGGAATTTTATAGGGATTACACCTGAGAGGAGAAATCAAATATTGTACAAAAATGAACAATGATGTAAAAAATATAAATTACATAAATAAAATTGATTCTCATTTAAATTTTCCATGAAATTTAGGCATTAGTTAATCATATAAAACTGTTTTCTAAAACTAGGCCATCAGGAGAATAAGTTTAGGCAGAATTCCAGACAAAATTCACATCTGATTTGTCTGAGTTGGGACCTGGGCATCAGTGTATATTTATCAACATCCATGTATCAATCAATACAGCAATTGGTTAATAGATAGTCTATAAAGATCAGTGAATGATAGCACACAGTCTTGCTCTTAGTCACCAACCTAATTTACTTTTTTTTTAAAGATTTATTTTTATTTATTTATTTATTTGTTTGTTTGTTTATTTATTTATTTATTTATTTATACAAGCAGTGGGTACAGTCAGAAGCACAGAAGGGTGAGAGAATTCACCAGAGCCAGAGCGGGGAGTAGAGCAGGCAGAAGGACTGAAGTACACTGCTGAGGGGAGCAGCGGGCAGCAGAAGAGGTCTGCACGCCATGTGGGACCCTCCTCCAGTGGCCGGGGAGCAGCCGGGGATCGAACCGGCGCTGCAGAGGCTGTGGGCAGCTTCGTAACCCAGCGTTCAACCGCTGCGCCACCGGGGAGGCCCAATCTAATTTACTTTTCCCATCTCTGGGAAAACTACTCACCTGGAATGTTAGCCAGTTCCATTCTTGTTCATCCTAAAGCATTGACATTGCTCTCCACAACTGTCTGTCTACTAACAGTAGTATTATTAGTACTATTGATGATCTGGACCCCAATCCTGGGGAACCCTGGGGGCTCTCTTGGTTCTTGTCTTAGTGAAGAAAGAATTCTACATTGAGGTTAGGCAGCAAAGCAAGATATTTGCTGACAGATAAGAAGGACAGAAAACCTCTCTGAGCAGAGAGGGGTCTTGAATAGGTAGCCATTGAGGGGCCAAAAAGTAGGAGTTTACATAGGTATAGTGGGCAAGCAATAGGAGGTTTCAGCTGTTGGGTGTCTCAGTGCTGTCCCTTGCTGACTGGTTGGTGCCCACAGGGTCTCCTAGGTGACTGAAGAACTGAGGCCCACTGAGTTTCCCATGTTACCTGGTCTGTTTTCCTGAACCAGCTTCAGTCTTTTCCTTTAGCATTGTGTTATTGTGTTGGTGTTCTGAACATTCCATTTTTCAGATTAATAAGTGGACTTAGGGAACCTGGGATTGGCGGGGGGCATCTCCTGGTTCCAACCAATTATTACTTATTCAGATTGATAAATAGACAGATTGATAAATGGGCTTGGGGTTTGGGGAACCCTATTCCTAACTGACTACCTGTATCCATTTTCTAACTTCCTCATTCATTACTACTAGACTATTACTATTGCTATCATAACTACTACTACCACCACTACTACCACTACTGGCAATAACAATGGCAACAAAACAATAAATTATTTTCCATATTATATTGAACTTCCATGATAATCCTTTAAAACATTAGTATTTCAACTAGTATTTTATATCAAGAGTCTTTAACACAATGTTATCTATAGAATAAAATGTTTCCAAAACTCTCAGCTTACATTTCTTTAAATAATATTACTTCTATTTTATCCTATATTTCTGAAATAATATCCTCTGCCACAAACAGATAAAGAACACTTTCTTCACCTTTACATTTCTGACATTCTCATACAGAAAAAGATTTTGCTGATGCTGTCTAAATGCTTTTACTTCCATTTCCTTCCTTCTCCCCCAAATATACACATTTTACCAGAACGACTAGAATGGCTACCTAGAACCTTAAATATTTATGTAGCTATGGATCTGACCCATTTCCTCAGAATACACAATATTATAGAAGTCAACAACTAAAGAGTTAATATCCCACACTGCAGGGAGCTTCAAGGACCATGTCCCATAGTCACAAGATGTAATCTGTTTTTCTTTTTTTTTTTTTTTAGATTTATTTATTTATTTATACAAGCACTGGGTACAGTGCGGGAGGGTGAGAGAATTCACCAGAACCAGAGGGGGGAGCAGAGCAGGCAGAGTGACGAAATACCCTGCTGAGGGGAGCAGCGGGCAGCAGGAGAGGTCTGCGCGCCATGTGGGACCCTCGCCAGCAGCTGGGGATTGAACCAGCGCTGCAGAGGCTGTGGGCAGCTTTGCAACCCAGCGCTCAACCGCTGCGCCACCGGGAAGGCCCAACAAGTAATCTGTTTTAAGAGGTTGTTTGATATGTCAATCCAGGACCATGTATGACTATCTCCCCTGTCTTCTATCCAAGAATGCAAGCTGTATCTTTGTTACAACCCAAAAGAAAGCAATTTGACATGTTACTACTACTTAGTTTGTAGGAGGAGCCCCTTTGTGATCTGAATATGACAACTCTGTTCATCAAATTTAGTCTCCAAACAGGAACGTGTTGGAGTCAAGCAAGGAAGTTGGCACAGGTGATGTTGGCACAATCCCTTAAATAGTGGTGCTACTAGCCCTCTAAACAAATGCCTGTATATACACATACATTGCTTAATATTTTGAATACAAATCCTCAATACAACTAACTCAATCTAATAATGATGACCTAACATCTTTCCAATGTTGTGACACTGTTCTCATGTGTGTGCATGTCTAGCAAGCCAGGCACTAACTTCCCTTCACTTTATTACCTTTTCAAAGAAATTTAGATAGCAGCATCGAACAGAAATTCTGTCTCTAGTGCAAACAATGGGCAACTTACTGCCATTATAATCAGTTTTTCAAATTTCCATGTCACCCTACTATGACACAACCCACTGCATACACAGAGGTCATTTCTTCATCCGCTGAGATTTGGGGCTCAGAGGATCAACACCAGAAAATGCTAATTTTCTGACTACTATTTTTTATGACTCACATATCCTATTAGCATTTGTAAAACTATGCCTGATTAATATTAAAGCAGACACCCTGACTCTCAGTTTTAATCTCATTCAAGTTGCTCTTCCTAAGGCATCCCAGCTTATTGTAGTGAGGGATAGAGGGTAAATTTAAAATTTTTATTAATGTCGTTTTTATAAAGAAATAGGTAAGGTTTAGCTAACCTATTGAAAATGGCAGATGGAACAAAACAAATATTACTGGCATACTCAACATTTATTTCATACTTACTTTGTGAACATTGATCTGATATGAATTTAAAGAACTCACTTCTGGAGCTACATCTGCAGTATGCCTGTTCTCAGACAATTTTTATCAAAAATATGTATGCATTTCAGAAACTAAATTTAGCATATCAAATTGTCAAACTTTGCTTTTCACATATCTTAAAAAAGCAAAGTTTTTGTTGAAATAATTTCCATTTGCATCTCTCAATAAAGTACTTCTGATGTGTAGTGATGGTACACAGAGGGATCATTATATGAACTGCTGCCCTGTGACTGTGTATGTATATCTGTAGTTAATAAAAAATACTCTTAGACATTATTAAAAATAAATGCAAATTATGGACTGTGATTTAAAGGTTGACAAAATCATGAATAGAATTATTCATAATATACACATTATCAGATGACTGCATGTACAATTGATTGTCCATGAGCTGATATCCTCAAAATCCTTTAGCGTAATAAACAGAAACACTGTAATACCTAAGTGATAGTACTGTTATGGAATAAAACACATAAGAAGATCTGAATTATTTAAAATTATATTCCTTACAAGTAACGGGTCTTGACATGTTATTTACAGACACATGTATGCATATTCACAGATATACATAATCCAGATGGAAATGTAGTTTTATAATTTTAAAATTAATCTATTTGACAATTTTATGAACTTTTTTAATACTACAATGTATTTTCTTAGGTTATTGTATATTTTACAACACAAATAATAGTTGCATGAATATCCTTTGTATTAATGTATTATATTTTCTTTATCCACATTCTCTTCTTTTGATAAGGTCTTATAATGACTAATGCTATAATACATATTTTATATCTTTTTAATAATTTATAGTATTTATTATATAAATATTATGTATTTATATTCTATTTTTCTTACAGATTTTTTATAGATTCTTTTATGTGTCATATTTGCCTCAAATATTAAAAAAATATCATTTAATTAAGAATTGTATGTGTTGCATGCCTTTTCAATATCCTGGTGATGTTGTTATTATTGTGTTTATATAGCATTTAGTATTGTTTTATTCATATGAATATTTTTGCTTTAGAAAATAGGTGAACTTTAAAATATTATAGTTAATATGCACTCTTGATATTAAAAGCATGTTTGTCTTATTCATAGCAGACTTGGACAATTTCAGTGACTCCTATATGTGTCTATGATAGAGAATTTGTTTGAAATCATGTGTATTTATATTAGGGGAGAATATGGTGGGATCATATGAAGGGAGTGGTATGGCAGATTGCATTTTTAATAATAGAATAACTCCATGTGTTTGTTCAGCAACAATTTCGACTTTGTTATTTTTAACTCTAGATTATTACTTCAGGAATTTTTCCAGTTGACATAAAAGCTTATGCCAGAATGGTATTAAAATGGAAATGTGTTTGGCCAGAATGCAGTCCTACTTTTTTTAGAAGAAAATATTGTGAATGTACATGTAGTCATAGTCACAGTTTTCAAGTTTAAAGGCCTCTTGCATATCACACACACAAAAATATTGGTTGTCTGTTCCAATTTACTATGGAATAATGCTTTCAATTAAAGTGAAATGTGATGAATTCACTGATGCAGAAGGAATTTTTAGCAGTAAGATTTGTAAGTACTTAGGAATGAGAAATAGGATTATTTCTCTCTGGTCTGGGATGGATATGATATCATTAAAATCATGAGAAGGCTTTCTTCTGTCATGTGAGCAATGTTACCCGATTATCACATTATCTTCTAAGCAACGTGTCAAGTTTTTTTTCAGTTTCTGAATTTCAAGAAGATTGCTAAATATTTATTTTGTGATGCCTGTTCAATATAATAATCCATGGAAAGATCACGATTGGTCAACCCAGGTAACTTTCCTACCTTTGGAGGGATGACTGCTTCTTTGCTCTACAAAAATCATGACACAGAAATTGCTACATACTCTTTGAGGTCTTTGGAATCTGTGGCCATGCAAATCTGGAAATATTTAATTTAGAGGTAAATTTTAAAATAATTGTGTCTCAATTTTCTTCATTACTAATTTCAATTTGACAATTTTTTAAAAAGGTGAACAGTGAAAAACCAGTATCATTTTCCCCATAAATGCAATTATGACAGTAGAATTATTTTTTTCTCTTTTCTATTTTGCCAAGCACAGTTTTACCCAAGATTTTAACTTTTCCATTTAGTTTTGTATGATTATCTCATAAAGACTATTTAGTGAAGTTTTGTTTTCAGCTTATCTAAAATGTATTTCATTAGCATTTTATTTATTGATAACAGTTAACTCATGAATTATAATAGTTTAAATGTGCAGATATATAATGTAAAATACATAGAGTGCTCTATACTATGTTACAGAATTTTTCACTTGTGCATCTTATAATCTGTGGTTTGATTCCCACTAGGACTAGGGCTAAACTTTATAAGGTTTCATTGTTAATACCTCGATAACTATACAGGGCACTAAATAAATAAATAAGCACTACCAAACTGACAATTAGTTTACTGCATCCACCATCCACTTTGTTCCTTTTCTAGTAGCCCCATGTTCAGTTTCAAACACAGACATGGGCATGAACCCAACAGAAAGCCCCCGGAGAGGGGCTCCAGTTCTGATATAAGGAACAAAGAAGGAAATTCCTAACACTGGGATAGAATTCACAAATCCCTTCCCCACCCACACTAGTCTTTATTCTCAGGTGCATTATTAAGGGGGGAGTTGGCAGCAATGTTACCATGGGCCCTCAGAATTCCAAGAGTCCAAATTCTAAGTCTCTTAATATTCTCAGTATGCTTTCACTTTAGAGACACAGAAATTAAGAGTTGAAAAATGTGACATCACAAAAGTCAATGGGTGGCTATTGAGGAATTTACAAGCTCTTTCTTCTGAAATGATATTTTTATCTTTTTCATATTTTTGTTTTGCATGAGGTTGTGGTTTCTATTTTTTATATTTCTAATATGAGATTTTATTGTTTTATATCTTCACTCTTTTCAGGAGAAAAGAGAGAGGATTAATAAATCTCTATTACTTCTTTGTTAAAAGAAAAAATGTTCCTCCTTTGAAAAGAGTGGGGCTATGGAATAAAATCATAAAGTTTAAGTCTCTCCCATATTCCATGCCTGCCTTCACTTAGATTATGGTAGTGATATTCTGCTTGAAATACCTTTTTTTCACAAATGTTTATTTAGGCTTAAGTAATTTGTATCATTGTTTCTGCTTTGGGGGTTATAGGTTTAAACTTCACCAAATGTTCAAATACTATTGTGTTCCTTGAGAAACTATACCATAACTTTTGAAGTAAATGTACCTTATAGCACAGATATATTAAATCTAATTTCTATGAAAAATATCATTATTAAATCTCTTTAAAAGACTGAATTGCTTACTTTACATATGCATACTCATATATGTATAGTAGTAGAGATATTTGCAAATTAATTCATATCAGTGGAAGAATTACTTTAAACCCATCATTCTTCTTGTGATGTTATTATATTTTGACCAATATCTTTCAGGAAATTGCTTCTGAATAGTTATTTTTTACAGGCATGCTTAATTTTTAAAAGTGTGTGATTAAAATTTAGACCTCTAACTTTTATTCTCAATCACCTATTATTGCTGCTTAATAGGACTTGAATACTCTTCACTGTTTATGTTGAGATTAAAATAGGTGGAGTAATTATTGCACACACTGACTTTGTTAAAAATGCCATTTGGTGAATTTTTTCAATGGTTTTTGAACTATCAATTATGATATCTCTTGAATCCTGCCTTAGATCTCAATTATTAGCACCATTTGTTTTAGTATCCATATGTTACACATGACTAAATATATTTAGCATCATGACTTGAGGTGTTATTATGGAGTAGTGTTCAAATTTATAGTGCAATATTATTATATACTCAGTACAACACATTTTGGTTGATAGAAATTATATAACTGATGCTTTAAAAATCTGTCTCAATTCATTGCTGATAAAACTAAAATCTATTCTTGCTTTTGAACATTGTTTTAATATACTTACCATGTCTGTGATTTTTTTTAGAAGGAAACAAAATTGTTCTTTCAACTCTGCTATAAAAGATTTGAGGTTATGCTCGACTTTATTCATTCTTGATAGAACTATAAACATTCTACATAAAAATACAAAGATTTTTATTCAAAACAAGTTTGTGAAAAAGCTTAGGACATTTTAGAAAATATCCCTATGAATTTTCCATATCTCTTTCTAATCTTAATACTCTGAATTTGAATTGGATATTTGCAAAATTATTGCACTCCCCACCCCAAATAAAATACTTAGATGCATGGTTTACTACCCCACTACATAAACATTATCTGATACATTCAAAATAAAGTGATTATGATTATTCAATGTTTATATGAATCATGCTTGCTGGGTTTCAGGTTTTTAAACTTGTAATGTTTCTAGCCACAAGATGGTTTTAGAAAATATGTGATCCTCACATATATTCTTATTTCTAGACCAAGAAATTAGTCACAATTAACTAATCTGAAACACTTTTTCACTTGAATCACAAGGCAGACTCTCCTACTCCACATTAGTCTTCTTCCTACATCCTTCTGATCTTGCTAACATTTAATCACTGGTCTCCCCGTTTTGTAGTCTTCCCTTCTTTTTTTTTTTTTTGCTGCCTGTACCCACTTCTTTGACAATCTTATCCAGTTTTATGAAACTTATATACCATCTAACTGTTGACAACTTTGAATATATACCTCCAACATAGACCTTAGATCAGAACTCCAATCTACTGGATGGCTTATTCAGTACCTCAATTTGCATATGTTAATACACTCAAGCAATAAACAACTCACCAAACCATCAAAATATTCAGCATGTCACTCTTCTCCGTGTCTGCAAGAGGCAACTGTATCCCTTAAGAGATTTAATCAATTTATCAAATATCTTGGAGTCATTCTTGCCTGCTCTTTTTCTTTGTACCTCACATCCAATCTGGCAATAATCCTGTCTGGGTTAGCTTCAAAACACACACAGACTCTACCCTTTACCACTGTCTCCTCTATGCCACACTGGTTCTATCATTATCCTCTCTTATGATACAATAGTCTTATGTTACAATAGTCTCCTGATTGCCTCTTCCCATTCTACTTCCTTTCTACTCTCAAACAGCATCATTGTGTTCTGGTTTATGCTTAAGTCAGATATGCAACTTCCCTACTCAAAGTTCTTATAAATTACTTCTAATGTGTTTTGAGTAATGATAACCTCTCTACAGCAGTTACCTTTATGCCTGCCTTTTTGGCTTGCCAAATTCTAGTGTAACCAGCCTTCAGTTTTGTTTTCACACACTCAACTCTAGTCACACTTCCAATTCTCATTTAATCATTTTTCCCATAATAGCAATTTTGATAGTAAAACCATCTGCTTATTTCTTTCCTTTTCTATTTCGCCAAGCACATTTTTACCCATAGTTTTAGCTTTCCTGTTTATGTGATTATTTTATAAAGACTGTTTAATTATTGGAGTTTTGTTCTTAACTTATCTAAACTTTATTTTATTAGCATACTATTTTAATCATAACAGTTAATCTCTATGAATTATAATAGTTTAAATGTGTGAATATGTAATTTTAAAACATATAATCCTCTATACAATGTTTCAGAATTTGTTACTTTGAGACTGAGATTTCTAATTGCTTTTTCCACTGCTGAATCCCAAATTTTTAGAAGAGAATTTTACATACAGTAGGTTGTTAAATGAGTGAGTAAATGAATTAGTGCTTTTTCCCCAATGGTTTTCTTATACCATAGAAAAACTTCACTTTCTATATTTCCATGAATTATAGAAATCTGCTTATATCACAAGTATACATTTTACTATTCAATATATCTGTGTGTATTTTTATGGTGGCTTCAAATAATTTTATAAAGCTACACAGTTGATAGCTTAAAAATGTCTAAAAGAGAATAATGCTATTCTTCTTAAATATGCATTTAGGCTCAAAAATGTGTTACTCAAAGCCAGGGTAAGGTATAGTGCTAACTTTCTCAAATGTGAGTCTTTTACATAATTAACAGTGCTTAATATATTGGATGTAAAGTAAATACTATGGCAATCACTATTATTCTTCTTAAAAAGCTACTTAAATGTAATTGATACCTTTCATAATTCCCCTAGACCATGGTGTGAATTTCCTTTGACAATACAATATAAGTGATGTGAGAGTTAAATTTAGGATAAACATGTAATGTAAGCTAGTTTACTGTGAAGTATGGAATGTAAGTAATAATCACAAAAATATTACATGTATTTATGAAGATCAATGTTTGGACATGTTTTTCAAAATGTAATCATTAATACAAGTGTTATATTAATGCAAAATTACTGTTGGATAATATATAAAGAGCACCAATAATGTATATGAATATTTTGATATCAAAGAAATTTTTGATAATTTGAGAGACACAAATGCAAGTCTAAGTGACCTTCTATTAGAGAACTAAGCTTTAAAATATAGAAATTAATTTATAAGTTATCAATGAAATTGAATAATGTGAATCACTTACATTCATACAATTCTAAAAATTAAATGAAGACACATTTATAGAAAATTCTCAGGATGAAATATGAATAATAAAGTGTAATGTGAATATAGATATAATAATGTATAATTAGAATAGGATAAGTTAATTTTAACCTGTATAATTAGACAATTACACAACATTTTATTATTAGGTTATCTCAGACTTTTAGAACTGTATCTTTCAGAATTGTGTCATATCTAAGAAATAATTTTTGTATTTACTTCATATACAATTTTTATTTTATTTTGTTTTGATTTAATAACATGCTATTATAAAATATTGAAGCAGTGCATGATAACATGCAATGGAAACTAAGTATACTATTTACTGTATAATGCAGTTTTACTTGCTAGAAATGAAAACTGTCAATAGTTTGCTATTTAATATATCCAGTATCCCAAAAATATACACGTGTACAGGTCTATATGTGGGTATATACATATATGCGCGTTTGGGCATGCCATATACAAACATTACTCTTAGCAATATAGACACAAACCATAGATATTTTTCTGTACCTTAGTTTTTCTTTTCTGTTGAACATTTGTTTAGAGAATTTTTGGCATGAGCACTTATAGAGTTATGCCATAGACTTTAACATTAATATATTATTTTATTTCATTTTGGCACCAGAACTCATGTACAACATTCCCATATATGGACATTTAAGTTATCTTCAGTTGTATCTTAATCAATTATGCCTCTAGGACTATACTTTTTTTTCCTGGAGTTCATTATATATGATTATAGAACTAATCAAAGTCTGTCTTCAAATAGTATATATCACCAAGGTAATTGTCTTCTCAAATGTTTAAACAATGTTTTTACCCCACAAATATCCTGTTTATAATATAGCCCTTTAAATTTTGTTTCATATAATTTCAAGTTTTCAGTTCAGATTCAACGTTCTAAAAAGTATTATTATTTTATTCCACAATCTAGGATAGATCTATCTAAAACCATCTCATTCATCTTTAATTATTAAAAAATACTCAGAATTCCATGATAGGCTTGAAAAATCAATTCAAATAAGTACAAGTAAGAAAAAATGCAGAATAGATTCATTGCTAGATTTACCATGTGGTCAGTTCTGGGGGAAAAAATGTATCTATGTTAAATAATTGAGAGAGAACTACCTGCAAATCAATAATTTATGAAGTGAATTTTAAACTAGGATCCTACTAGCAAATATGACATAGGAATTTTCAATGGCAGAAAATTCAATTTAAAATGAAATGCTGCAGACACACGTTCTCATTCAAATTCTCATTAAAAACATTTAATGAGTCTAACCGATGTCAGTCTCTGTGATATATCATTTGGGATTTCTCTTCAAGCCAATGAGTAAATAATTGTTCAACAATTTGACTTAATCATTATACAGCCTTCATCTCATCCGGTTTGGATATTAAAAAGACTGCTCTAATTGACAAGTTGAAATTAAGATACACCGTTTCTATGAAATATCACTGGAGAACTGACCTAGAATGAAATGAGTCTGAATTGGGCCATTGTTTGTTCTTGAACCAGCAATGATTCTTGGTGACTGCTCCCCTTTTAGCCACAAAACATCTTTTTTTCCCACTAGTTTTGTGATATTGGAGGTGACTGATTCCCCTGTCCTAAAATTCTAGTAAAGCAGTTTTCTCTTTTGTAAATTAGGATAGCCTACCCTTAGTTCCATTTCCTTTTCCTTTTAAATTATTTTTCATATTTTACCCTCTAATAATATCAAATTTTTGTTATCCTAACTACAAAATATTTTAGGCCCTGAGAATGTATTTTTTCTGGCCATAGAGATTACTATAAATTTAAAATAGAGACATGTTACATTATTTTCTTTTTAATTTATTCTAGGCCTCAATATTCATTTAAGATTAACTTTCCAGTAGATATAAAGTAAACTAGATTTTCATTTTTTCTTTCTCTATGCCATGCATTAGTATTCCAATTTTTTAAGAATGGAGATTTCAAGTTTACATATTTTTCCACATTTACAATTAATTTTGTTTTATTTAACTTTTGTTTTTAAAATCTCGTAATTGCTACTTGTCCATTTTAACAAGTCATGCATTACAAAATTTTATTTTAAAAGTTAATAATCATCCAACAACTTCCCCAAACCCCATTGCTCTGAGTTGAGGAACATTTAACATTTTGTCATTTCTTTATGCAAGTGGAACATACATCACATTCATACAGATATATAGATAGTAATTTTTCTTAACAATAGTATCATAGTGTACTCACTTACCTGCAATTATATATTTAAGGCTAACTGTAGATAATATATTTCCTGAGGAGAAATATATAGCTGTGGCTCATTCACTTATATCTACGTAATATTCTTAGGCTGGATACACCATAAAATTTCCAACCATTCTTCACTTGGTTATACTTTTACTTGTTTCTAATTATAATGTTTTGATAAAGATTATTATATATCTGTACATGATTTGAATGTTTTATACATAGTAATATTTTTCACAACAGATACAGATATTTAATTTTTTTAGATATTTGCACATTATTTATAAAGAGACTGAACATAATCATATTGCCAAAGAAATACATGCAAACTTTCTTGATCAACTTGACTAAACATCCAACTATTCAACTTACCTTCAGTTTTATTATTCCCTTCTAAAAATTTTGATATAGTCTTAGCTTTATGATATAATATTTCTTCCTTATTTTTGTTCTTATTACTCATCTTTGATCTGTTAAAATGAATAGTTGGCTCAAGAATTTTTAATTCATTTTATCAATTATAACACTAAAAAATAAATGATAAATGATTTAAAAAGTTAAAACCTAACAATCATCCTGTTACTATTTTTAATGGATATCCACCAGCTTTTTGGTTAATATTGTCATCAGACACATGGATAACAATGTTATTAATTAGTTGATAATTTATTTTTTTAAATATTTATTTATTTATTTATGCAAGCATTGGGTACAGTCAGAAGCATGGGAGGGTGAGAGAATTCGCCAGAGCCAGAGCGGGGAGCAGAGCAGGCAGAAGGACCAAAGTACACTGCTGAGGGGAGCAGCGGGCGCCAGCAGGAGAGGTCTGTGTGCCATGTGGGACCCTCCTCCGGTGGCCGGGGAGCAGCTGGGAATCGAACCTGCGCTGCAGAAGCTGTGGGCAGCTTTGCAACCCAGCGCTCAACCGCTGCGCCACTGGGGAGGCCCATTAGTTGATAATTTCTAATTTCAGTATCTGATTCGTGGATTGCATAGAATACCCCTAAGTTCTAGAAATTAAATTTTAGTACTTTTCTTACTATTTACTGTTTATTATCAAAAAATATGATCAGTAAACTGTCTAATTTATTTTTAATTTATTATGCATGCATCTATGATGTATAAAGATATGTGCACACACATTTTCATATACATGATATTTTTGATATTATTTCATTAACCTATCACCAATACATATTTTTTTTTTATAAGAGATCTGGAGCAACAAGAACTGTCATACATTGCTGGTGGGAATACATGAACTGCATGATCCTTCCCAAAGGTTCAATTTTGACTGATAAGATAAACAAATACACACTCTAGGAGTTAGCAATTGTAAACCTAGAAGAAAAATGAAGAATATGTATTATTTGTAAAAGAATTTTCATATCCTTTTTATTAATCACAATGCCAAACTAGAAATAGTACAAATACCCACAAAAGGAGAAGCTATATCTGTAGAATACCAGGTGATACATTCAAAAACCAGAATGAGCCTCAAAAATATGTATTGAAAGAAGGAAGTCAGGCACAAGTAATTACAGAATAGAGACTCTGATTTCATGTATATAAAATTCTCGAGCAAGCAAATCTAATCAATGGCATAAAAATCAAAACAATGCGTTCCTCTAGGGACAGGAAAGGATGAAAGCAGAGTGACAAAATACTTTGCATAGTTAATGTTTTCTGTCTTGGTAAGGATGATAGATGCATGACTTCATTTAATTTCAATACTCATTGAATCATATCTTTGTGTGTGATTAAAACAGATTAACTAAAATATAAAGTGGAACATAATAGTAATATCTCTTCTTTAAAATTAAACAAATTTCTTTTCAAATGTGAATTAGAGCTTTTTTTTCTAATCATATCTTAACTTTTACTTGAGCTTTAAGATCTTATGTATTCCTGATAGGCATATAAATTAGAAGAACCATGTTTAGTTATTTTGCATTATTTACTATATCTTTATTAAATTAATATTTACTAGTTATCAACTTACTAAAACTGAATACATGTGTTTTATCATTCAGTAATTCTTCTCAGAATAACCCCCAAAGTACATACATACATATACACACATGTATGGATGTGTGTGCATATATGTGTGTGCATATATAAAGACCAGAATACTTGTGCAATATTTTTCTTAGAAGTATTTGTAATAACCAAAAGTTGAAGACTACTTACATGCCCATGAACTGTACAGCAAAGATGAATAATGATTTCAAAGTACACAGTAATACTGATATAACTCAGCACCTGAAAAGTAAAATAAGTTTATCACAAAATGTATGTATTGTAAGATTTTATTTATGTTAAGCTCCAAAACAAGTAAAAATAATCTGTGCCATTATATATTAGTATTATACTTACTCTTGGGGGATAGTGACTAAAATGGGAATGATGGGAGATTCTGGGATTTGGTTAATACTGTATTTCTTGATCCAGGGCAGATTACATGATTTGTTAATTATGAGCTTCCCTGTATGTTTGCTATTTTCCTAAAAAAAGTAAATGAGTAAAAGTAACTTTATTTACTTACTAAACAGCCACCCATATAGCAAACTTCTCAACTGTATTATGATGCTGCATGGACTTATGAAAGGAAGAATTTAGTTAAGAGAAAATAGTGAAATGTGTGAAAATCTTTAAACAGAACAATGGACAAATTGAACAACCTGCTATGAATTAAGGAATGTGATTAACGACTCTCAGTTCTTGGGGTTAAAAAAAATCAATCATATCACTGTAGCTGAACTTTGGGGGCTTGCTGGGAACAGGAATTCTAAAATATGGTTGGAAGGCAGTGGTCCAAGGCCACCTTTGCAGGCTACAAGCAGGGTTTCCAGAACTCTTAATCAACATAAACAAGAATAACAAAACAAACAGAAGAGGAGCGAGAGATCACTCAATTTGCAAGTTGTCTTTGGCCATGAAAATTAAATAAATTTAATGAAGCAGAGCTTTTCCCCTAAATTCTGATAATCCATAACTTTAAAAGAATTCAGCTAAGACTGTGCTAAATTCTTATTCTGGCTGAAATATAATTCTGTATTAGCTGAATTAAAATTTTTGTAATAATCTATAATAAAAGCTTGCTCCCTGATTTCTTCTACTCTGACCTGTGTAACCTGCTTAGAATCACGTATTAATTAGGATACAACAATGTCTCTAGAAGACAATGGGTAGAATTTCCCTGGAAAACATCCTAAATCCCCAACATTTTTTAGGTAAACTATGTGAATATTCACCCAGAGTAGGTGAGCTGTAAGAAAACATATTTTGAAGAACACAGCAAATTCTCACTGGTGGCTGGAAATGGGAAAAAGAGTTAATTATCCCAATGATAAAACTATTTTTATATACTTCATGATACACATTCAGGGTAATGCTAAGAAAAAGCTAAAACCATAATCATAAATAATGTGTTTAAATAGAGCATAGAAGTGATTAATGGGAAAAATCACTTAATTTATTTTAAAAGTCTTAAAAAGCTTTTTAAACATAAAATGATAGCAGAGAGTGTCTAACAGCTCTTTCATTTGGTATTTTCCTCCAGGAAGGTAAGATTTACAGGTCTCATTGGAAAACCACTTCATGAAGTGGTTACTATGCGGCCTTGTTAAATAGTGAGAACACCAGTATCTCATAAACTTTGGAGAAAACAACCCCTCATGCACTGAAAACTTGATTGCCACAAGGAAAATAGTTTATAGGAATTTTTGTGATAGTAAGTGACATAAGAGAAAAATCTACAATGGGCATAACTCACAGCTGAGTTTTAAGATGAGCTTCTGATAGTATCATACTGCTCAGAAAGAATGACAATAGATAAACTGGTTCTCACACAGCCATTTACTTGCTACTGATAATGATAAAGAAAATACTCCAAAATCATGTATGACTTAGAATATTTGTATATTTATCATGATATTTTATTTATTTAGTACAAAAAAACATAAAGGATCAATGATTGGCAAACTGCAATATGCTCTTGTTTTATTTTTCTCATTAAGTGATCATTAGTTTTCATTTCAATTCCATTTTAAAGGTTGCATGTGTTTGATCAGTGAAAATCACATCAATATATATTACCACTTAATACAATGACATCAAGTTTTAATTATTTGCAAAAAGAAAAATAGAAATCACTTCCTAGAGGCTTTTAGTGACCTTATTATTAAATGAAATATATATAGTATATTTTACAGAACAATTTTATGGAAGACTAAAACCTGTATTCCACACTATGATTTCTAAGCATAGACTTGATTCAGTAATATTTTGCAAAGAACCTATAATAAAATCACATAAGCCTAGAAACACATGATCAAAAGGTGAATATATTTAATTTAAATACCTTTTTTTTTTAAAGATTTATTTATTTATACAAGAACCGGGGTACAGAGGCACGGGAGGGTGAGAGGATTCACCAGAGACAGAGTGGGGAACAGAACAGGCAGACTGACGAAATACACTGCTGAGGGGAGCAGCAGGCGAGACAGGAGAGGTCTGCCTCGCCATGTGGGATTCTCGCTGGCGGGCCGGGATTGAACCTGCGCTGCAGAGGCTGCGGACAGCCTCACAGTGCGGCGCTTAACCGCCTGTGCCACCAGGGAGGCCCTAAACATTTATTTTCAGATTAAAATATTAGGTCTTCAGGGTAACTCTAGAAATGTTACATTCAAAAATGCTTGTGGATTTTAATTAAACATCATTTTAGTCAGTACTAAGAAAATCTAGGAATGATTTAGAACTCTGAATTTTATGTGCTTTGAATTTTGTATTCCCTGAACATGTTCTAGAAAGAAATTAAATTTTTTAATGAACATAAGATGGAAAACTGATGAAAACCTAAGAGGACCTTTTGTATGCTATTGCAGATTTCATTTAAGAGGAAAAATAGGTCTTGAGTTGCAGCAAATGATGGGGTACTGTATTCTACAGATGAGCATTAATATCCAAAACACAAAAGAAAATAACTAAATGTTCCTTGTGTTATTATTCAAACTAATAGTTCTACCCAAATTCTACTAATCAATGTGCCAGCAACATCTTGGATATAATATATTCAGGCAGGTTTGCACATCCCCCTACCTAGTATTAATATGGAATTGCAAAGGGGGAAAATGATAAGTAGTTTACAAGCCATCATCATTGTCCTGCTATGTGATATTAGTCTTTTCATTGTAGAAGAAATTGTAAAAAATATTTCTTTCCTTTTCCTTTTTTTACTAAATGCACTAAGTTGGGGAGAATTTATGATTAAAGATTTTTAATGTACCAAAGAATATTAAAGGTATGTAATAGAAAAATGCAAATTTAAGCTAAGTTCTAATAATTTTAATGATTTATTGATCTAATTTTGATTCTTAGAGGAATATATGCAATGCTGTTATTTTACAGAGTTGACATATGTGAACAGACCAAGTTTACATGTTCTAAAGCTTTTTATTGTCTAAATTGCACAAATAATTGATAGATCTGTTAGACATTTAGGGCAGGACAGCAATGCCTAAAGAAAATTAGAAGACCAACTATAACCAGGATCCCAGGAGACACTGTCAGAGCTGATAACACCCAAGGTGAGCCAAGAAACACCCAGAAGGAGAAGGCAGAGTCCTACCCCATTACATAGACAAGTTCATAAGCCCTGAGCAGAGTGAAAAGCAAGGCGGAAGGGATTCCTCAAAATTGGCAAGTTTCTAGATGATAAGGCAACCCTAAACAGAAAAAACAATACCCAAGAAAATACCAAACCCTCTTCCTCCTCCCAAGGGAAGAGTGGAGCTAGGTGACACCAGGCATCTGTCTCTCTCCAGCCACAACCCGCTGCCTGGGTTGATAAAACCACACCCTAGGAGCAAGCACAGCAGGTGGAGTGACTTAGAAACTGCTGCCTAGACTGAAAAACAAACACGTGGGATTGCCTATGCAGTGCACCCCAAAAAGAGTAAGGAAGAGTAAGAAGCGTCTGTGCCCCATTTAACACAAGATCCCCCAACATTTCCTCACCTTGTTCTTCCAAAGATTCTGCCTGTCTGGACCTCTTTCTGGTTGTAATTTCATTCTGTCTCTAAATAAACTATGCTTTTGCTTCTGGTGAAGACCACAGTCAAGGATTGAGGTGTCCCAAATCTAGGGACCCCAGAACATTACAACAGGTCCTAATTACTGCATTTACATAAACAGTCACCAAGCAGTATTGAGTATTCAGTCCTATTCTCATCAATGACTTTAGGCCAAATAGGGAATATTCTAATGAAACAAAGCTAAATTTTAACTTTCAAAGTGGTCATAATCGAGTGGGGAAGATGAGATTATGAATACCTTTATTAGAATGTAAGATGTGCTACAAAACTGGGCAAACAATTATGTGGTCCTTGTGGTGCTTGAATCATCATGCTGAACCACTAAATTTTATACCTATTTAGTATTTTTCTTTTGCATTTAAAATTTTTGAAAAGATAAATTTATAGCATGTAGCAAGCACAACTATATCTGTATTACTCTGGAAGCATTTTATCCAAATCCCTGTTAATTTTATAGGTGTCTGAATTTGACCATTCCAAGATTCTCAGAAATAGGTCTCCTCAAATTGCCCCAATTTGGGGCCTCCTGGTGGCACAAGGGGTTAAGACTCAACCTATTGAAGCTATCTGCAGCCACTGCAGCCCAAGTTCTATCCTCGGCCTGCGAGCGACCTACATGGCACAGCAGACCTCTCCTGCTTAGCCTGCTGCTCTCCTCAGCAGTGTATTCAGTGTATTTCAGTCAGTCTGCCTGTTCTGTTCCCCACTCTGTCTCTGGTGAATCCTCTTATCCCCCCAACTCACACCTCTGGCCTGTACCCCAGCTATTGTATGCACAAATAAAAAAAAAAAAAAGCCCCAATCTGGCATGCGAACTATTTGAATGAAGAACAATGAGGAGTGGCTGAGTTTTGGCCCTTCTCTTACTCCTTTCTTCCCTAATGGAGTAAAAGATCAGCACTTCATGTCCTTGTCCTTTCCTTAATCAAAGAAGAAATCACTTCCCTCCCTTTTATGATGCAGAAGAACGTAGTTGTGGTGGCTAGGGGAGAATATCCAGGTGTAGCTTTATCTGTAAACACGACTTCTCTGAGAAGGTCAGTAATGGTAAATCCATACCCTCGTCATGTGAAGTTTCCCCTCCTCGCTCATTGGTGCCTCATGCTCCTCAATTTGGGATTTATACCCTTTTTCTTCCTGGCTGAAATTGGGATCTGCATACTCAGTGCAGCTTCCCTGAGCACATTCTTTAATTGATTTTTCCTGTGCTAAACCTGTTTGATACTGTTTTGATGACCTGCCTGGCCTGAAAAGAACCCAGAGGGTCGGAGGATTTTGCCCTGTGGCCAGTGTCATACATTGGCAAACTAAAATAATAATGTTTGTATCTTTTCCCATAACATTTGAAAACCATTACTATGCAGCTATCCTAGAAACACTTGGTCTACTGAAATGTAACGTTCAGACACAAAATTTGTTAAATGGCCAATATAAAACTAGTATGTAGGATATGAGGAAGAAAAATATATATATAGTATAGTATATTTATATATATATGTATTTAAACTCTCATTTTCAAAATCTTGAGGTAATTCACCTTTCCCATGAGAAACCCCATAGTATATTTCATAGCCAAACAGATACTATAATTTCTTTCCCTCTGGCCATATATGATAGTGTAATTTATAATAAGAAATGCATATTTAATATGTATTTAGCATTTGTTCCTTAAACCCTTGAAATTTTCCTAAGTGTTGAGAGAGTATCTTTTGCATGTCAATGAGGAGACAATTGGGCCTCACCTGAGGGTGGGGCGTGGCTGTGAGGGGAACCAACCCTGTAATTAGAGGGTGGGAACTTTCATTCCTATTACCTATCTCAGCCCTCTGAGGAACAGGGACTGGAATATGAATCAGTCATCAGTGATTACTAATTTACTCAATTATGTTTATGTAATGATATTTCCATAAAAACCCAAAAGCATTGGGCTAAAGGGGCTTCTGAAATGGTGAATATGTGGACAGAGTCATGCAGGAGAGGATGTGGAAGGTCTGCATACATTCCCCATACCTGGCCCTACATATCTCTTCCACCTGAATGTTCATCTGTGTCCTTTATCACATTCTTTTATAATAAACTAATAATCTAGTAAGTGAAACGTTTTCCGAATTCTGTGAATCACACTAGGAAATTGATTGCATCCAAGGAAGTGGTAATGGTAAAGGCTGATTTATAGCCAACCTTTCTGAAGTATTGGAAACAATATGGACTTGTGACTGGCTACTGAATTCCAAGGAGGGGGGGTCATTTGAACATCCAAACTATAGCCTTGTAACAGAGGTAACAAGTTGGCCTCATGACTGATCTCTGATGTGGCTCAGAGGGCAATGTTGTAGGACTGGGTCCTTAATCCATGGAACCTGATACTATCTGTGGGTCGATATGTCAGACTTGAGCTGAAATTGCAGTACACTTAGTTGGTGTTCAGGGAAGTGTTTGCTGTATGTGTGAAAAACCTTCTTTCCACTTTGAAAATTGGCAAAAGAAACTGCTTATCATCCTAAAGAGGAAAAATAAAAGGAGGATAAAAAGGAAAATTAAAGCTCACCCTTTAGATTATTCCCACGGAGTTTCTATACAAGTTTGCAAGTGCACAATTGTATTTTCTGTATGTATTACTCATGCAAACTAGATCTCTTGTTTGATGTTACAATGAACAAGGGAAGAGGTGACAATCTCTCCTAAACCATCATGGGAATCTGCTGCAAGCCAGGAACTTGTCATTTTGCCATGCATAATTCTTAGGTGACAGATTGAGCTTTTTTCCTCTGGAAACCTCATCAAACATTTGATGGCTACATGAGTACTATATATGTCATTTTATCAGAAGGAAAGTAGCTGTAACTAAATTTTTAGAAGTAACATAAATCTGACTGGTGACCATAAAAAGTGAAAGTAATGATTAAAATTATATTTATTTGGATTAATCTAAAGATAGCAATGATAACAGCTGTTTTAATTAGTTTTTCTAGAAGAAATTACCCCCGTTTCTAGATTCACTCAAGCAAGGATGGAAGGTAGACCTAGCAACTGTGAAGAAGGGAATTCAGTAGTAGATGTATAATTGTACTATATGACATGTAAAAATCCTCACAATGTTAGTAATTTATAATATTTGCAGGCTGCATTCACAGTAATAATGAATTTCCATTATATGTGCAAAATACAATTTTTTAAAAGGCAATCTGCATTTATCTGATACAGGACTGAAAAATTAGCCTAAGAACTTTCCTCCAATCCTCAAGATGAATTGATAAAATTAGACAGACTAATTTCAAGAAAAAAAATAATGGCAAGCTCAGGTGAATCTGCTGAATACAGAAGCAAAAATTTAGCAATTAGGCTTTGGTTTAAGATCAGATTCAGGAGTACAACAATTTGTAATAATTTTCCTTCAATTATTTGAGACAAAATCAATAGAAACTAAGTTGAGGGAAAAGGCTAATGAGAAAAAGCTCCAAAATTTTAATTACCCGATAATGATAAATGGTTTTCATTGTAAATAACCGTCTGTATTTTTTCTTTTACTCTAAATTGTACTTAAAGCTGCTAAAAATAACTAGTTTATAAGTGAAAAGTTTAAGGAACATGATTTTTGGCAATACAGCCTGCCAAAAATAATGAGTTTGTGTTCACATACAATTCATTCCTTAACATTATTTTTGCCATTCCTGAAATCATAGAAAATCAGTCAGTTGATAGAGGTTAGGTTGTGACATTTTGCTCACATTCACATGAATCACAAAAAGCACAAGTATATGACATGCTTCTTGCCTTCTTGAAAATTCAATTTTAAATCAAAACTGTCAAATATTTAAATGATAAAATAATTAAATGCTCAATAACATATTGTTCACCTTAATTATTAAAAGCACAGGAATGCAATGAATATGATAAAAAGCAGCATGTGTAATATGAAAACACAGATATATATTTTTCTAGTAAGTATTTTCATTTTCTTCAGATTAATACCCACAGTGGAATTACTGGATCATACAATAGTTACATTTTTAAGGATCACCTATAATATTTTCCCTTGGTGCTGTCTTGATTTATTTCCCCACCAATAGTGCAAACAGGTCTCCCTTTCTCTATACTCATCATTCCTTGTTATTTCTTGTCTTTTTTGCAAATAGTCATTCTAACAGGTGCAAGGTGATAGCTCATCTAGGTTTCTATTTACAGTTCCTAATGGTTAATGATGTTGAGTATATTCTCTTTTGCCTATTGGCCATCTGTATGTTGTTTTTTTTTTTTAATGTCTACTCAGATTGTAACAGAAGTGTCTCTATAAAATGGGGAGGTATCATATTCCCCACCCCACTTAACTCTGGGTGGAACTGAGTGTCCAGCTGAAGCTATATAATATGGAAAGCATCTTGGCACTGAGAGACACAAGACAGACAAGTGGAGAAGAAGGTTTTTCTTATTTCTTGGCTATGAACTTGCACTAAATCACAACTTAGAGGACTTGGAGGAGATATGTGGAGGAGAAATATATACAGACTCTTGGAAGAGACACATGGATGACAGAGAGACATGGGGAAGCTGACAATGGCAGCCATTATCTTTGATCTTGCTCCTTTTGTTCCAGACTTGCCAGGCTCCTTTTGCCCCCTTTTGATGGTTCCCTATGAGAAGATGCTTAGACTTGTGGCAATCTTTTGGGCCTAAGTGGCCCTTCTTTGGGATGACCCTGTTTGTCCAGGCATTTACCCACAGGGGATGGGTAACTTTGGGTGATTTATTAGGAAACTATGATCTTCTTTTTCTCTCTATGCACAATAATCTGATTAAATTTCTTTCACACTAAGGCTGCTTTCTTTTTGAGTGCACAGATGGCCAGACCCCTTCAAGGCATATAAGTTTGGGGGGACCCCAGGTGCCCCTTATTTTGCATGCTAACAAGATATTTTTGCATGTGTGATATATTGTATGAATTCTTTATATATTTTGGATATTAATTCTTTGTCACATATGTGATTTGCAGATATTTTCTCCCATTCAGTAGGCTGTCTTCATATTTTGTTCATGATTTCCTTTACTGTGCTGAGATTTTTAATTTGATATAGTCTATCTTGCTTATTTTTCCTTTTTTTGTTGCTTTTTTCTTTGGAATCATATCCCAAACAAATCATTGCCAAGACAGGGTTAAGGAGTTTACCAACTGTGTTTTTTTTTTTTCTGAGTTTTATGTTTCAGGTCTGACCGCTAAGTCTTTAATCCAGTGTGAGGTAGATTTTATTTGTGTCTAAGACATAGGTTCAGTTTCATTCTTCACATGTGACTGTCCAGTTTTCCTAACAAAACTTATTAAAGAAAATGTTCTTTCAACATTGCATATTATTGGCTATTTTATCATAAATTAATTTACTATGTATGTGTGAGCTCTCTGTTCTGTTCCATTGATCTATGTAACTGTTTTTATGAAAACACTGCATTGTTTAGCTTGCTATAAAGCTGTAGTATAGATTAAAATCAGTGAGTGTGATGTCCTTGCTTTGATCATATTTAGTTGTTTGTTATAATGTCCTGATGTAGAAATGTTAAATACAGATCCAGAGAGGGAAGTAAATAGGTTCTTTAGAAAATTTCTTTGGAGATGCTCTAACTTTGGTGATGCTGGAGATAGAAAGAATTCCTCATCTGCAACCTTTCCATTTATCATCTATAGGATTATCTATTTTCTCTCAAAACATTCTTTCTCTAGGATGTATTTTCTCTTACAGAGAAAGTGTTAGTCAGCCTTATTCCTTTCCTCTGGCTTCCCAGGATTTCAAGTACCTCAGACTCATTGGCCACCTTTATGATTTGGGAGAAGGGCTAATATGCTTGGCACTGTGCTTTCTTAATTTCTTTACTTCCAAAAAAAAAAAAATCTCCAAATTTTGCCTGTATCATTCTGTTATGCCCTAAAAATTACCTACAAAGAAAAGCTCCCAAAATCTTATCATCTGAAATTCCAGATAATTAAAGTGTATTTAATGATATGTGAAATATGTGAAAAAAATCTACCTTTGAACAAAACAGAGCTGCCATCAAGGACATACTCTATTTAGAGAATTCTGAATATAATATAGACCAGCATATTCCCCAGCATATACCACAAATCATAGAGAACATAGTAATTAGATGAACTCAGTTGTTTTAATTTTTATAGTTAAGTCTGATTAAACCAATTTAAAATATAAGACATTTGTATTAGACATCGTTAAGGCAGAGATATTTACTTCATTTCCATAGATTCAAATACCACAAAATTACAATAAATTCACTATTCTTATTTGCCCCTTATGAGTGCATGTCATTTGCAATGCATAAAATTCTTCACATGCATGTGTATATGTGTGTATAAGGATTGTGCTATAAATCAAACATAATAAAACTTTATTCCAGAAAGTGAAACTATACCAAATTTCCAAGGAAAAATAATGGTTTCTAGACTACAAGAACATTTGTTTAGGTTTTTATTAGAACAAAGGTCTCATGAATATGTATTGGAATTGCAATACATTGAGATTGCAAGCATTTCTTAAGATGGCATTGTGATGTGTCTGATATAGCAAAGGCCTGATTTGAGCATCTCTATCCTGACAGTCCTCATAATATATGCATTTTTCAATAAAAATAGCCACTTTATACTTATCCCTGGAGTTCTTGCCAAACATTCAGGACATGGTCAAGGTAAGAAAAGTGTAGCATGAGAGACCACAAAAATGATAACTAATTCATTTTATGCATCAGGTAGTTTTCAGTGGGATCTGCTACAACAATACACTTTTTAGTGTAACAAGATATAAATTTTGGCATACATCACTTTGTAAGGTGAATTTTTATCTACAATTGTAGGGAAATATTTTTTGCATATGTAAAAGTTACAGCATGAACACACAGTAATATTATGGGAAATTTAAAATTCTCATGTTGAAAGTTAAACCAAAATCCATAAATTCCACCATTCAGAAAACACATTAAACATATATTCTAGGAATTCTGTTAGGAGATGTGTAGATAGAAATAATTAGCTAATATTGGATTCCCTGGGAAATTCACAGTCTGGTTTAAAAATTAGTAATGTGGCCTCCCCTGGTGGCGCAGGCGGTTGAGCGCAGTGCTGTGAAGCTGTCCACAGCCTCAGCAGCACCAGTTCGATCCCACTGGCAGGTGAGGGTCCCATATGGCACGGCAGACCGTTCTTGCCTCACCCGCTGCTCCCCTCAACAGTGTATTTTGTCATTCTGCCTGTTCTGCTCCCCACTCTGTCTTTGGTGAATCCTCTCACCCTCCCATGCATCTGGCCTGTGCCCCTTTTCTTGTATAGTAAATAAATAAATAAATAAATAAATAAATAAATAAATAAATAAATCTTAAAAAAAATAGTAATGATCATAACCATAATGAAAAAGAAAGTGTGACATTAGACTAACAATTACACACAGTAATATTATGGGAAATATAATCATACAAATTATGATTAAAGTAAGGTAAATTTACTGTCTCATATAATAATTTAGTTCACCCATTTTGTGGCAATCAAGCACAACCTATAGAAATAGCTACCTCTAGATCTTGAAATTATTTTAGTAATTGGACCAAGAAATAAAAAAATCAGTTCTGTATTTCAAAGAATTTTTTGCTTATCTGACAGGGAACACTTTAAAGAATCTCACTTTGTTTATGTATCATTGAATCTTGTAGAAACAGCAAGAGCATTATAGTAAAGCACTTCTACTAGGAGAGGTGACTTTTTTGATAAAATCAGGAAAGGATCATGTTTATGCTTCCTATTTCTTTCTAAATGGGATTATTTTCATGGAGATGTGGTGACTCTATACATGGGAATATATGACTAAGAACAAAGAGCCATTTTATTAAAGATAATAAAGCAGGAAGCTAAAAAACATGGAGGTCATTGCTGATATTTTTTAGCTTCTGCACTAAACTTGGAATTGTCCATCTCCAAATTTTCATTATGAGAGATAATTAAATGTCTAGCTTTAAACTACATTTGGCTGTCATTCCCTTTCTTGCAGCCAAATACATCTTAATTGATATACAACGAAAGTGCATACTATTTTCAGGGAAAAACAAATGATATAGCAAGATAAGAAATTAGGGCTGATGGGTTGACAGCAGTAGAATAATGAGTCAACTTGCACATTGAAATTGTTCTGTTTGTGGAGGAAGAAGTCATAAAAGTTTGAATCTGAGATCAAAGAGAACAGCTAGAACATTGTTAATCCATGAATGAAATGAGAACCAGTGTTAAGGAAATAATTATGGGATTGAAGACAATTTGGGTACAATTTAGAAAGTAATTAAGATAAATAAATATGTTCCTATGAAATCTATTGACATCTGTTTTCTAGATACATTAGTACAGCATTAAGAAGTATGAAAAGAGAGATTCATTTGTGAAAAGAATCATGGGTGATAATTTGGAAAAGTAATTTAAAAATCACTGGTGAAATTTCTAAACAGATACATCTAGTAGGTGGTTGAATGTATGAGTTTAAGCATCAAGAGACAGATTTCAAAGATGAACCTAAAAAAACTAGAATCATAATCACATAGCAATATTTGCATGACAGGAACATTATTTTACAAATAATTCAATGCTTCATGCATGCTAGGAAACTTTTTTTTTTATAGCAGTAAGAAAAAACAAAATTGATCCAAAGGTCTTTCCATACTTGAACTTGTAGTTTTTTGAAAGGAAACATAAGTGAATAATAAGTAGAATAAATACATAAATATACAATTTTTTAAAAGTTGGTAAATGCTTTGGGAATGAGAGACTAAAAGGGACAGGGGAAAGAGTTAAATGTGTCAGCTAGGAGTGAGTGAGTGAGTGAGTGTGTGTGTGTGTGTGTGTGTGTGTGTGTAGGATAGTTAAGTTAGACCTGAGAATTTTACCATTTGGCCAAAGACCAGAAGGAAGGCAGGAAACCCAGTAGTTCTGATAGAAGAGTATTCTCTTAGATATTAAAAATGGTGACAAAGCCTAAATTAGAAGTTTTCTGTCTCGTTTCTAGAAGAGCAAACAGAGAAGTGTGGGTTGGAGCAAAGTGAACAGATGGGAGAGTCACAGAAAATGTCAGAGAATAAAGATGTTGGTGTATGACTTGGCTTTTGTCATAGCTGAGGCTTTTGGGAACCCCACAACAAGATGAAAATTAGAGACAGATGTTTCTCAGGGAGTGGTCTCATTATGTATGGTTTATGACAAAATCAGAGTTGCAGTTTGCCTCTGTTGCATTCACCAAGAGTCTGGCCCCCTCACCTAGAATTGCAGAGTTTTTTATTTTATGGCCTTTTCCTGCTGTGAAGAATATCTTCCCCAATATATCAGAGCTATAGAGTGGGGGATGGATTTTCCCAGTGATGCCCTAGTTTATGAGTGAGCAATGGGTGGACTTACAACTCCTTATCTAGTCAGCATATTCCTCCTGACATAGAACATCTACTTTATGAACAGTTAGTATTAGCATGGTCATACACCCAGAATTCACAGTCAAAGACACCTGGAATTGAGCACCCACTCGATGTTTTGGGAGTGGGGCAGAATCATGTCTCCATGGAATAAAGTTTCTGCAATACAGAGCAAGGAAAAGGGATGCAAACACTGTAAGGAGCCTTCTCCTTCTGCAGTGAAACTATAGCTCAGACTAAGAGCTAAGGGTAGAAGGAGATCTCCTTTTGTTGCATCTGCCTGCTAAGAAGTCTTTACTGTAGAGCTTCCATAAATTGGAGCTGAGCTAGAGGATAGGGATCAAACCGTATTTCAAACGCCAGACTCCCTTTGCTCTTAATGACACTTATTCATTTTCCTAATGACTATTATTCCATTTGCTATATGATCTCAAGACCACTTCAGGAACATTATTTAAAAAGAAATCCTCACCTAAATTGTTACTTTGCTGCAGAACATGCTCACCAAGTTCATTTTTCTTCAATTCCAGAAATCCTGTCGCCAACTTCTTTCAGAAATACCCTTAATAGTCCACTCACCTAATCTTTAGGGATGCTGGGTCCTATTTGTACTGCTGTTGCTCTCAGAATGTTGCCATTGTGGTAGTCACTATTACCATGTTTATTATAATAATTACGCCTCCCTGATATCTAGGGGTTGTGTCACTACTTAGAATCTGGCTTCAGGTTCAGAGTGTTCTCATTGCTATTAGTTAGCCCATTTCTGAAATGCATAACCTACTGCCAATCTCTGTTCATAAAATAGATTTACTACTATAATTATAAGTGTCTCCATCACCAGTATATTCTTTAATGATTTTTAAAGCAGTTTTCTCCTTGCTGCCTAAGAACATAGTAAGAAAGTGAGTTTTCCACATTTTTATATGGTATCTATAATACTGTGATCTCTTCTCTAATGCCTTTGGCTTCATTTTCACTGTTATCATTTTTTAACCATTTCTATTGGAGAAATGTTGGTTTACAACACTGTACAAGATTCAGATGTATGTTACCACACCATACCCAAGAACAAATCACAATCCATTGGGCCCCTTTTCTCCATGTTGCTGCACAGGACAAGAGTTTAACATTTGCTTATATCTGAGTGGTATTCCTTCGTGTACATACCCACACCTTCTTAACCCACTCATCTGCCATTGTACATTTAGGATGTTTCCATGACTTGGCTATTATAAATAGCACTACAATGAACATAGGGATCCACTATTTTCTTTAACAAGTCTGGCTTTATTTCTTATAGGTGAAGGGTAATGATTTTAATAGCTCTTCTAAGAATGTTTTAGCATCATTTACTCAAGTTCTTGCCAGAGCATTTAATTCTGTATGCCAGGAGACTGCTCCCAAAACTGATAAAACTTTTCTTATAGAATTTTATGATCTACCTCTTTGGACATGTACTCCCAGCTCAATTCCATATATACTTCCTTCTTTTCCTAGTCAGGCAGCTCCTTCTTGACATGATCCCTTTCCTTTGTTAGCAGGTCTAAGCAATAGTATTTGGCCCACGTTATAGATAAATGGACAGGAGTTCAGTATGGATAATATACTGAGAGAGCATATATATTTCCTTGTAGGACAGAGTCCTGTAATCCTCTTCAAGCAAGAAAAAAGTACATGCCCATTTCTGAAACCCAAGTGTAACAACCTAGACATTGCTCTCCAATGTCCTGAGATACATATTTTTCCCCTTAGTTATGCATAACATATTTGTCTAGGGAAGGAATTAATCTTTGTTACTCTGCTATTCTTATGATTAAGTTTTTTTTAAGATTTATTTATTTATTCATACAAGCACTGGGTACAGTCAGAGGCGCCTGAGGGTGAGAGAATTCACCAGAGCCAGAGTGGAGATCAGAGAACAGGCAGACTGACGGAAGCACACTGCTGAGGGGAGCAGCGGGTGGCAGGAGAGGTCTGCGCACCATGTGAGACCCTCACCTGGCAGCCGGGGATCCAGCCGGCTCTGCAGAGGCTGCAGGCAGCCCCGCAACCCAGCGCTCAACCGATGCACCACTTGGGAGGTGCACTTATGATTAAGTTTTATACCTAGTCCTCAGTTTCGTTTTGTTGGCTAAAAATATTATAAAATAAGTCTAAAAATAAGTCTGCACAAGGTGTTAAGAAGTCTCTCTCTCTAGCTTTTTCACACTAAGCTTTTAATTAGTAATCATTTAGTTTTTAAAACACCAATTTTCCCTAGCAACAATATTTAATTTCATTGTCTTCATAATTTCTATTTATCCCATTTTAAGTAATACTTTATATGTCCCCTTAGTGTATTTCCATCTAGTTGAGTTGAGCGAGTGAGAGAGAAGTTTATTAAGGAAATGATTAACAGTGTCAAATGGTCAAATGCATCTCAGAGGCAATGCTGGATTTAGTAATTAAGAAATAAGTAGTGAGTTAAGTGAATTGAATTTAATCAGACAATGTAGGGATGGGGGTGTATATCAAAGAGTAATGAAAGATAAGAAGAGATCCATAACATTTTTTTGAAGAAATTTTAAAATTAAGGACAAGGAAAATAACTAGAGCAATCTGTGACATACTAGTTTTTTATTTGTTTGTTTTGGTCGTTTGGAGGAGGTTTAAGTACATTTCTATGCTGAAAAGAACAAGCAATTAGAGAAGTTGAAAATGAGGAAAGAGAATAGCTGAATAGCCTGAAGGGATGATATCCAAATTCCTCCCTGACTAAACTCTAAAGTGGTTGAAGAAATGAAAACAGCCTGGAAAGAAAGAAAAGAGAAGACCAAAAAAAAAAAAAAAAAAAGAAAGAAAGAAAGAAAGAAATAGAAAGGCAAATGAAAGAATAGTGTGCGTGATGTTCTCAATAAAAATAAAGCAAATACAAGAGAGTGAAATAATGAGCATCTGTGGTCAGAATGAAAGGCATTTCAATTCCAGATCTTAGACTTCAGCTGTCTGAGTCAGACATTATAAATCTGAGTTTGGTAATAATTTTGCAATAGTTGAATGGGGAAAAATAATGTTGCTTTTTGGAGGCTAACAAATATGTAAGTAGCAATAGACAAGAATGATATAACTGAGTTGAGAGATTTATTGAATAAGTGATTAACAGTGTAAAAGAGTCAAATGCAGCCCAGAGCCAATACTTGTGTTTGGACTTCTAAACTGGACTATTCAGACCAAGTTCAGCCTCTCAGCAAGGATACAGCCCTTCATTGAGCCAATTTAAAAAAAAAAAAAAAAGGGAGGAAAAACCAGTAGAAAATACTACTGAGAAAAAAATAAAATGATACAGAAATTCAGGTATATATCTGAATTTCAAAGCAGGGAAGGTTTTATATTCATATAATATATACATATATGTGATATTTATGTGTATGTGATATATGCATGAGATGTGTCTATATGCATACAGCATATATGTCATGTGTGTGCATAAATGATCAAGAGACAGATAAGAGTTATATATCTAGCATAATAGTGTAAACAGAGAATACAGAGCTAAAGAATCTCAACTCTCTCTATCTATGCTTGTGCAAGAATATATCCTTCTGAGCAGAGTGACAGAAAGAAATCTTTTCTTGACAAGGAACTGTGTTTAAGTGGAACAAAGGAAATAGGAAAATCTTGTCAAGATTTGGATAGCTTAGCAAATTTAAAATGAAAAAACAAAACAAAACAAAAATGTGCTGAGTGAGTATGCAATTGACCACACAAACCTGGAAATTTTGTAAGTCTAAGTGCAGCAGGGTGGTCCCCAGGAAAGGGGGAGGTTCCCTGCCCCACCCAAGGGAGGGTGGAGCTGAGCAGGAAGAGGAGAAGCTGCAGAAGAGACGGAGGAAGGAAGCAGGATGGAGCCAGAAGGAGACCTGGAGGAGGCACATGGAGCCTAGAGACACGTAAAGAAACTGTGCTTGTCTTTTGGTCGTGGACTGGGTGACACAGATGTGGGTGAGACCCATGGGGAGGCGACAATGGCAGCTTTTATCTTGATGTTGATTTTGCTCTTTTCCTTCCGGGCTTGTCCGGTTGTTTGTGACCCTTTTCTGTGGGTCCCCACTGGAAGATGCTTTAGACTTGTAGCAGGCTTTGGGGCCTTGTTCTGGGCCGATCCCATATGGATGGAGTTTTACCCACGAGGGGACGGGTAACTTTGGGTGCTTCATTTAGAAACTAGACTCTTTGCCTTACCTGTATTGTTTCCTAGTTTTATTAAAGTTCCTTCCCCTTAAAGTCTCCTATGTTTTCTGTTGATGCGGCAGATGGCAGAACCCATTTAAAATAGGCAGGTTTGCGGGGCTTGGGCTACCCCTCTCCCTGTCCTATAACATAAGGAGTCAATATTGGCAATTATGCAATAGCAATGCACACAGATGTGAAATGTGGTGCAGTATCTAGAATCACAGGACGTAGAGTCACATTAGATATAAAGCAAATAAAAATATTTTAGAGATATTAATTGAAAAACATGTGCCAGAAGAGGAAATGTGAAAAGTTGATAGGGATTTGAAAGATGAAAAAAAGGTTACTGTGTATAGTATCAGAGAGATTGCAGGAGAATGAGAACCATGGAGCTGAGATTTTACATGAATTTTCAAAGATTTAGGAAGCTAACACCATTAAAGTTTTTTCCCCTTAGAAACATCAAATGTCATGCATGAATTCAGTCAATTGTATTAATAGAAAGTAAAATTTTAGGTTATTAGTTAAAAGGATATTAGAGTATATCTTGCCCAAACTTGTAATTTCTGATGTATGGAGTAGGACCCAAAGTGGTTGATATTTTTGTGGAATGTCTCATAGCCAGCAGGTCCAGGAGAAAAAACTTTTAAATTTTATTATATAAGGTTTCATAAAAAAAAGTAATACTCAGATGTAAACAACTCATGGCAAAATTAGTTGTAAATTATGTGCAGGATTTTAAATATGTATTTTACATTTTATATGATTAATTTAATTTCCAATTTTTGTATTTAATATATATAAATACATGCATGCATCTCTAACTATACAAGTGTGTATGTACATATATATATATATATATATATATATATCTTTATTTTGGAAGGTAATTTTATACTAGGCAAATTGTGAACCCATTCATGGGATTACAAATCAGCAGTGCCTTGAAACAGTGATTAATCCTGCAATAACATATAGATTACTGTGTACTGGCAGGAGCTTGTTAACATCCTAACAGTCTATATTTCTAATATAGAAATACACACATAATTATATAATGATGTCATATACCCATATATTGCCACATGAGCATCTCTAATGATTCTGCATCTATATCATCCCTACAAGGGTCTATATATGCCTATACTTAACTGTATCTCTATAAACACATCTATACCTATAACTATACCTATATTTACTTATCTGTCTGCCTGAATTGTAATTGTCTCTGATATATCGTATTCTCAGTAGTCTAAAATAGGTTCACAGAAACAATTAAGAAATAACACTTTATAATTAACAATATATTCTACATTTTTAAGTGTGTGTTTTTTTTTTTTTTTTTTTGTGGGACCCTCATGGGCAGCCAGGGAACGAACCGGCGCTGCAGAGGCTGCAGGAAGCCTTGCAGCCCAGAACTCAACCGCTGCGCCACCAGGGGAGGCCCCATTTTTAAGTGTTTTTAACTGACAGGCCAACCATTGAATATTTCAAGGTTTGACATTATCAATTTTTCCTTTGATATCCAAGTATATTGCAAATTTCTGCATCTCTTATCCTTCATAGATCTTATATCAACACCCTTTCCCCAACAAATTAATTAAAACAATTATTATGAAATGAAAATGAATAAACACATTAAGTTTATGTAAGATCATTTTGCAAAAATATATGGCAGCAATTTATATCGAACACTGAATATTTATGTTTAAATTATAAAAATATAAACGAATCTGTTAATAACTAATGTTCACCAACAATTTTGAATAGTTTGATTTAAATTTTGATAAGTCTTGATCTACCAGGCTGATGCAAGCAATATCTTAAGTACTGAACTGAATGTGTCACGAAAATGCCAATATAGAATTTTCACTGATAAAACTGGTTCCAAAAAAATTAGATTTGAACAATATTTTTCAATATTATTGAGGTATAATTGACAAATAAAATTGATATAAAAATGCCATAAATAGAAAGGAGATATTTGGGGGGGTCTCCCTAGTGACATAGGGGTTAAAGACAGCGTTATCAAGCTACTGCCAGCCACTGCAGCATGAGTTCCATCCCAGGCCAGGCAAGGAGCAACCCACATGGTGCAGCAGACATCTCCTGCCTCGCCTGTTGCTTCCCTCAGCAGTGTATTTCAGTAGATCTGGCTATTCTGCTCCCCACTGTCTCTGGTGAATCCCCTCACCCCCTGCACCTCTGGCTTACACCCCAGTTCTTGTATGCATAAATAAATAAATCTTTTTGAAAAAAAGGAGATCTTTGTGTTCATCTTTAGATCCTATCATTAGGTCTTTCTCATGCTTTAAAGAGCCTTACATTGTTAACAAGATTGGACATTAAGTGTGTGTATGTGGTGTGTGTGAGAGAGAGACAGTTATGAGCTGTGTTCATCTTCAACACGGACAATCACTATGATGAAATATGCAGCTACCTCTTCAAGCCGCATTATGATTTTAGGAAAAGAACTCCAATATACATGTAAATCAAAACCCTTTTGTTCATTTTCTATATTTTGCCACTAGGAAAGAAAGAAGAATATCTTTATAATAATCTTTATAAGTTAACCTATGGATTTATATTCAGTTATAAACAATGCAAAAGAATGAATTGCCTATGTTGATCTCTTCTTTTTTCCATTCTAATTTGAGATAGATCAAGTATTACAGAGTTTTTATCATTAAAGCATATTAATGCTATTATGAAGCTGTGAGTTGAATTATCCCCACTTGACTTTTGTTGATAGATTAATATTACTATCTTTCCCTGGATATTTTATGCACTTCTCAGATAATTGCTGCTTTTTCTTTCTGAAGGCTTAAAAATAATTGCTCAAAAATATTTTAAAGACATTCTTTTAAGTAAGAGGACTCATTTGAATTTCTAACATTTGAATTTCCTTATAGAGTGAGCTATGATAGTCCTCTGGGAGTACTTGTGGTATTAAATTGGATTTTGGCAGTCACTCACAGTGGTCCCCCATTTCTCACATTTCTCCCATGTGATCTACTTTAGACTCTACTATTTTATAAGTCATATGAGTATATAATCTAGGCATAAATTACAGGCTTGAAGAAAATAAACACAATTAGGTACCACTATCCCAATGGGTTATTAAATCAATTAGTCCCATTAAAAAATCTTTACACACCTACATTATATCTGGCACTGTTCCAAAATACTAGGAATACAAGTACATCTCAATCTCCTAAAAAGCTTGTATTTTAATTTGTATTTTAATATGGGAGACACTGATAAGTAAATGACTGCAATATAGTTATGAATATTTAACAGAGGCCCTAATATGTAACAATGAACATATTCATAGCATTTCCATATTATTCACAATCACACATACAGTTCTTACATAGATGTTATATATGTGGCATGTTTATCCATACAATATCTTTTGAGTAAAAGGCTAAATGAGTGAGTACATGAACAGAGTAAATTATGCACTTAGTTTAACATAGGCACCAAGGAAGCAGTAATTTGACTATGCTTGAGTGAATCGGGGAAAATGTAGTAGTAGAAGAGATGATTAAGTTCAGTCTTCCAAGACACAGAAGCTGGCCAACCTGATTTATGCAGGATATGGAATTCCAAACAGAATGAAGAGTCTGAGCAAAAAGCTCAGAGGTCAGAGATGAATTATCATTAAAGAACTGTTAAATTATTCAAATGACGGTAGGAGGGTATGAGAACTAGAGCTAGGTCTGAAGGGTTTACCAGAGAGATACCAACCCAAAATTAAGTCTTTTTAAAATATATTAAGACTTCCTGCCACATTCTGTGTGATACCATTATTAAGCAAAAATGGTACATTTTCTCCCACTTATTTGGTCTAAAGTCTCAGAATACTTCCTGAATCACATGATTTCAAGAAGCTAATTTTGATTTGCCATATGAGAAGATACCTAATCAGCAATACTATTATGTTACATAATTAAATTATATCAATAAAATATAAACTGATGCCATAAGTATTTTGGAAAGATTCCCTTGAGGTAGCCTGTGCTCCAGGATGAACTGCAGGGTAGCAGATGACAGATAGCATTTCTTTTTATATATTAAAACCTAGATCTTGTCAGCATAATGTTGTATCTGCTTAGTCAGAAAATGTTCTGAGTACTAAAAAAATTACATTTTTTCAAGAGAAGATTTAAGTCGCAGAGAGAATATAATTATGTGCCTTTGGTACTCACAACTGCTAAATTGCCGAAGGGTATATTTTAAATATCATTAAATTAGATTTCTGTATATTCTCTCCAAGGTAACATTGCAAACTGCAAAAGTGAAGAATATAATTAGGTTAGCAGTCCCCCAGTTTACTTTTACCTACTCTACTTGCTAACAGCCAGGTCACTGTAAATACAACCAAACTAGTAGGATATAGATGATTGTGCATTACATTAATCACAAAAATAATCTTCAAAGAATCTGAACCTATCTAAATTATCAGCCCTGAAATATTTAGTGAGATAAACTCATACCCCTACATGTTCCCACTGTTATTTTTCTTCTTAATTAGAATATCATAGAAATAGAATTTTGAATAGTAGGATTTACACATTGACATAAAGAAGAGTAAACCAATCGTAGGCAATGGGAGGAGAGGACTTGCAGTTTGAGTTGTGGCTGAGAGTCAGACAAAGTGTTATATGCCTTCTACAATTTATAATCCAGTTTGTGGATTGCTAAATCAGAACAGCTCAACAAATTTACCATGAGTTCACCAGATGACCTACTAACTCAGAGCAACACACTGTTAGCTCTAACATTATTAAGATCAATTTTACATATAGATTAAAATATTTTGAGTTAAAGTAGTCTGTGAATGTAAAATATAAAATACTTTGTATTTCAGTTAAAATATACTGTGTTCAGATCACAGATTCTTAATGCTCTATCTACTCATATGTGCGCTCACATAGCGTATAACCGTGATTTTGAACATATACAACCATAGATCAGCAAATTAGTATAACTTCTTGATTTCCCCATTCAGGTCACATAGGTTTACCTAAAGATGCCTTGAAGTTGAATGGGTGGCAAACATAAAGGTGGATACATTTTAAAGACAAGATTATAGGATTAGGAATTAATTTCTCAATGTCTTATTGTTATAACTATATATTAGAGAAAGAATGTAAACTCCAAAGTTCCAGTTGTATCAATATAAAACCACAATTATAGAGTTGTTATAAAACTCAAATAAGCTATTTATGGTATATCCTAATAGCTATAAATAACTACAAATATTAGCAGGACAGTTGCCACTGGGTGCAACAGAATCCAATTAAAAGCCAACTAAGTGAAAATTTACTCTTTATAGTTCTACCATACATTTATGTAATTCTTCATGATTGAAACACTATTCCAGTTTTATGGAATTAAAAATAAAACCTTGACACTAATAATATACAGACATGTCATTTCAACTTTTCATGAACAATTGAAGAGATCCACGGTATGTAGTTTGTACCTGATATGAGCAAAAGTAATTTTGCTTGAAAACTCACACTTGAATTATAGAAATTTAAGTTGTGATATGTTTATTCATTTTATTCTATAATGTCAATAGAATCAGTCACAATAAAAAACATTTCTCCAAGGTTTAATTCAGGTTCTCCTGAAAGCAGAACCTGAGACCATGACATGCATGCAGGTACAAATTGGTTAAGTGATACCAGGCATAGGAGGTATAGGGGATGAAAGGAAGCGGGGAGGGGATATGAAATGTACAATAGAAGGAAGATAGTAGAAAGACTTGTAAAGTCAGCAGTCCCTTGATAAAAGCTTTGGACTGTTTCAAATTTTCTAAAAAAAAATACAAAAACAAAAGTGGTGGCATTTATCTATCTGGTAACTGTAGGTCCCATTAGTCAAGGATGATCCTTAACTCTGCCACAATTAAAGGTCATGGTCATGTATGTATGAGGGGTGTGCAATTATCAGAACAGAGCTGATTCTTACAGGCATCCCATGTTGTAACATCAGAGGAGTCCTGGAACAAGATACAAATAGTAGTTGGCATGGGTCAGAGGTGAGGCACTGGCAGATTCAGGCTGTACCTGCAGAAAACTGATTGAAGTCCTTGTATAGCAGGTGATTACAACAGTGGGTGAAGTATCAGGAAGGCTAAGATGAGTTTGAAGTGGTATGTAAGAAGGGTTCAATATTTTAAACAAGATTTTAAAATAGTTGTTATTTCTTATTTCTGATGCGTCTGTTGGGAGTCTTAGGATCTACTATATAGAGCAGTTTCTGCCTTAAATGGAGGACAAATATAATATGAAAATTTGTGAAATTTAGCAAGAAAAATGTTTTACATGAATGATTCTCTTTTGCAAATTGATAACAAATTTCTTGTGTGGCAACTGCAACTATCTGTGAAAGTGTATCTGTGTGTTGACATTTCTTATACAGGCACATTGTGATTTAAAAACCATAAAACAAACAATTATGTTTAGTATAAGAGAAAATGCAAGTAAAATTAGCTTATGAACACACTTTTAGCATATTTGCAATACACTAATTATTTCAATTGTTATTTTACTTCTGCATTTATTTATAATATGTATTTTAGTTATTTGATCTAGGATATCTAACTTCTACACAACATTTTTGTTAGTCTGAAATTTAATGCAAGTTTAATCATCTCAAAAATATTCACTGAATGTAGTTTTGTGTTTTTATTGCTCCATGAGGTTTATAGATAAAATTTTAATGACTGAAATTGAGGACATATATTTTGTACTTGATTTTTTTCCTGTACCATTTTGTGACTTTGCAGAATTAATTTGGCTTTTGGAGGATTTAATTTTCTCATATTTAAATGGGTGATTCAATCAAATGGAATTTAGTACTCTTTTAATTTATAATTAAGTTTAGAATTCTGTGAATCTTCTTGATATGGAGTCTTCATTAAGTATGCCCTTCTATGATCAACCCAATATGAAAGCAAATCTAATATTGTGTAAGGTTTTTTCCTTTATCCCATATTACATATTCATTTTTTTAGTTTTATTTATTTAAATGAAATTATTTTTTCACATTGTTATTGTACAGTATTTGGTTTCTCCCCTCAGGTGTAGCCCCCATAGTTCTACCACCACCATAGCACCCATGACCATCACTGTAGCTCCCTATGCTCTTCCCTTCCCTGTTTTGACCCCTTTTTCTCCCCCACCCCTGCTTGATGCCTCAGATCTATGGTCAGCTTGCAAGTTTTGTCCAAAAAGATAAACTCATGCCATTTGTGGTAACATGATGGAGCTGGAAGGAATTGGGGCTAGAGAAATAATTCAGAAGGAAAAAAGATAAACATCAGATGGTTTCATTTATATGTGGAATATAGAGAAATGAAATAAAGGATTAGGAAAAGATATTGCATTGCTGATAATTTTAGAAGTCTCTTTGCATAGGAACTGAATCTTTATATGACTGAAAGTTCCCATGTTGTTATAACCATTACTTGCATACTCTTGCCTTTTCTAGTTGACATTTTACTCTCCAAAATATTTCCTTTCAACCTGAATCATAAATGTGTTCAAAGACTTGCACAGTTTCCCTTAAAAGTAAATGTAAATGACATTGGCTTTCTTGAGAGTCTCATTATAAATGTTGACCATATAATAATACTTTATAGGTTTTCACTTTATATCCAGCCAAAGGCAATTAAAATTGCCAGTTTATATCATTTATTTGAGTCAGGGATTTTTTTATCATTTAAAAAATGTGCCATTTAAATCATAGAAGTAAAACATTATGCAGCTCCTTATTGCTTACTGTCATCTTGAGAGACATAGTTTTATAAAATATTGAATTAAGGTCAGAAGTAGCATTACCAATGCAGTATTTCTGTGCCTGGATGACAGCTAGTAGCACATTTACTTGTACTTAAAGATTGCTCTATATGCTGTCAGGTTTATTGGTTAATTTTAACTGTTACCATTGCATGAAACTATTATAATGTCATTCTATTAGAAATTCAGTCCTTGCAAAATTGCAGGCTTTTACATTTTTAAAATTTTTTCCCCTTACTTAGAGCTGGAATTTTTAAAAGCTGGAATTTAGGCAAGTATGACACTGACAAAAAAGAAACAAGCAAAGAGTTTGCCAGAGGGATGATTAAACACACCATACTTTCCCAGTGGTGTAACACTCTGATCACACAGTATTTTATGCATAATTTCCAAGACTCAACAAAACTATTGAGTGCCTTAGCACCAATGTCAGCACTGTTGTATTTTCTAGTGGCAGCTGTTATCATCATTAGTCTTGTGATGAGATGATTCTATGGATGTTCCTTCTGGGCCAGTTATCTTGGTTTATCCTTCTCAAGATCAGTGAGAGCCAAGTCAGAATAGTGACCTGGGAGTAAGCCAGAATGGAATTTTGTCTGACTCTTTCATGGGATGAATGCTTATTAGCTACTGCATTTTAAAGGCATAGAAATAAGAGCAATTTAATTTTTTGAGATGGTATTTCATTCTTTAATCTATTTCATCACTCTTTCCATTTCTTCTTGTTACGACCACACTCAAACTGTATACAAATAACTACTTGCCATAAACTGATATAGAAGCCATAGTCTTGGTCTCTTTCTAGGACTCATTTTTTCTATTTCCCATAGTATTGATAATCTGTCTTTTATGATTATATTAGTTTTTATTGAGATGATGTTGCTTTACAACACTGTGTATGATTTAAGGATATGGGTTCACAATTCTTCAGATTGTTATCACACACCATGCCCACCACCAAAGCATCAATAAAATTATGTAAATGTTATGTCTACTAGCCTCCTCCTTACTATTATAGAAGAAAACACACTAGTACTTAGCATAAAAATAAAACAAATTGGCCTAACCTTAATTTTATTTATTTTTTAAATATTTACTTATTTATGCATACAAGAACTGGGGTATAGGCCAGAATTATGGAGGGTGAGAGGATTCACAGAGATGGAGTGGGGACCAGAAAGGGCAGACTGACTGAAATACACTGCTGTGGAGAGCAGCAGGCAAGGCAGGAGAGTTCTGCTGCACCATATGGGAGCACCATATGCTCCCTGCCTGGGGATCAAACTTGTGCTGCAGTAAGTGCAGATTGCTTCAGAGTGCTGATGATTAACCTCTTGCACCACCATGGAGGCCCTTAACCCTAATTTTACTATAATTTTTGATTCTGTATTCTCAAAGACGTTTGCTCATCTCATAGTGATAGTGAGTATAGTTGACTTTTCAAGATAATTAAGTTGTGAAAATCAAAATTTGAATGAGATAATGCTGTGAACATAGAGAGCACAGACTTTTATAAATGTATAAGATATTTTTTCAATATTGTCCAAAACCATCCTGGATGTATGTTACATACATGCAATATTTTTTTGAGAAAGAATTAGATTTTTGAAATCATCAACTGCTTAGAAAACAGTCTGCTTTAACTTACGGACCGTTAAAAATTTCAATGTTTGTCAATTGATTGGAGCCACAATATTGATGAAACACATGGAATCCTCAGTGTCAGTCCAGTGTAAGACATTATAAATAGAATTTTACTTCACAGCCATAAAGAAAAGTATTTGTATCATCCTATGTAAAGTAAATAACTTTGAAGTCAGATCATCTGAAATCAAGTCCTTCAGGTGTGATTCTTGTTTTCCCCATTCATTTAATGCTGGCCAACATTAGGTTTTCCATAAGAAAGTTTATACAACAACCCAAATGCCCAAAAAACAATGACTGGGTCAAGAAGATGTGGTATATATAAACCATGGAATATTATTCAGCGTTCAAAAAAAGATAAACTCATGTCATTTGCAGCAACATGGATGGAGCTAGAAGGAATTATGCTCAGTGAAATAAGCCAGAAGGAAAAAGAAAAAATATTGCATGGTTTCACTTATAGCAGGAATACAGGGGAACCAAATAAGACATCAGTGTAAAAAAATAATAACAGTACAAAACACAACAAAGCAAAAACAGACAATTATAAATCAGAGACATCATGCAGGGGAGGAGGGAGAGGGTTCAGAGGGAGGGAGGGAGGAGCACAGAGGACTGTGGTGATGGTGCACAGGTGACTTGGGGAAGGAAATTCTATGAGGACTCAACCTGAGGGGGTGGGGGGAAGCAAATATTGTTTAAAAATAAAAATAAATTAAAAATATATAAAAATAAAAGCTAAAAAATAAAAATAAAAAAGAAACAAGAATTCTTATGAGAACTTTTATCTTGTTCATGGTCTATGAAAAAATTCTCTGTGCTTCATATATACTCTTTAGAGTAACTGGTGAACACTGTAGTCTATGTTAAGGACATTGTGGCTCTTCATAATTTAAAGTGAGTATCCCTTGTTAGAGCTAAACTGTTTTCAAGAGGAATGATGCAATGCAAAGCATTAACAAAATGCCATAATCAATTTAATGTTTTTGACTTTTTTTGCTTATGTAGCTGTTATTTAAGAATGCACTTTTATACAAACATCTAGAGGCTAGGTTTATGCATTCTATTGATTTTAACATTTTTCTTTTGTTAACATGATAGAGGATTGAGCTTATGTTAAAAAAATGCACTTTTCAAAAAAATGTTTGAAAGCCTGGGATTATCAACTTTATTATATAATAGTATATTGCAAAACATGAGTGTCCGTGTTTACATGTATATATAGACATACGTGTGCTTTATGCATATGATTCAATCTTCTCACATAAAATGTGGGCATGGATAATATGCATATAATTCCATATTATGAATATGTACAATATACATATTATTCACATATGTGAATGCATACATATAGTCTCTCTCTCTCTGTAGGTGTATATTGGAGAATTGAGGAGTTTATAGATTATAAAGGAGGTTTTAGAAAATATAGTAGATAACACGTCTTTGGCATAACTTTAAATATTAAGGATGAGGGGCCTCCCTGATGGCACAGGGGTTAAAGTCTTAGCACTGTCAAGCTATCACTAACTACTGCAGCATGAGTTCAATCCCCAGCCTGCTGTTCCCCTCAGCAGTGTATTTCAGTAGATCTGCCCGTTGTTCTCCCCACTCTGTCTCTGGTGATTCCTCTCATCACCGCCCCCTCTGGCCTGGACCCCAGTTCTTGTATGTATAAATAGATGAAATAAATCTTAAAAAATAAATAAAAATCTATTAAAATATTATCATACGTCCATGAGTTTTTCAGCATCTAGAGACCTAATATATTAGAACCCAGAAATAGAAGACAATTGACTTCTACATAAAGCTAAAATAGATATTCAAAGTGCTTCAATGTGGTTAAGAACATAGTTATTGTAGATCCCAAAACTCTTTAAAATTTGACAGTAGGTAAGAGGTTTTAAATTTTTTTTAAAGATTTATTTATTTATGCATACAAGAACTGGAGTACAGGTCAGAGATGCGGGGGTTGAGAGGATTCACCAGAGACAGAATGGGGAACAGACAGAGTGGGGAACAGAAAAGGCAGACTGACCGAAGTACACTGCTGAGAGGAGCAGTGTGAGAGACAGGAGAGGTCTGCCTCACCATGTGGGAAGCCCCCTGGCCAGCCGGGTATTAAACTCATGCTGCAGAGGCTGCAGATTTCTTCATAGTGTGGTGCTTAACCCCTTGTGCCACCAGGGAGGCGCCAAAAGGTTTTAAATTTTTTCTGTGGAATATTCTTAGGATCCTTACAGATTAAAGCCTTAGTTATGTTTGGGGTAGAGGAATGGGTAAATGAGTCAACCAGTTAATCCTGGAGATAGAGATGATAGCTTGAATAGGCAGATAGATAGTAGATAGATACAGATAGATGGATACATACATGCATAAATACATAAATTCATACATAGATAACAACGACATTTTCAGTCTTTGCTTAATGAAAGGGTTCCACTGCGAAACTTACTTCAAAACATCCAGTTTAGTTTTAAGCCACAATGATATTCAGAGGTCAATCAGTGCATTTCAAAAATGCAGCTGGTTATTGCTCAGAACAGTTTACTTTCTGATTGATGTATTTACATGCAAGGAGTTCACTTAAAATGAAAAAAACTGCCTACTATGTAGTCAGAAATGATGGTGATGTGTTAAAATTATACCTTTTTGCACACTTTCTCCAAGAAAAGTGAGCATTAGAGTGTTAGACTCTGAATGTTTCTCTTTAATGCATGATGACCTTGTCAAGATGTTGACAAAAAGGTGGCAGGTGAGTATATCGTGCATGGGTCACTAAGTTTTGGGCTTGTCAAAAACATGATCCACTGCTGTGCCTACCTTCATTTCCTAGCAGGAGACTATCTGAAGATTTAATACATGAAAATGCACAAAAAAGGTGGAAAAAAGTAAAGAACATCAGCTAAGAAAAATCTCTGTCAGCTACCTTATGCTTAGTAACCTTACACAAAGTGGCATTATAAACATTTAAATATATATAGATATAGTTTTGCTAAATCACAGTAAGAGATTTGAGCTTCCCATCTATCATTAGAAATTAATCAGGTTTATTTCTATTTTTGTTTGCTACTTGCCTTTTTCTTAGCATCAAACTACTCAAAATCATTCCTACACATAGTATTATGTTAAAGTGTAAATCTGTGTATGCTTTTGCTTTATCTTACTTTGGCAATATTACAGTTAATTCTATATTTAATAGCATTTTTAAAAAGTTCCTCTTGTAGTAAACTTTAAGCTCCATTATTAACGTGCTTGATGGTTAATAACACTTGTTCTAGGTATATTGCACTATTAGCTAAAACAAATGAGAACTGTGTATGGGAGAACACTAGTGGTGGCTGTAAATAGATCAAGAAACTGTCTCTGCTGTTGAGATTGTTGCCACAAGACAGCCCTCAGCTTTCAGCTTTGGAATTGACTTGACTGAAGAGATTCCTCGGGTCCATGTTCCCACCAATTCACAGGGTGGTGTGGAGTAAATTACTATTTGTTATAAGTTTGTACCCATCTGCCATCTCTCCTTGACTCAGGAAAATTCCAGAGCCCCTTGAGGAGTTTACTTAGATATTTGTTGAAACTACATAACAGCCCAACTTCTCTCTCTTCAATCTTATTTCCTTCCTCTCCATACAAGTTTTGTCACAGTGAATAATTTTAAATAGCATTTAAAATCTTGCCAAACAGGCATAAATGTATGCCATCTTTAAACTATTAGCCAATTTGTATTTTTGATTCTGTGCTGTTCTTTCTCTTGCTGACAATTACCTGTAAGCTTTTCTTCAACTGGAACAATATATATATATATATATATATATATATATATATATACATATATACACACACACACACATATACACACACACACAAAGATATGTAAAATTCATTAATATTCAAATTGATGTATGTAAAACAAAGGTATAGCGGGACAACTAGGGATTAAAAAAAAAAAAAAAAACAAGCAGATGACTGCAAGCTAAGGTTTTAGAGCCAGAATACTGAAAATGTAAATTAGTAAAACATTTCTTTTATGATGCCTTTTGTGCTCCAAAGTATACTCCCAGCAAAACTGAGTTTCCAAGACTTCCTTTCATTCCTCACATCACTCTATGCCCTTTAATTAATTATGATGCTAATTTTGTTCAAATATAGAGTGAAGACAGTTGATAAATGCTAAGGTATAAGTGCATACACAGAGTTAGCCCTCTATATTTTATCTCCAATTTGAACTTGAAACCTTAAATATGAATTGACTACAAGAAGCAGTGGCCACTGAAAATTGTCATTTAGAAGGTCAACCAAATAATAATAAACTATCAGCATGGTAAGAAAATAAATTAGATCTCCATTATCATTAGATCTCCATTTCATTAGATCTCCATTATCAACTATATTTCCACTTAACTCTTAAAGTTAGGTTTGGACTAGATATGCTCACATAAGCATCACTGGTACTTATAATGATGAATTGTCAGATACAGTTTTTTAAACTTTATATAATTCATGGCTTGGAGTCATAGGGATGGTTCTGACTGCTGAAGGAAAGAATTTAGAACAATTAATGAATGTTAAAAAAATAAAATTTTGTAGTATAAAATACCCTCCAATAGGGCCTCCCCTGGTGGCGCAGGTGGTTGAACGCTGCGCTGTGAAGCTTTCTGCAGCCTCAGCAGCGCTGGTTCGATCCCGGCCAGGAGGCGAGGGTCCCACGTGGTGCAGTGCATCTTGCCCACTGCTCCCCTCAGCAGTGTATTTCTTCAGTCTGCCTGTCTGTTCCCCACTCTGTCTCTGGTGAATCCTCTTGCCCTCCCATGCACCTGGCCTATTCCCTGGTTCTTGTATAAAATAAATAAATCTTAAAAATTTTTAAAAATAATATAATAAAATACTCCCCAATAGTATTATATTGGAATTTCACTATGAAATCACTTAATGAAGTTATATTGACCATATAATGTAATTAATTATAACAATAATTAATTAGTTAATTACTCTTACACTGAAAACTGAAAGTAAAATCAATCCTTAGAAAAATCATATCTTAATTGTATTTTCATATATTATACAGAAATTTATTGAAACTCTATTTAACATTGTTTTACTAAACAAATCATTTCTAATGGAAATTTTGATGAACTCAAACCACAGAAGAGTTAAGAGTTCTGATACTCTACGTAGCTTGTCAAGTTTTCTCTGCACTCCCTGACTACTCAGGATATGTAATTACTTCTTATTCCAAGATGAAAAGAAGAAAAAGTATTGCAATGGCTTCCTTTTTCTATAATTCCTATTTACTTCTTCAATACATAATCAGGCAGTTCTGACAAACCAGTTTTAAATATCTGGAAGTTGACATGCCATCTTTAATGATGAAGAGGAAGTATGTTCTTATTATTCAAAACAAAAAAAATAATTTTGAAGCAACAATTCTACCTAGTAAGTTACAGTAAGAAAAATACACAAAAAAGAATAAACCTGTAAGTAGAGTCCTGTATTCCAGATATTTAAGTAGATAAAATGTTATCATTGCATCAAAGATGGAAAATGGGGGGCCTCCCCGGTGGCGCAGCGGTTGAATGCTGGGTTGTGAAGCTGCCCGCAGCCTCTGCAGCACTGGTTCAATCCCCGGCTGCTCCCCGGCCACTGGAGGAGGGTCCCACATGGCGTGCAGACCTCTCCTGCCACCCGCTGCTCCCCTCAGCAGTGTACTTCGGTCCTTCTGCCTGCTCTGCTCCCTGCTCTGGCTCTGGTGAATTCTCTCACCCTCCTGCGCTTCTGACTGTACCCAGTGCTTGTATAAATAAATAAATAAATCTTTAAAAAAAAAAAAATGGAAAATGTGTGAGGTGATGAGGTGATGGCTGTGTTAACTTACCTTATTGTGATAATCATTTCACAGCATCTGTGTAGATCAAATTTTCATGTTTTAATGACCAATACTATCTTGATAAAGCAGCAAAAAAATTAAAATAGCATCATTATTTGTAAAAAGATAAATGCATACATAAATTCAAAAGCTGAAGTGAAAAAGATATGAAGAAAAGAAAAATGAAGGCTAGGATCTTACTTTAGTAGATGAGGATAAGCCTATCTATGCTAATGTTTCTTGGAAGTTTTCTTAAGTGCAGAAGCTATATTCTACTTTTGCCTCATTCTCATATGCAGAAAATTGTTAGTACACAAAGGTATGATATTAATATTGTTAGACCTAAACTGAAATATTAATATTGCATAGATGAAATTAAATATAAATGAAATGCAATTAATCCATCCAAATTGCACAGCTAAACAATGTATGACAGTTCTCCACGGACTACCAGTTTCCAGAGCCATCTGCAGCCTGAAATGATTGTGAAGCTTCAAGAATTTGCAGTATATTAATATCACTATTTTGATCAGTCTTGACTTCCTCGATAGGTCTTCACCTCAGTGGAGGAATCACAAATGGGTTTGTAGTAAATATACTATAAGGCATACTCCTTGGTTCTCTAAGTCTTGCATTCACAAACCTAAAACAACCGAGCATTTTAACCTCACTTTGCCTTTCTTTAAACTTAAGAGGAAGCAAGTAAGACTGTACAAGAAGTGGACTGGTCTTTAAAAGCAGTGTCCTTACCCTTAAAGTAAGTGACTTTTTCTATACAAGAGGGTACGATTTAGTTTTCTGGAAACCATCATTTATCAAATGGTGCCCTCGGCATGCTAATTTACATCTAATTGATAAGCACTTTACTCTCTGAAAAACTAACTTGCCTTGTTCAGCATTTGCCAGAGTGACATTTCTTTTTGACAATGAAATCTTACTCTTTTATAATAAATGTCCTCTTCAGGGTCATGCTACACAGATCAGCATGACATGTCCTTTCAAGGTTTTTGAATTAATTTCTATTAATTTGGCTCATGACAGATACCCACTACTTAGTCTTAATTACAGAGAATGGATCATCTAATTCAAATGGACAGGTTTCAGTGGTAGATTTGCAATGTTTTTTTCCCCTACTATTTCCAGATGCCCAACTGTCAGAGTTTAGCAAATAAACCCTAGAAAACATTCTTCTGAATTCAGGGTTTGAACGCCATCCATTGCTTCCTGGCTGCTTTTAAATGGAGCTTGCTTCTGATCTACAAAATCTCAGATCAGCCATCTGCTCCTGTTGGAGGGCTAACTCACTCAAGTGGATGTCATTACTATTTGGATATAATGACAGTTAAAATCTTCCTAATAGTTAATATACAGGAAGTCACAGTTTTGACATTTTGAAAGTTTTTTTCAGTTAAAAGTCAGAATTAAAACCTTATATTTTTAAAATTATTATCCAAAATTATGGAATGTATATTTGAAGATTATTTCACTTTCCCATCAACTTTCCACTGAAGTGCATGTCTTCAGAAAGTATTGCTTTCAAATTTGATTATGGTATGCATGGCATAAGCTAAATTAATCACCTATGTTATAATCAGGTCAAAAAAAGCATGCCTGTGACATATTAATAAAAATTTTTGTCAGCAACTTGACTGCCCCCAAAAGAAACTATTACCAAAGAAGGAATATCATCATATTGTCATTTCACTAAATGCCTTCTAATTAAATCTAGTGAGAAAATGCTTATTTACTTTATTTGGATAAACTTGAATCCCAGTTTGATTTTCTATCCACTTTATGACTTTGACTAATTTATTTTACCCTTTTGTTCTTAACCAAACTATCTGTAAAATGTATAAGGAAAAATTAAGTGTGCATATAGAATATATAAAAGGTGTGTATTAGTTATTTCTATTTCTACTGTATATATATATATAACTATATACATAAAGATATAAATGTATGCATAAATCAAGGTGATAGTACAATTTGCTAAGCATAGTCTTTGTCAAAGAGCTAAGAAGATTTGTTTATTTAGCTATAGGAAACAATGTACATATAAGTATTTCTATCAAATTTTTCTACCTCTTTGAAAACAGCACTGCTACATGGACGTTATTTCTCAACTCAGTCTTGAGATAGTAATGTGTTGTTGAGACAATCTGGAGGTAAAAGTGGTGACAGATGTGGAGATCTACTTGTTTTGTGGCTGCCTAGAACAAGCCTAATTAATTCCCTTACTTATTAAAACCTATTAATCTGGAGTGCTCTCTCTCCTTCAGTCTCTCCCCACATGCCTTTGTACAGGGGCCACTTTTCAACCAACAATTTCTCTAGATGTCCTTACACTGGAACTCCTATAGGGTATGAGCAGTGTTCTTACCACTTTAGTAAGATTAATACCACACACAGAGCTCAACATCTTGCTGAATAGATGTGAACATACACAAAAACCTCTGTTATCACCTCTGTCTGTCTTAAGACACAACTGGATGGGCAAACATTGATTTGGGATAAATGGAATTTAGGTTTGAACTCTAAATACATGAAACAACAGACTTTTCAAATGTTAACATGCATTAGAATCATCGGAGGATCTTCTAATTCAGGAGGTATGATGATCAGTCTACTATACTGCATTTATAATAAACTCCAAGGTGATAAAGTAACTGATCAGAGAACCATGCATTTTGTAGCAAGTAACTAGACCATACATGTATTTAATTAATATTTACTTATCTGAAACATTCAGTGCATCTTGAAGACAATCTGAACCAGTGCATACTTTAAAGAATATTTGTTGTATGCTTTTTCACAGATTGTTAAATTATTTCATTAACAAACTTTGATACATAATTAAGCACAATGTAGATATGGATGAAGGATGCTATAACTAGATTTGAAGCTTGTAGAAAGCGCCAACAAGGTGCATTTTAAATTGCTGTTATACTCTATGTATCCATTCTGCTACAAAGATAGAGCTGCCCATTTACTAAGATGAAATACAAAATCAGCCAGCTTTTAAACAGTCAAAAATGATACACCAGGTTGTGACCTGGGTGTGTTTATGAATCCCATAAAAATAATGCAGTGCAGGTTGGGGTGATTGCTTGAGTGTTTATTCCAAACTAAGTAATAGGATAGAAAACATAAATGGGCTTGTTTTTGTGGAGATTATATTTTAGTTTGAGCAATCCCTTCTTTGAAATATGAACAGCTATTTAGAGCATAATCAATCTGCTTCAGAGACATCTATTCATCTTAATCACCATAACCCCCACATTTGAGTCAATAATCCATTTAATAATGCCACAATATAATTAGATGTTCATCTTGAGACCAGAGATGTAAATACTTGGATAAAAGTTTGAAATACAGTGACATTTTATTTGGATGAAATAAAACAGTCTAAAGCTGGGAGGAAATTGAGATGATTAAAAATAATCATTTAGTAAAGAAAACCTGATTTACTTTGCTTTTCTTAGTACACAGACAGGGATGTGTGGGGGGAAAAATAAAACCTTCACCTGACACTTAGTCCACAGGGTACTTCATATTTATATGACGCATGTAGAGGCCACTCACTACTCTTTTCTGAGAAACCTAATTCTCTATATTTCTAGAATTTCTCATGTTTAGTTTTTGTATCCATCAGTGTAACCAGTGACACAGACAGTACTTAGGAAATGCTTAAAGAACTCTATATATAGTATAACAAATACAAATAATTTTTAGGTTTTATATATTGTTTTACATAAGAGGAAAAATATATTTAAACACATACAAAATCTTATGCTTATGCCAAGGGTAAAGCTGATAAAGACTGTTAAACTTACATATGATTTGGCAGACAGCAGTTCTAAGATGTGTCTAAATTCCAATTGCTATATGAAATTCACATTGCGACTGAAAGGTGAGTTCATCAGTTACTTCACATATCATGCACATTTGCATTTTATAAAAATTATGTATACAAAAGGTGGGAACCATATTTAAGCTTCTATTAAAACAACAGTCCGAATACATTCTTTACAAAGTTATATAAACACTGATATCTGATTATGAATGGGCTGTAGATGAGATTATATTTTTTCCCTAGAGTCCACCAACAATCTATTCTCTGTTTCTCCCTTATGGCATATCACACTATTTAGATAGCTATTAAATTTAGTCATTTAAATGTTGGAAATTAAGATATTTTGCTTGTTGAATCAAAATTGGCTTGTTTAAGCCAGATTAAATTAAAAAAATAATTTTCAAAAGTGCATATAGATTTACAGTATTTTATGGCTATAGACCAATGCAACAATTATTATGTTTCTCCTCAAATTATTAAACCAAACAATTAAAACAGGGGAAATGAATGCAAAACAATACATAAAACCTGAAGTCACTGGTAACACTGACTGGGAAACAATCTACTTTGCCCTAAAATGAGTGGAAAAGGGATTTGAATTGAGGAAACATTTTAATGGTAAATTATTAACATATTTTAGTATATTTTGCTTCTCAAAGCAGGCAGTTTTCCTGTAATCATGTTCAGAGAAAGTTGTTTGCTCATATTCTCTCTCACCCCTCTCTCTCTCTCTGTATTTTAACACTTAATTAGTTTGTATATTCAGCAACGATTTCTGAGCAACAAAGGGAAAAGTGAAGAGAATGAATTCTCAGTATCTAGGACACATAAACTTAGCTTTAGATTTATCTCAATCTCATAAGTATTCCATCGAGTTCTAGTCACTAGAAAATATAGGTTAGTCAAGGTTAATCTGTGAGTGGATTTAAAAACTTGCTGAGCAGGTGGAGATGGAGTGTTTCCCAGGCAATGTCAGGGGACTGGAAAGCCGGGAAACTGCTGCTCACAAAAAGGCCTGGAAGAAAGAGTGTACATTAGGTGATGAAATCTGCTGATTATTGGAAAGAGTGCTAAGCCAATCACTGCAAAGGAGCTCACGGTAAAAAATGGAATGACTTGGATAAACTAGGAATACGGGCAGCTAAGTGGCTTTTGAAATTCAGTGCAGGGAAATGAAAACTAATGAAGCTGGGGTCATAAAAAGAACACACAAAGGGAATCCTCCTTCAATGGAATTAATACCAGTTGTGCAAAGTAGAAAATTTAGCAACCACATCAAAATGCACAGCATAATCTCACAGAGGATATGCACCAAGTTTTTCCCTTTACTGCTTATACTCACTTTCCCTTCAGCCCTCACACCCCCAACACCAGAATGCTTTTTGCAGTATTATTATATTAATAATCAATGGTAAACATATAATTTAAGAGAGATAAATAGGAATAATGAAGCAAATTAAAGGAAAACTATAATAAGATGTCAGAGATCTACATAACTGCACTGAAAAAATGTGTTGCAAGTTCATGTTTGCAAAAAGACTTTAATAAGAAGACAGAGATGGCTATGGACACAAAAACAATCAGAATTCATTTTTCTGAGCATTTGGTTTAGTTAAGCTTATTAATGAAGTCAAATATGTGATCTAAATTTCTTATTTCTGTCAAATATTTGAATTGATAAAATTAAAAATTTGTATTCATTGAAAAGTCAGTAATAGATCAAAATCAATCGCGTGAGTATTTTAAACTGTATTTTATTAGGTAACATTGGTTTATCACATTGTTTGATTTAGAGATGTAGAATTCCCCCTCTTCTGGTGTGTGTAACCACACCATACCTCCCCCCAAGACAATGAATTTTTTTAAAAAACATTTTTACATTAAATTAGTAAGACAATTTATGAACTAAATTTCACACTGCCATTATCTGTTGTTGTAAATAAATAAAAATAAATGGAAAGGCAATATATTCCATGATAGAACTGATGTATTCTCTAATGTAAAAATACTTAAAATGAAAACTGAAATATAAGGATGGCCATACATAAAGACTGTCAATTTTCTAAGTCATCAAAGGATCTATTAGAGAACATAATTTATATATTCCTTTGACAATATTTAATGCATTAAAATATTAATGCCTACATAGCATAAATTATATAATATATAGGTAAAGTATGTAATGTGTAGCTAAATATGTAAAGTATCACCTCAGAATTCAATTTCTTCATTTTGGCCAATGATTTTATGGAAACATTGGTTTTTGTTTTACAACTTGAGATACAATCATTCTTTACAGTAAGCTTAGGTAATTCTTTCTCTGATATTTTATATTTACTATTATATAGCTGGTCCTCCAAACCAACCAACACACACAGAGACACACTGACTCAAACTAAACTAAATTCATCATTTTCTAAGACTAATAGTCTCTATATTTTTAATTATATAATACTAGTAAGATAAGTTTCCCAAGTACATGGTAATTTATATAATAACCTATTATATATGCTGTAGTATTCTACTTATAAATATTTTCTATTACAAAACACAACAAAAAATAATGAGATAAAACTGTAAACAGAGATGTGCCTATTTTATCTTTTCAAAGAACCGGTGACAACATGGATGGAACTAAGAGGAATATGCTATGTGAAAAAAGTCAGGAGAAAGACAAATACTGATGATTTCACTTACACATGGAATATAAAGAAATCAAACAAGGGACTAGACAAAACTAAACCAAAATAACCTTAGAAATATGAATGCAGAATTGAGAACACCAGAAGGGGAGGGTGGTATTGGGGAGCAAGAGAAGAGAGTGGCCCAATGTACTATGGAGGTTTATTGATGCTTTGGTGATGCGTGTAGTGTGGTACCATACATCTGAAGAGATACTAATTTATACCTGTAAATCATATCCAGCATTATCAACCAAGATTACCATAATCAAAATAATACAATTTTTAAAATTTAAACAGAAATTCTACTAGAGAGATTATTTATAGCCCACAACCAATAGAATCATCCTCCTTATCTGATCTGCATTCTCATATCTTCACATCCCGTTATTTTTGTTCTATCGCAATCAAGATAGATAATGAAGAATATATACACTGAATCCAAATAGCTCCTGCAGCAATAGAACACTATTCCAAGTCATCGTGCAATGGCTTATATCCAGGTCCCCACCCCAGTGCCACAGTTCACTCTTCACAAAACTGCTAGACAGATTTTGCTACAACAGAAATTAGATGATATGTATTTTTTTTCCCAGTGGAGTATTGTGACACTTATATTTCTATGAAGGAATATTATTTGGTCACCATTAACTTTCCAGTCTTATTTCATGATTCTTGTTTCTTTTTTTTTCTGGAAATATTCTTTCTGCAAGATAGTTTCATAGGTTTACATTTATTTAATTCACCTACCTTCCATGATTACCCTCTAAAAGAACAGACACCCCACTCTCCTGGATGAGCCCTCTCTATGCATTCCCCTCTCCTTACTGTTGTATGGCAGTGATCACCACTTGGGATATGTCCCTGTGTTTATTAGTTTTTCTGCCTGTCTCCTCCACCAGAATGTAAACTTCATGAGAGCAGAGGCTTTGTCTTTTTGTTGATAATTATAACTCTAGTAACTACAGAACAGATGGTAGACTTTCAATAAATGTGTTGAATGAATAAATACAAGAATGGAAAATAAACCACAGTTGAGTGTTTATATACATGGCTAGGTCTTGAATTGCTGCAATTGATCCAACTCCTACAGATGTTAATATAAACAAGTAAGTAATATTCCTAACACTAAGATATAGAAAATAAGAAAATAGCATTATAGATTGCTTACTATATGCTAGGCACTATATGAAAAAAATTTAGATATATTAACTTCATTCTCTTAATTCTATAATTGAGGCAATATTCATATTATCATATAAATAATATTCATAGTATTTTATAGATGAGGAATAAAGCACAGAGAGATTGAATAACCTGGCATATAATCATGAAGCAAAAATTCAAATCCTGACAAATTGTGTTTTTAATTATTATATAGCACTGACTGTCGCTAGAATGGAAACAGTTTAATAAGACTACTTAAATTTTTATTCCATAACACAGCCAGATATTATGGCAAGCTTGTGAATTTTGCAGCATTTCATCAATCAGAAAAGCCCCAAAGGTAATCCCAACACCCTCCTTTTATATGCCAGCTATGTGGAGACACAAGTGACAATTATCATTAGATGAAACACCCTGAGCAAACCTACTGCCCAAGTCTTAGTTTTTAATACCATTCTCCATTAAAAATAACCTAGCATTCTTGGAAAAATGACTGATCCTAGGATTGGGACATAGAATATACAATGTAAGACTGTAACATTTTGTAGTGTGAACTAAGAAATTACTGGTGCATGCGTGCACACACATACACACAAACATACTGATGCAATCAAGTTACAGTAATGAAAAAATCAAATAAGTTTTCAATGGCCAAATTTGCAACAAATTAAGCAAGCAAATAAATAAAACTGCACTGTGTTACAGCTCAAAATATACAAGTGTTCATGAATTTCTATTGATAGAGACAGAATGAATGAGAGCAACGAGTACACATGAATACATGCACAGAAATGTATATAAATATAAAGAACATGTATGTGTATGCATGTGTGTGTGTCAATCTCCCATCCAGAAGAATTCCAAATAATTTAAGTAGATACTCTGCTTTGAAGAAGGGGTAGCATAAATGCCACTGTTTGAGGCATGCTCTACAAATAATGACTTCCTCATGAAGTATATAATGCTTAGCCACTTTTTTTTTTAAAGATTTATTTATTTATTTATACAAGCACTGGGTACAGTCAGAAGCGCGGGAGGGTGAGAGAATTCACCAGAGCCAGAGCGGAGAGCAGAACAGGCAGACTGACGAAATACACTGCTGAGGGGAGCAGCGGACATGGCAGGAGAGGTCTGTCGCGCCATGTGGGACCCTCGCCAGCGGCCGGGGATCAAACTGGCACTGCAGAGGTTGCCTGTGGGCAGCTTCGCAGCCCAGCGTTCAACAGCTGCACCACTAGAGGAGGCCCAACACCCATATATCTTATCATTGATTCACTGTACTGAAATTATGTTCAATACCACCATTGTGCTAGGCTGATAATTTAAGATTTTCACACTCTCCTATCCCTGCTCAATTATATCCATCTGTTTACCAGTTCTTGTTTATTGATCAAATACAAGTTCTAAAGAAAAGACATAGGACCTTTCCTGCACAATCTTTCATGTTCTACTTGTTATCACTCTTCAGTTTCGTAGATTGGCACTCTCCACATGGCTCCTTCATCTAGATTTATATTCATCTCTTCCAAGGAGACTTAATACTGATGACCCATTTAATATTCATTTATGAAACACATATTATTACACTGTCTAGGGTTGTTTTAATAACGGCTTTAGACCTTCTCCTAGATTTTGAAATCTCTGGTGGGGTTAGGGAACAGGGATTTTGCATGTTTGTACCTTTTTATTTATTTTTTTACTGCGAGATAATACCTGCCGTAATTCTTTTCCTAAGGACAAGAGGTGCTTTAAGAAATTAACATGTTTTGAATTAAATTAACCAATAAACTAGAAAATTTTCAGAGACTATCAGATTTTGGTACATGTGAAACCATATTAACATAATGCTCTAGTTTTGCTGATTTAATGTTCTTCAGCTGCAGCTGCTCAAACCACCTTAGTGTTTCTCCCAGTTATTTTGTGAAGTTCCTGGGGATATTTTTGCTCTGACTTCCTCTTTAATATCCATAGCATGTGAAACCACTTTAGACTACAGAATGCCTACTAATTCTTTTCCTAGACTATTCTCTCTTAGAGTACTATCTTCTAAAGGTTGCAACACCTTGCCACATCACAGGCATGCTTCATTCTTTTCTGTTATTGCTGTATTGGAATGACACGAGTTTCCTCAGAAATGTTGGAGAGACTGATCAATCTCCCACTGTGCCCAAACTTGTCATCTGAGTCATAAATAAGCAGTGCTGCTGCCTCTCTCTCAAAAATATCTTTTTTGTACTTGCAGTGTGGTAACTTCAATTCTATCTTTGTATGGCATAAATTCAGCCCTTGAAGCTGTCTATATAAGAAACACCATTCTGTTCTCTCCACTGCTTCTGCCTTTATCTCCAGATCTCATGTACAAACCATCTTATAGGTCAGGTGCCCCTATGCTAGGGTTTTGGGATGAAAAATCTAGGTGTTCAGTATTCTACAGAATGCCATGAATAACAAAGAATCAGCACTTAATTCATGTGACTTTCACATGTCCTGCTGTGCATTCACATTATGAAAAATCTGCACATCAATGTCTCAGTCTAAAAATCTAACCACATTTTACATTAAACACACCATTTGTAACAGTTAAAAAGGCCAAATATTTTTCAATAAAAATCAAATATAGGTAAATCTAAGATTATTCAATGACCACTACTATTAGTTGAAGATTATTCCAAAATAACTCTATTAGCTACAGTCTAAGATTATTACTTTAGAAAACCATGCCATGAATGGCAATATTTAATTGCATGACAGTCAAAGGAACAGCAAACATTTATCTGTCTACATGTGTCAAAATCTTATCTGTGGTAATGCTATACATTAATATAACTATCTGACTACATTTTCATGTCTTTTATGGAGTGTTGCAAAAGTGCTGTTGTTATATTTCTTCTTTGCATTTATTATATCATTTTAAACTTCTATCTGCAGCTAGCTCATACTATTGTGAATTTAATTTGAGAGTAAATTTTAAATATATGTTATTTACATGGTGTGTTAGGATTACCAGGGTTGAGAACCAATGCTCTTCACTAGCTCAACTGTTGGAACTAAGTTCTAGAGACAGACTGGAAAGGAAGGGAAATTAATAAATAAGTCCAGTGTCTCTCTAGTGGCTTAGGGGTTAAGTCTCAGTGCTATCACTGCTACTGATTGAGTTCAATCCCTGGCCAGGGAGCTAACTCATATATGGTGCAGTACACCTCTCCTCTCTGGCCCACTGCTCCACTTAGCAGTGAATTTCAGTAAATCTGCCTGTTCTGCTCCCCACTCTGTCTCTGGTGAATCCTCTCACCAGTCTACCCCCACCTCTACCCAACTCTGGCTTATACCACAGATATTCTATGCAAAAATAAAATAAAATAATCCATACTCAAGTTCGGATGGGACCAATGTTACACTGCATTAGAATACTGGGTTCTTCTGAATCTATCAAGGATGACTAAGAGTGTGATGTTCAAATAACTATTTTCAAGAGAAAAAAATCTAAGTGGCAGAAGGAAAGTTTCAGACTATTGTACCAAATAAATGAACATTTTTTTTTCTTTTGGAGAGACCCATTAATTGCTGAATTTTTTTCTGACTGTATGTCAAAAGTAAAAAAGGTTGTATAAGTTTGCAGCCTCTCATTCACTCCCCAGGTAACTTAAAACTCTCTCAATATAATCTTTTTTCCCCACATTACAGATAGATGATAAAGTGAAAAATCCTACTTAGAGTGATTTTTCAGCAATGTTAATAAAACAAAGTTTCCAGGAAAAAAATAGCATCCTAATAAAATTGAAAGCCAAAACAGTACAGACCACCAAAAACTGAACCCCCCTTTTTTTATATTCTTATTCATATTGGCCAGTCATAAGTATATAAAGTACTCAAGAGAAAATGAGAATCATAGGTATCATTTCTCAGGCTACTCATGAATACAATTTAAAAAACATGACACATCAAACAAACTTTAAACTGCTTGAATGCTTTCTTCTTTCTTTGATGCCTTAAAGTGTAATCTCATTTAAACAATATTCTGTATTTTTTAGTGTTATGTCAATATAACTTGATTTAGATGCCACTGCTATAATTGCTAGTTCCATGAACACCTACTATTTTATTTGTTTCCTTGCAAAGCATACACTTGATAGATGTTCTATTTGAAATTCTAATTCATTACCATGGTCCGTTTTTTTAAATTATTTAGTCATATTGTTAGTAAATTATTCTAGGAACTTGAAAGAGCTCTTGGCATGAAAATAGACATCATGTTATTGATTTCTCTCTGGACCTGAAGATAAGCAAGGATAGTAATCTCATCTGCAATTGGCATATGACAATCTCTTGTATTGTGTATTAAATTCATAGATTTTTAAAAAAGATTCATCTGTTTATGCACAGAAGAACTAGGGTGTAAGCCAGAGGTGTAGAAAGGAAAGCGGATTCACCAGAGACAGAGTGGGGAGCAGAACAGGGAGATTTACTGAAATACACTGTTAAGGAGAGCAGCGGGCGAGACAGGAGAGATCTGCTGCACCATATGTGGGTTAGCTCCCTTGTCAGGGATCAAATTCAGGCCTCAGTGGTGATAGTGCTGAAACTTAACTTCTGTACTACCATACGCCCACAGATTTTTATCTTATAAGCAAGAGATCTTTATTTTATAGACTTTTTGGACTATAGACTGATTTTATCGTATCACAATAATTTTTAAACCCAAATGTGCTGATCAAAATCTGTATTTGGGAAGGGTAATTTTAAAAACTGAAATTGATTTGAATGTATCATGCAATTTTCAAAAATACATGAGCTCCTGATTTTTAATTATTGGGACAAAGGAGCATTTATTTGAGAATTATAATTTGTTAATCTTCACGTGAAAAAATAAGTACCACTCTATTTTCTATGTAGAATATCTATAAAAAGGAACTACCTTAGATCTCACAATCTAATAGTTTGACTATTTGAGCATGGTGCCTATAGATGTTTAGATGAACAATATAAAGTAAGATACTTTTCAAAATCTTTGTTCCCTGTTTTTAGTCACAATGTGAGATACATTGATTGGCTACCATTTTATTTTTTATTTAAATTGATCTATTTAGAAAATAAACCAATTTTATATAAAACAAACATTTTTAAGAGTAAAATTGATTTTTGATAAAAACATGCAGAAATACTGATGGGGAAGGAATAGTTATTTCTGATGAATTTGTTCTCTGTGGACACAACAGATACTTAATAACCTAATATTTCAGTGTTAACATTAACATCAATATTTGTGAAGTCATTATCACATTAAAGAATAATCACAGATATTAGTTCAGTTTACAAGATTTTTGTTTCCTGAAACTTGTGACCATTGCTATTCAGAACCATATTTAAATGAGGTCAGGAGTCTTGAAAGAGAGGGCCCACACGCACAAACCAGCAGATTACTGGTCTGATAGGCCTTGTGTCTCCTACAGGGGTGATTAAAACAGTTCAAAAGCAGGAATTTAAAAAAAAAAAAAAGTCCTGTTTCTAAACTTTTCCCTTTTGCTTATTAGGGCAAGACTTCTTAGAAAAGACTCACGCAGGATCTCTTTTTCCTAAAGGAAAGAATCCTTGAGGTTAACAGTAAAAATCAAAATAGTCAACCAAATGAATAAATGAATCTTTAACATCTTTTATTTACCCTGTCTCTGTTGGTACTAAATTTGATTCTAGGGACTGTGATCTACTGTCCATTTCAAATGAGAAACCATAATCCTTATGGGCAATTTCTCCTACTAATTCATACAGCACCTTCTATTAAGATTCAAATAAATACTTTCAAATCTCTTCCTAGAATTTATCAATGCCCTATAAATAAGAGGACATCATAGCTTTACAGTAGAGTTTAATAAACCAATATACCTTTGGACATTCCAATTATCAGATCCCCCTTTCCCTTTTCATATATGTAAAGGAAGAAATGCTCTTGGGGTACTCATCTAAAAGAATGAGGATCACTATTGAATGATTGGTATATAGTTAATAAGCAGAATCTGTAGCACAAGGATACTCTCCAGCCTCAGAGTGAGTGCTGCCACTGATGTTCTGGTTAAGGTCACTGAAGAATTCTTTGTGGAACCCCTCTTAAGCCATTTTTACCTTAAGCAAAGAAGTCCTCCTGAATTACTCAGTTAACATTTCAGTTGGTGGCCTTTTCTCCCTGAAAAGGTCTGCTGACTGTTCTCATATAATCTCTCACATTATAACCCTTTGATGTAATTGAAGCACCTTTGCCTTTGGCTAATCAACTAGCAGAATTATATGTGCTCACAAAGAGCTATACCCTAGCCAAGGGCAAAACTGCTAACATTTACATGCATAACACAGTAGTAATGCTTTCAGAGCAGCTCATGCTTTTGGAATGTTGTAGAAGCAACATGGCTTCCTAACTTTCAGCAGAGACAAAATTAAAAATGGTTGTTATGTTCAGAAATTTCTGAATGCTGTACTTTTGCCTGATGATAGTTCAGTGAGGAATTCTGCTCTTTAAGAAACCCAGAGCAAACAACCTCTGCATGGAACCCGAAGACATTTCTCCAATTGATAACTTAGAAAAAGTCACAAAAAAGGCTCAACCCCAGAATAAGAAAAGTAAGTTTGGAAATTAAGTAACTTTTGGTATGAAAAGAGAAACCTTTGGTTTAGACCAATTAACAACCCAATCCTACCAGAGATTAAAAATTTCTACTCCTGGGGCCTCCCTGGTGGTGCAAGGGGTTAAGTATTAGCTCTATGAAGCAATCCCCAGCTACTGCATCACAAGTTCAATCCCTGGTCATGGAAGTGCAGCTGACTGCTCCTGTCTCTCCCATACACTCCTAAGCACCACACATGCACTAAGCCATTAGTCTACCAATAAAATGATAGAATTGCTGGATCAATATGAATGAAGAAATACTAATAAAAATACAACAAGTACCTATCTTGAGTGTAAAACCTTTTCAAAATACAATCCTGGAAAGTGATCCGTGGACATTTCAAATTATGTAGTGACCCACTGAATTCTAGCTATGCTCTGCATGTTTTCTCATTGGACTGAGATTTTCCCTCATAAACAGGTTGCTGCTTATTCTTTGGTCAAAGTTCTTCAGAAAATTTTGTACCTCGCTGGAGAACTCCTCTTGAAATTTAGCCTACGAGTCAAGTGATAGTTACTGAGCTGAACTGTCTTGGATCATTTGCTTGCTGATCAAGAATCGTACTTGCATGTTTGAAATATCTGTATGACAGTGACATAACCTGCTGCACATGGATAAATGCCTCTGAAAAAGGAGAATTATATAAAATAGAAGAAGTACATTAATCAATATAAATTATACAAAGGTCTTCTGATCTATTTAGCCAACTGCCTTTTAGGTTTGGTGTCTGGATTAGCACCATCATACAAACTAAACTGAATATTGTCCAATTTTGCCTTTGTAGGCATATTGTTAATTTCTGTACATGTTGTCTATAAAAACTGTAGAAACAACATGTCTAAAGAGGTGATGCTGGGTCAGCACTTTGAAAAGCTCCACAGTTCATGACTTTAACAAATTCTAGACTTTAGACATAACACCCAGGACTGACACCTAGAAAAGAGGCCACTGAATACATCACTGCTGATCAGAGATGCTTTAGGGGCAGGATGGCCACAGAGCAGGTCTTCTGATCCTGCAGACAGGATAAAGTAGAGTCTTAGAGTCCTTGGTGGCTTTATCAGGCATTTATTGAGCTTTACATGCATTGCAGCAATCAGGTAGGTGGCAGGCAGGGGGGCCAGGAGGCCAGAAGGCCTCCAAGGGCCCCGCGAAGTCTTCACTCTGGGCTTCTGTGGCTGCTTTCTACTTCTCTCCTGCCTCTCTCCTGCTTCTGCTTTTCTTGGTAACTATCTCAATGCCCCTACCATCGCCCACAGAAGTAAACAAGAGTTTGCAACAATGTAACAACTGCAGGTGTCCCTTTAGGCGGGCAATCCTAATGGTGGGAGGGCAGAAAAGCCTGAAAACCATTTACCAAACCATTTACCCTACAGATGCTTTCTGAGAAAATTCTACATCAAAAGGAGGAAAAATGAACATTAAAACTTGGTACCTAATTTCAATGGATCTAAAAAGCTAGAAAGAGTACCACCAATGCACAAATCAACAGGTTAGAGCACCCAACACAGCTTGTACCTCCCACAGGAGGTGATGCGATTTCCCAAGTAGTATAACTGGGAGGGATTAGATAGAGGTGGTAAAATTAGCCACTTCTTTCAATTCAGTAGAACACTGTCAATTTTTGTTGTTTGAAAATGCAAATAAATATCTTTACAATTTTTTACATAGGTCTATAAATATTTCAAAATAAAGCAAAAAATATTAAAAAAATAAAACCATCTCATCAGAGATGAATGGTTTCATCTCATCAGAGATGAAAACCATTTCATCAGAGATGAAACCCTGAAAGATCTTAGGGTTGAGCTTCAGTTCCTCAGAACACACATTCTTATCCTGCCTCTGAAAACTTATACTGTTAGCTAAAACAAATTAGTAACTAAGTATTTTAGTCCACTCATTTGTAAAATCATGATATTATTTCACTACCTAGGTACTAGACTGCTATAAAGCAATAGAAAATGAGATGTAAAAATACTATGTGTGTGCTTTGAAAGAATTTTTAAAAGCAAATTTAAAAGTAAGATAGGGGGCCTCCCCTGGTGGCGCAGCAGTTGAGCACTGGGCTGCGAAGCTGCCCGCAGCCTCTGCAGTACCAGTTCAATCCCGGCCACTGGGCGAGGGTCCCACATGGCGTGCAAACCTCTCCTGCCACCCGCTGCTCCCCTCAGCAGTGTATTTCATCACTCTGCCTGCTCTGCTCTCTGCTCTGGCTCTGGTGAATTCTCTCACCCTCCCGCGCTTCTGACTGTACCCAGTGCTTGTATAAATAAATAAATAAATCTTAAAAAAATAAAAGTGAGATAGGGTCTCCCTGGTGGCACAAGGGTTAAATCTCAGCACTATGAAGCTGTCAGCAGCCACTGCAGCACATGTTCCATCCCCAGCCTCCTGTCTTGCCAGCTGCTCCCATCAGCAGTGTATTTCAGTAGATCTGCCTGTTCTGCACCCCACTCTGTTTCTAGTGAATCCTCTCACCCTCTCTCGCATGCACCCTGGCTCTTCTATGCATAAATAAATAAATCTTTAAAAAGTAAAAATAAAATACAGTGTTATCAAATAATTAACATAGAAATTTAAAGACATGCTCTATTTCCCTTGTCTTAATATTTTCTATTAAAATAGGTAATAAACATTAATAGATTTCTTAGTACAATGTCTGATGTGGTAACAATTAAGAGAACTTAATTGTGGTAACTTATTTCTTGGTGATACAATTTTCTGTTCTCTTATATAATATAAATTCAGTGCTTTTCTGAAAAATGAAAATAAAGCTTTTGAGCATAAATCAAACTTAATTAGTGCTTCCTCTAGGTTTGCCAGATATTTTACCTAGGCCCTGAGAACTGCATTATCTAGATCATGTTTTCCTGTTTCTAGCCAGGCTTCATATTAGACACTTCTTGATTAAAACCGCCAAACTATTTTATAAATAATATTTCATTGGTGTTAAATAAAGTAAACTATAACTGTTGACTTATATGAAGTATGTAAGTCAGAACTATTTTTCTTATTGGATCTTATTATGCGAAATTCTATAATTGGGCCTCCCCAGTGGTGCAGCGGGTTGAGTGCAGCGTTTTGAAGCTGTCCTCAGCCTCTGCAGCGCGGGTTCACTCTTGGCCTGCCAGCAAGAATTCCCTTGGCGCAGCAGACATCTCCTATTGGCCTGCTGCTCTCCTCAGCACTGTATCTTGGTCGTCTACTTGTTCTGCTCCCAGCTGTCTCTGGTGAATCCTCTCACCCTTCCGCACCTCTGGACTCTACCTCAGCTCTTGTATAAAAATAAATAAAATCTTTACACTCCATTCAACTGATAAGGGACTGATCACAAACATATACAAAGAACTCACATGGCTCAACAAAAACAAAATAAGCAATCCTGTCAAGAAATGGGCAGAAGAACTTAAAAGACATTTCTCCAAAGAAGAAATGCAAATGGCCAACAGGCATATGGGGTGTTCAACATCCCTTATAATCAGGGAAATGCAAATCAAAACCACACGGAGATACCACCTTACACTAGTAAAATGGCACATACCGAAAAAAACAAGCAACAACAAATGTTGATGAGAATGCAGTGAAAGGAACTCTCCTACATTGCTGGTGGGAGTGCAAATTGGTCCAACCACTATGGAAACTGTCTGGAGGTTCCTCAGTCTACTAAAAATGGAGCTACCATACAACCTGGGCAATTCCACGATTGGGGATCTACCCAAAGGACACAAAAACAGTGATTCAAAAGCACACTGTACGCCTATGTTTATTGCAGCACTATTTATAATAGGTAAAACCTGGAAACAACCCAAATGCCTAAAAATAGATGACTGGATCAAGAAGATGTGGTATAGGGCCTCCCTGGTGGCGCAGTGGTTGAGTGCTGGGTTGCGAAGCTGCCCACAGCCTCTGCAGCGCCGGTTCGATCCCCAGCTGCTCCCCAGCCACCGGAGGAGGGTCCCACATGGCGCACAGACCTCTCCTGCCGCCCGCTGCTCCCCTCAGCAGTGTACTTCGGTCCTTCTGCCTGTTCTGCTTCCCGCTCTGGCTCTGGTGAATTCTCTCACCCTCCTGTGCTTCTGACTGTACCCAGTGCTTTATAAATAAATAAATAAATCTTAAAAAAAAAGATGTGGTATATATACACAATGGAATATTATTCAGCAATCAGAAAAGATAAACTCATGCCTTTTGCAGCAACGTGGATGGAGCTAGAAGGAATTATGCTCAGTGAAATAAGCCAGATGGAAAAAGAAGAATATCAGACTGTCTCACTTATAACAGGAATATAGGGGAACCAAATAAGACATCAGTGTGAAAAAAATAATAACAATACAAAACACAACAAAACAAAAACATACAATTATGAATCAGAGACATCCTGCAGGGGAGGAGGAGGGATCGGAGGAAGGGAGGGAGGAGCACAAGGGACTGTGGTGATGGTGCACAGGTTTCTTAGGGAAGGAAATTCTATGGGGACTCAACCTGAGGGGGTGGGGAATGCAAATATTGTTTAAAAAAATAAATAAAATATTAAAAAATAAAAAATAACTAGTAAAGGAAAAAAATTTAAAATTCTGTAATTATGATGTTGAGAATGCAGATGATAACTTTTATAGGAAAACTTACATGATGAAAATAGATTGTGGCAAGTAGACAGAACCAATAAACTGCAAAGAAAATGCCATATATTTGGGAGTAGGCATAATTCTATTCACTAGAGAAAGTCCACATTTTAACTTTAAAAATGTTGACATTGCAAACTTAAACTAAAATAAAAATCTGGATTTTAGTTTATAAAAATAAATGAGTCCAAACATTGCAAGTAAAACAAATAAAACAAATAAGCCATACTTAGGAAGATAAACAAACTGATGTATAATATTTTTAATGTTAATGGATATTAAATTTATAATGGTTCTAAATTTTCATCAGTTGGAAAGCCTTAATAAAATTTATATGAGTTATAAAGTGGGATATTAGAAAGTATTTAAAAATGATTGAGTAGGAACACAAATCAATATATCCATGAAAGTTTTTAAAGATATGTTTGTTAAACAATGTATGATACAACATATATTACATTTATAAAATTTAAAAAAAAAACCTCTTTAACTCTTCAAAGTACCTTATATAATGTACCTAGGAATCTATAAGTAAGTGAGGCTATATGCTTGCTAGAGCAATAAGGTCCTTTTATCAGCCTACTATAGAGTGAATCAGTAAGACTTTACGAAATGACAGAATTAATTTAATCATCAACCAAATAACAAAAATATTGGAAGCAAATTGTACAGTCTAAAGCTTTGAATTGTGGGGAGCCAGATAATAAAGGGACCAAAAAAGGGGGGATAGAACTAAATATTTACTAGGTAAGCATATTAGAGAGCAGCATAGATATAAACAAACAAACATGATTAGTTATCCTAAAATCTATTCAATTAAAGTTAATTTAGTGTCATATCATAGACATTATGTTGGAAGATCTATTCTACTTCTTATTTTATTTTATAGTCCCTTAGAAAGTAAATTTTCTAATTATTATTTTTTGGCTAATTAATTGGATATACTTAAGAAGGGCATAAAAATAAATGTGTTTTTTCCCCCTTAGCAAAGTAGGTGCCCAAACTTTGAATTCTGAGAATGACAATATGAGAGTAATAAAAGATACAACAAAACAAACTCTAGAGATATAAAATCAGGATGGTTACAGGTATACAGAATTTCTCTAAGGATAAAGTACCATCCAAATTTTATTTTAGTGTTAGTTTAATAATGGTTCTTTTGGAAAAGAAACCAAAAGAACTACTACTACATCTAAACTTATTTAAAAATATTAAAATGAAAAGTTTATTTTGAAAATATTGCAATTCACTTTAAACCTGAGCAATTGTTTCTCAGTCGTAACAGTTTCATCACATTTTAGTTTTTCAAATTTATGTCCATAATTTTGCTCTTCTAAATCGTTGGCATGCTTATGAAGAGGTATTTTTGTAAGTATAGTGGGAGAGTTCATAAAATCATAATACTTAGTTGCAAACAAGCAAAAAAAAGGCTAATATAAGCAGGAAGTGATGCTTTTACAAAGTATATTTTGTATTTTTTTTAAATATCAAAACTACTATGGTACTAAATAACCAGGTCCAGATATAACCAAGTTAGAGATAGAATTTGTCTGATAAGACCTTTGGGCACAAACATCAGTTCACCCATCAAACCAATCCACTGATTGTGTAAGAGGGATGAAGTTGCTGCTGGCATTATCAACATCAGAACAGACTCTGAATATACTTGTTTATTTAGTGTATTTATTTTATATTTGTAATTTGGATTAGTCTAATTTGCAGACACAATCATAAGTAAAGACAAAAGATCAGAAACAAGGATTTAACCTTTTTTTCAGTACTGTTAAGAACGGACAGTGAAAAATCTGTTTTTTTTTTAATTGTCCACTAGCCAAACCAGGGTATTTTTAAAATCCCTTAATATATTATATCTTTCTTTGCCTTTCATGAACTTCACACTTCTGAAATGTCTAGGCCAGTTAATTTTCAGAATATCCTTTAATTAGTGTTTGCATGATGTGCTCTCATGATTAGATTAAAACTATGCATTATGACAAGAAGAAACAATGTGCCTTTTTCTATGCACTATATTGAAGGCACATGGTATAGACATAGCTTATTATTTTTAATATTATATTTGCTGATTGCTCTTTTAATGTGGCATTTCCATGCTCTTCCACTGTAAAATTAACATTTTCTCTTTCTTTGTGTTTATCTTTTAAAATCCCACAAAGTCGCTCATCTATTAATACCACCCTGTCCTTTCTCTCCCACTTTCCTTACTTATATATTTCCTTGACAGCTTCATTAGAATTTTTAAATGAAAAGAGGTAAATTTAGATTCATCAATTGGCATGAATTGGATGTCTGCCATAAACCAGGCATAAAGTAAATGAAATACATCAGCTCTCAATATCTAGTAAGGACAATTTCTAATGAAATATAGTGAGTACAATGAAGCATTATAAGTGGGATGTTCAAATTTCAGTATTACTTTCAGAAATTTATGTATTAATTAAAGAAAATAGACTTCATTTCACATATAGGAAATATTCAAATATTAAACTTGATAATTATCTTTTCTTAAATATAGTACATGAAGAAATTTAATCATTCAAAAACTTACTGTATCCCTGGACATATAATAGTGAGTCTGGGAGACACTGATTTGTGTCTACAAGAAAAATCAGGGAAGGTAAAGAAGCCATAAAATAGTGATAAATAGTATGGAAATATATGAAACAATATTGTCTTTTTTAAATTGTTGTACATATTCTTGCAAACTGTCGTTGATTACTAATTAGAAAGAAAAAAAATGAAGTAAACATGCTATCAATTTTTCTTTAAACCATGAAGACCACATGTGTCCCAATGCATTTCCAAGAATATATGAGAGAGAGAAAGAGAGAGAGAGAGCACATTATTTCCTTTTTATTTTCTGACCATTCTACCAACTGAAGAAGATACAAAAGTCTATGAACCTTTCCTAAAGCACTATGATAAATTTGATATTAATAAAAGATAATATAAGCCTATGAAGCTTTCATCGCTATTTCTAGCATCATGTAGTTGTTGTGTAATAGATTACTTAATGCTTAATGGCTTAAACAATGACCATTATGTTACAGCTCTGTGAATCAAAAGTCTGGATAAGGCTTACCTGGGTACTTGTTCAGAATAGCACAAGGCTGAAATTAAGGGATCTGCTGGGAAAATCTCATCTGATCCTCATGTCTCTCCCTCCAGCTCACATGCTTGTTGGAAGAATGTTTTACACTTTACACTGTGTAACTAATGGAAGCAGCATCCTCAAGAATAAGCAGTACAAGCATGGCTCTCTCAAAAGTTCACACAATTAAATCAGACCCATCTAGAATAATATTCCTTTTGGATTAACTCCAACTATTTAATTATCTAATTATGAGGGATAGTTACATCATACTCATGGTTTGCCCACACTCAAAGGGGAGTAAGAACACACAGAACGTGCATGTTGGTCACCTCAGAGTTCTACCAACCTCTCCTCACATGACATGTAATTTTATTCACTGGTAAAATAAGATCAGATATTTTGTTAGGATAAAGATATTTCTGCTTTATATATCTGAGAAGATCGCAAATTGATCTAAAGTGTTTGCATTTATTTGTAAATTGATGAGTGAAAACTCTACTACTCAAGTGTTCTTAGCAAACACTTATTTTAAAATAACTTAATTAGCTATTGGTTGAGCACTATGTAAGTTAAGATGACAAAATTTAAGTCCAATATTACGTAAATGATGGAAAACTATGGTAGTGAATATAAAATCTCCTTTCAACTTTTTGCTTCCATTGAACGACATGGTTGAGTTAGGGCTTGACATCACTCTATAGCAAAACTCCAGTCAACTTTCTCACTACAATACGTTTTACAGGAAATGTTAAAAGAAAAGCCTATGATCTTTCCGATAGTTTGCAGTGCACCAGGGACAAAGACCAGATCAGAGAGGATCAGAATCTTGACAAGGTTCTTCTACTCATACCAATCAGTTTATTGTTAATTTAACACAATACACACAATTGCTGTTTCAAAGTGAACAGGATTGGCCAAATATAAGTTAATTAGTTACTTTTTTTTTAATAATGAATTTGGTTACGTGTGCGTATGCATGCAATTTCAATGCACATGTTGAGTCTCAAATTTTCTGTCCCCCAACTTCTTGCTTAATTATCAGCCTTTTGGTTGCCTTTCATCATCACATCAAACATTTTCACTCAAATAATTTTGTTATCATTTTATTACATCTTATAAAAAATGCTTTGAAATGTTTGTCAAAACCAAATAATATGGGCCTCCCTGGTGGCTCAACGGGGTTAAGACGCAATCTATGAAGCTACCCGCAGGCACTGCAGCACGAATTCAATTCCCAGCCAGTCAGGGAACAACCTACATGGTGCAGCAGACCTCTCCGGTCTCGCCCGCTGCTCCCTTCAGCAGTGTACTTCGGTTGATCTGCCTATTCTGTTCTCCTCTCTGTCTCTGGTAAATCATCTCACCCCCCACACATCTGGCCGGTAACCCAGCTCTTGTATGCATAAATAAATACATCTTAAAAAAATAATGAAATATCCTATACCAAATTTTGTAGATGCTGTGAATGTAATGTTCAACAAAAATAAATAGAGTGTAGATTTGAAATTTGTGTTGCTCTGCCTGATTGCTGTTTGCTCCTATGGGTTCTAAACCAATTTCTACATATATATAGATCTATCTATATCTATATATCTATCGATATATTGAGAGATATATCTTCAGCGCTCAGATCTTGTGTAGGATTTTGTGAAAAAAAAAAAAAAAAAAAAAAAAAAAAAGCCAGAAAGGAGGGAATAAATGAAGGAAAAATGAATACTCATCACTTCCTCTCTTTTATTAATGGGCTTTTATCCAAAACTCAATTTTATTTTTTTTTTAAGATTTACTTATTTATATAAGAACTGGAGTACAGGCCAGATTCGTGGGAGGGTAAGAGGATTCACCAGAGACAGAGCAGGGAATAGAAAAGGAAGAATGACTGAAATACACTGCTGAGGGAAGCAGTGGGTGAGACAGGAGAGGTCTGCCGTGCCTGAGAAAAATAATTTCTAATGTAATGTAGATTTGAACTAATTTTAATAGGCTATATAAGCATCTAAAATTCCATCAGTATTTTTTAATCAGTTTTGTGTTTGAATAAATAAACGAAAATATATATAGCACAGTATTTTTATTTTCCAATATTCTTTTTGTAAAGAATCATGATGTGGTAAAGCTTATTTTCCTAATTTAAAAGAAATTACACAATTACATTTGCAATATTATAGTAATCATGGGATAACTAGTCCATCAGCTTAATCATTTATATAGGGCAGACAGAAATTCATTACTTTTAAAAATTAGTTGCAATGAATAAGCAAGCAAGGTACAAGACCTTCATTGAATAGATTTTAACAAGATTTTTGAAACTGTAAGATGATGATTTGATAATCTGATGATTCGGGAAGTGCTATTAAACAACATTTAGGGTTTCAGATGTCCTAAATTATAGACCAATTACTTTCCACGTTGATTTTTATCTTTTGATTTTTTATTCTTCTCTGTGAGGTATTTTTTTACATCTCATAAGTGAAAAAGGAAACAGCTCTCATTTTAGCAACACCATGGTCTCTATTAGAATCAAAGAAGTTCCATTGCTGTTATAAAAATAAACAAATATAATTCCTTTATGAAATAGGATTAACAGAAACCAATTAAGGCAGCAAGTCTCATAGAAAAAGTAATAGTGTGAATTTCATCCTGTCATTTGAGTAACATTAGAATGAGAAGAAATTATATTTTTAAGGTTAGTCTCTGAAAATGCTAACCATAATTATTTAATTTGGGGGCATATTGTTGTTCTGGAAATGGATAGCAATTTAATTAGATTTAAACCATTCTTTTTTTATTTAAATATTTTATTTTATATAATTCTTACATCTTTTTTCATCTTTGCACAATGTATGCATTTTCATTTTGGTTATGTTCCCCATACAATTGCACCCCCATCCTTATTTTGACTTTAGTCCTTCCTTTCCCCACCTATACCCCCCATAGTGTGTCTCTGGTTTATAGCGGCTTGTTGATTTTGATTTTTACTTTTTATTGATTAGTCTTTTTCCTGGTCTCTTATTTAGGTTTTCTAAATTCCTGCTATGAGTGAGATCATCTGGTATTTTTCTTTTTCTTTCTGACTTATTTTGCTGACCATGATCCCTTCTAGCTCCATCCATGTTGCTGCAAACTGTGTGTGTTTATCTTTTTTGATTGCTAAGTAATATTCCTTTGTGTATATGTACCACATCTTCTTGATCCAGTCATCTATTTTTGGGCATTTGGGTTGCTTCCAAAGCTTAGCTATTGTAAATAGTGCTGCTATAAACATAGGGGTGTAGGTGCCCTTTGGATTACTTTTTCTGTGTCATTTGGGTAAATACCTAGGAGTGGAATTGCTGGATCATATTGAAGCTCTATGTTTAGTAGTTCCAGAAATCTCCACACAGCTCTCCATAGTGGTTGGACCAGTTTGCACTCCCACCAGCAGGGCAGGAGAGTTCTGTTTTCTCCACAACCTCGCCAACATTTGTTGTTGCTAGTTTTTTTTTTTTTTTTAATATGTGCCATTCTCACTGGTGTGAGATGGTATCTCATGGTAGTTTTGATTTGCATTTTCCTGATTACAAGTGATGTTGAACATTTTTTCGTATGCCTGTTGGCCATTTGCATTTCCTCTTCAGAGAAGTTTCTTTTTAGCTCTTCTGCCCATTTTTTGACTGGATTATTTTCTTTGTTGTTGTTGAGTCTCATCAGCAATTTGCAGATTTTTGTGATCAATCCTTTATATTACTGTTGTGTGCAAAAATTTTCTCCCAGTCGGTGGGGTTTCTCTTTGTTTTGGTTATTGTCTCTTTTGCTGTGCAGAAGCTCTTTAATTTGATATAGTCCCAGCTGTTTATCTTTGCCTTCACTATCACTGCTTTGGGTGATGTGTCTGTAAAGATGTCTTTGAGGTGCATGTCATGTTTTCGCCTATATTTTCTTCTATGTATTTTATGGTTTCAGGTCTTATGTCTAGTTCTTTAATCTATTTTGAGTTGGTTTTTGTGCATGGTGTTAGGTAGCAGTCAAGCTTCATTCATTTGCATGTAGCGACCCAGTTTTCCCAGCACCATTTATTGAATAAACTTTCTTTGCTCCAGTGCATATTCTTTGCTCCTTTGTCAAATATTAGTTGACCATAAATCTGTGGGTTTATTTCTGGATTTTCTATTCAATTCCATTGGTCTGTGTCTGTTCTTGTTCCAATACCATGCAGTTTTGATGATTATGGCTTTGCAGTATAGTTTGAAGTCTGGGCGTGTGATGCCTCCATTTCCTTCTCTTTTTTTCAGAAGAGCTTTGGCTAATTGGGGTTTTTGGTGATTCCATACGAATTTCATCATTCTTCTTTGAAGAATGTCATTGAAATTTTTATTGGGATAGCATTAATCTGTATATTGCTTTTGATAGGATGGCATTTTGATGATATTAATTCTTCCAATCCATGAGCAGGGGATGTCTTTCCATTTCTTTGTGTCTTCTTCTATTTCTTTTAACAGTGTTTTATAGTTTTCTTTGTATAGTTCCTTTACCTCTTTTGTTAGATTTATTCCCAAGTATTTGATTTTTTTTTGTTTTGATAATAAAAGGGATTTTTTTGATATCTTCTTCTTCAGATTTATTGTTTGTGTATAGGAAGGCTACTGACTTTTGTGTGTTGATTTTGTATCCTGCCACTTTACTGAACTGATTTGAATTAGTTTTTCTGTGGAGTTTTTGGTGTTCTCTATGTATATTATCATATCATCTGCAAATAGTGATAGTTTGACTTCTTCTTTTCCTATTTGGATTCCTTGGATGTCTTTCTCTTGTCTTATTGCTCTGGCTAGGACTTCCAGTATTATATTGAAAAGCAGTGGTGAGAGTGGACATCCTTGTCTTGTTCCAGATCTTAATGGAAATGATTTCAGCTTTTCACCATTGAGAATGATAATGGCTGTTGGCTTATCATATATGGCCTTTATGATGTTGAGCTATGTTCCTTGTATTACAAGAATTTCAAGGGCTTTTATCATGAATGGGTGTTGTACTTTGTCGAAAGCTTTCTCAGCATCTATTGATATTATCATATTTTTTTAAGATTTATTTATTTATTTATACAAGCACTGGGTACAGTCAGAAGCACGGGAGGGTGAGAGAATTCACCAGAGCCAGAGTGGGGAGCAGAGCAGACAGAAGGACCGAAGTACACTGCTCTAGGGGAGCAGCGGGCAGCAGGAGTGGTCTGCGCGCCATGTGGGACCCTCCTCTGGTGGCTGGGGAGCAGCCGGGGATCGAACCAGCGCTGCAGAGGCTGTGAGCAGCTTTGCAACCCAGAGCTCAACCACTGCACCACCCGGGAGGCCCTATCATATGGTTTTTATATTTCTTTTTGTGGATGTGTTGGATAATGTTGATTGATTTTTGGATGCTGAACCATCCTTGTGTCCCTGGAATGAATCCTACTTGGTCATGGTGAATTATCTTTTGGGTACATTGTTGGATTCTGATAGCTAAACCATCCTTTTAAAGATTGCTACTTGAATACAACAGAAATTATAATTTAGATACCAGTTTCAACCTCCTTAAAAAAAAACCAATGTTCTCATTTGCATTATTTATCACCATTATCATAAACTGATATTTAATGTTCTTTAGGCTTTATTTCTGCTTTCAATTTTTTTAAATATTTCTCCAAGAGTAACAGATAATAACACATATTTACAGGCATATAAATGGAAGGCACTCTGAATGGTTTATAACAGCTAGTAAAACCTATCTGGTTGATGCTCCTTGACCTGCATTACTAAGAGTTTTTAAAAGATAAACATAAAAGATAATTTTTCTCCTTAATACAACTATTCTCATTCTAACTAAACTAATAATCAGACTAGAAAGGATTTTCCAGAGCTCAATTCTCCAATCTAAAACATAAAACTAAATGACAAACAATCTAAAGCAATACATAACTAGAAATCATACATAAAGTATTATTTCCTGCCTCTTAAAATACAATACAGTTTAAAATTAAAAGCAGAATTTAATATGAGAGCCATGATAAAAATGCTGCTTGCAGAGCCAAATAAAAAATTAGTTTCAGGAACTTCTCTAAGGCTTGTTGCTTGTCACTAAATATCACTATAAAATATGCTGACTTGTAGTCAGGTGAATACCTAAAGAATTACCAAGGAATTCTTGGACCCTGATAATTTTAAAATAATCATTGTCTGTATCAATTAACTTCTGTATCTAGTGTTCTTATAACTAATCTGCCTGGATTGTGCCATTGAGGAATTCTTTAAATTCTTCTGCACCTTTCCTTTCCTCTTCTTGCTTATAAAATGAAAGGTATTACCCTCACTCAACCCAAATCATGGTTCAATGGACTTCTGAAGAATGTGAAACTCTCTGTGAGCACTAAAGAGACAATATTAAATGTTGTTTTTCCCCCCCGGGGGACACTTAATGACTGACCAAAAGCAGTGAAGTGTCTTACAAGTAACTGTACAGACTGTAGAACCAGATGCCAGCTGGAAATCCCTGCCTTAGTTTGACCATCTGTAAAACAGAGATATTAATAGTAGTTTACTGGCCCAATATAAAAATTAAAAATTTGAATAATGTTATTATTTAAAATAGTACCTGAAATATAATAAGTGCTATATGAATGTTAGTTAAAAATCTCAAGACAACATAAGCACTCCAAAAGTCTTTGACTTCCTGTTTCTTGTCTACATTTCTGAGCAGAGGGAAACATGGTATTGGAAGCAATAATTTAGATGGATTGTTGAACCATCACGCTTCTTTTATTCTCTCTGTTCAAGGAACAGAGGCTCTTTTGAGAAAGTACCAGGGAAGAAAATATAACATCAAATGCTCTAGTAAGAACTGTGGCCATTAAAGATGCCGTCTCCCCACAGTTCCCCCACATTCCATAGGTAAATTGGAATGGGGACAAATATATTCTGAAATAAAGAGGTTGATAACTTAAATCAACTTCAAATCTGTCAGCGACATGAACACTGAAATCAGTGATAACAAAATTTGGAACATAGATAAAATTGTCAGCATATAAAATATATAAAACAAAACCCTAACATCTCTTTGGAACTAAACATAAAAATGAATTAATTTCAATTTTAAAGAAGGAGAAACAGTAATTTATAAATGCCATTAACCACAAAATATTATGAACACATGTTATTGAGAAAATGAAAAAGAAGTTAATTAAATTTCTCACAGGTGTCACTTTTATTTGTATGATGAGAACGATTAATTTTATTCTTTAATGTGAGGTAATAGATTTTCATTAAACTTATGATGAACATAATAGTTCACTAAAGTTACCATTTTAAACTATATACATATATCTCATCGTGTTGTATACCTAAACTTACATAAGGTCATCTGTCAAATGTCTCCATAAAACTGGAAAAATAAATCTTACAAGATGCTGAATGAATTCACCCAAGAGAGATTAGTAAACAATGCACCTCATATGAGCAGTGTAAGACAAGGTATGTTATTTCTTGGCTCCCACTGTTGACTCTAACGTGGAAATAAAACTTTAAAAAAATTAATTTCCCCTTTCTAAAATGTGTTTGTTTTAGGGTTTGTTATTAATTTTTACTTTTGGTAAGTTAATTCCCACTGGAGGCAACAATGACTAGAAGCTGATTTTATACTATGAGTATTAGTTAAATCCTTTATAAACATTATTCCTTGTTGGGTGAGAAGCACTGGAATATATACTCTATAACTCTTATTTGTTTTTTTAGCTATTTTAGCTTAAATCAATTAAGAATCCTATGCCACTGGGATGGAGAAGAGCTTTTTGGTATCTAGACCAATGACTTTTTTTTTGTTTCTTTGTTTACATTTGACCACTGATGGAAATTATGGAATTGAAGCTCTAATCTCTCTTTCTGTCTGTTTGTCCACAGACCTATAATTCAGACAGACATTTTTTTTATTACATGAATATGTAATCTTTGCTCCTCCAGAGGATTACTAATACCATCTATGCCAGTTATGATTTATCAATGCTAGGTATAATACAAATCCATTTGTGTATTCATTTTTTAAATACATCTAAGCATCAAGTTAATATTTATCATTTTTTAATGTTTAAAATATTAAATTATTGAATATTTGGAGATGCTACAATTATATTAATTTTCTTATAAAATTAAGTACATTTTGTGTGTCTTCTTGAAGATAATTTTCAAGATCTTTAGGAAACTTCAAACTTGAGATCATATTGAGCTAACTAATAGATAAACATTGTGCACTGACTTTTAGTAAAACTACAGAAACTGATTATCAGGCATAATTCTAAGTTATTCGATTTTGCTCCTTATTTCTGCATATCTCAAAGAGGTTATATCTTTGGGCCATGTTAATGAACATTTTTTTAAAGATTTACTTATTTATGCATACAAGAACTGGGGTACAGGCCAGAGGTGTGGGGGTGGTAGGGCACAGTGAGAAGATTCATCAGCAACAGAGTGGGAACAGAACAGGCAGACTGACTGAAATGCACTGCTGAGGGGAGCAGGGGGCAAGACAGGAGAGGTCTGCTGTGCCATTTGGGTAGCCCCTGACTGGCTGGGGTTGAACACATGCTGCAGAAGCTGTGGATAGTTTCACAGTGCTATGCTTATTATTAACCCCTTGTGCCAGCAGGAAGGCCCAAATGAACATGTTTTCTTGTAAGTTCCATATTGTTTAAAGGACTCAGACTTCAAGTCCTGTATTTCTCTTAGTAAAGATGCATAAAATGTTAATGACCTGATGCTACCATATACATGGTGTTTTTTTTTTTTTTCTGATACCTTTGAATCAGATCTTATAGTTTACAAGCTTGCATTTTATTTTTATTTATTTATTTATTTATTCATTTGTTTTGTTTGTTTTTTGTTTATACATGCACTGGGTACAGTCAGAAGCGCGGGAGGGTGAGAGAATTCACCAGAGCCAGAGCAGGGAGCAGAGCAGGCAGAAGGACCGAAGTACACTGCTGAGGGGAGCAGCGGGCAGCAGGAGAGGTCTGCTCGCCATGTGGGACCCTCCTCTGGTGGCGGGGGAGCAGCCGGGGATCGAACTGGCGCCGCAGAGGCCGCGGGCAGCTTCGCAACTCAGTGCTCAACCGCTGCGCCACCGGGGAGGCCCACAAGCTTGCATTTTAAAATCACCTTTCTATTTTAAAGAATGTATCACCATATACCTACTGGTACACTTACATTCCGGGTCCCTTAGCAAGAGTTCTCAAGTGATGGAGTGTCAGCATCTATAAGCAATGCTATCCTGATAGTAAGACCAGTCACAGGGATTTATTCATTTAGGTTAAGCCCCATCTCAGACTCCAGGACATTCTTCATCAAGTTCCAAGAAGAAATTGAACTTCATGTAGGTGACTACTCCATTAGAAAAAGAATGAAGCTTGACAGCCTATAGCATATTTAAAGAATTTTTATGACTGAGGACTATGGTATATGGGAAGGGAAGCAAGAGATTAGTTGAAAGATTGATTATAAAATGTACATGAAGTTTTTCTTGTCTTCCGGAACCAAAATATATCTTAAGTTTGATGGGTATCTCAATAATTCACCTTTCATTAAATTTTAATATGCCAGAAACCAACTAAGAGACTATATTTGGCAATAGAAAACTGATCCTCAAATCACTTATTGAGCATATGAATTTTGCAAGGTTTTTCTTTTCTTATTTTACTGACAAAAAATATCTAGTTTTTAAGACTATTAAACATTTATGTAGTTTTACTGAAATAGAGTATTACTTCCCAGATACATAAATGCTAAATAAGCCTATTTAAATGCTTTGCAGGTCTTGTAAATATTACTATATCTCTAAATATAGTTTGTTCTTAAAGTGTTTTTCGAATCTAAATTTAATCTGAAAGTGATGAGTAAGATTTCACAGGATGTTCGGAATAATCTGTACTTCAGCTGGACCTAATGCCATTTCAGTGTTTTGCATTGTTTTTAATGCATATTTTAAGTGACTCATCTTGAACTTCTGCTCAATAGTTTCTAAAAGCGTTCAATCAAATTATGCACAATTTAAGTTCTTAGTGTTTCAATAACTTTTTCCTCAGCAGTTTTAAATTTTAAAGCTTTTATAGAAAAAGCTAGATTGAATTGATATGCATTATTTTGCACAAAAATGTTGAATTTTATGTCTTTATGTGCCTATGTAGTTTGTTTAATTCTATTTTTGGCCAGGGAAGTACTTTGTGTCATCAGAAAATAACAACAGTCCAAGAAAGCATCTATCAATTTGCAAATTGTCAAGGCATTCTGGTCACTGGAGTGTGAAGGTGGATGGAAGGAGGAAGCATGATTACTGGTTACAGTTGTGTTCAAACACTATTTTAATATTGAGAATTGCAGCTGAAATACAAGTCACTTAACTCACTGAACTTAACTCTAGTCTTTGGGTTCAGTGGTGGAGACAGAGTTGCTAAAGGCTTTCATCATTTTTGTGGTTTTAATTAGACTTCAGAGTATTTTCTAGATTGCTTAAGAAGTGGTGGGCTGAGTCAAAGCTGATATGGTTGGTATATTATTCTCATAAAAATCTAAGATGAGGGCCTCCCTGGTGGTGCCAGGGGTTAAGCACTGTACTATGAAGCAATCCGCAGCCTCTGCAGCACCAGTTCTATCCTGGGCCTGCCAGGGAGCAACCCACATGGCGCAGCAGACCTCTCCTGTCTCGCCCGCTGCTCCCCTCAGCAGTGTATTTCATTCAGTCTGCCTGTTCTGTTCCCACTCTGTCTCTGGTGAATCTTCTCACCCTCCACATCTCTGGCCTGTACCCCAGCTCTTGTATGTATAAATAAATAAATCTTAAAAAAAAAATCCAAGATGAGCTACTATTGGAGTTTTTTTAAATATTCCTTTAATTATTAAACTAGGCAATGTAATAATTGCATGTTCCCTTTGTCTCAGAAAACATGATGTTTGCCTTTCATTTAAGAATAAGTGTGTTTACTACAATTTTAGTATCTGCCTGAGATACTTGGTATAAGCTATAGGAAGAATTTTTTTTTTAATAGGAAGAAATTTTTTTAAAAAACTTACGGTCACTGATTCCACACCAATATTTTCTTTCTTTCTTTCTTTTTTCATGATGCAAAGTCAGAAAAAAGAAGAAATTGTAAAATTTATAGTTGGTTCAAAAGTATCTCTCAAACCGCTAGTGGTGCCGGGGTTAAAGTCTCAGTGCTACCAAGCTATCATCAGCCACTCTGGCATGAATTTGATCCCTGGCCAAGAAGTTAACCCACATGGCACAGCAGACCTCTCCTGTCTTGCCTGCTGCTCCCCTCAGCATTGTTATTTCACTCAATCTGCCTGTTATGCTCCCCACTCTGTCTCTAGTGAATCCTCTCACCCCCTGCATCTGTCTTACACCCCAGTTCTTGTATGCATAAATAAATATAAATCTTTAAATAAATAACAACTGCACTGACTTCAGACACTAACTACCCAGATTCAGGTGAAGTTCACAGGTTAAGGGCACTGTCCTTCACTTCAAAAACTACCCACCAATTTGGGGGTCTCAGGGACAAACCTCACAAATCGACTGGCTCCGGATTTAAGAGTTTCTACTCTTGCTCAGGTCTGTTAATTCACTAGGACAGTTTACAGAGTACAGGCAAGCACTATACTTTAACAACAATTATATAATAGCAAAGGTTACAAACCAGCCACGAGAAGAAATGTTTTAGATGATGTCTGGGAGGGTGCCAGTCATGAAAGTTCCCATGCTTTTCTCCCTGAGGTGTCAAGATGTGTGGCCCTTCTGGCATAATGGTGTATGAAAAGAGGGAGAGCATTACCAATCAGGGAAGCTAAGCCAAGACTCAATGTCAGAGCTCTGATTGGAATTTCAGTACATCATTATAATCCAATCACTAGTCAGACAATTGATCTCAACTCTCTCTTCTTTCCCCAGAGTTCAAAGTCCAATTCTCCTTCTGACCAGACCAAACTTCACCCTAAACCATCTTGTTTTAAACCATTTGGGGATCCACAAAAGTCTAGATTGCCTGATCAAAGATCTAGTTTATCTACTGGGAACCAGGGACAAAGACTGGCCAAATTCTGATTAAATAGGGATATTCATTTGCAATAAGAGCGGAAACCAGGATTTGGCTTTCATGAAGTGTTAAGCTTATTAACAACAGCAGCTTCTCTAAATGTTTAAGGTAGATCAGTGCCCGTGCTATTTATGGGATTCCAAGACTCCAAGTGGCCACAACCACTAAATAAAAGTTTTTGGCATGAGAACAAACAGTTTTTACTGCTTTACTCTTTTACATATCATTTAATCATGCTTACATATAAACAAAAGGAAAATTATTATATAACATATAGCAGCTTATAAAAGTACTATATAACCATTCTTTTTGGCCATACCAACAGTTGTTCAAATGGCAGATCCACCAAGGTAGCAAGGCAAACAGAACTTCTTCCCAGAAATGACCTTGGAGTGGTTTCTGTCATCCCTGGAGATGTGTTTGTATACTGTTCTACAAACTCAGTATTATATCATATTTTGTCCTGACAAATATTGTGTTATTATTTAACAAATTTTAAATGTTATATTAGATAATATTGATAGCTTTCTTGAATGCAATTATTTTCCTCCTTTATCTGTAGAAAGATTATTTTTTCCTCCATATTGTCCACAAATCCAAACTGTTCTCTATGTTATTCTCCACTAATTTGGGGACTTGTTCCTTTTCCTGTATCCTCTAGCATGCCAACAGATACGTATTTCACTCCTCTAAGAGTCTATAGATCAATTTAAGCATTTGAAAATGTCATGTTAGGGCCTCCCTGGTGGCGCAGGCGGTTGAGTGCAGTGCTGTGAAGCTGTCCACAGCCTTTGCAGTGCTGGTTTGATCCCTGCTGGCCTCAGAGCAAGTCACATGGTGAAGCAGACCTCTCCTGTCTCACCCACTGCTCCTCTCAGCAATGTAGTTCGTCAGCCTGCCTGTTCTGTTCCCCTCTCTGTCTCTGGTGAATCCTCTTACCCTCCCATGCATCTGGCCTGTACCCTGGTTCTTGTATAAATAAAATAAATCTTTAAAAAAGAAAAAAAAAAGAAAATGTCATGTTAAACACAACTATTTTATATGTGTGGATCTCTTTGCCATTGAAATCATCAATTGCCTGAGAACTGAGTAGGTGTTAGAATTTTATATTCTTCATGGAAGAAAAAGGAAAACGCATAGAAAGAACATCAGTTTGCATTTGCTTCTCCAGGATATTATTGCTTAGTTTGTCTATTTCTCTCAGATAAAACTTTTCATAATAGCCCTTATTGTGCTATGAGAGACTTTAAGACTATCATGTGGTGACTAAGATACATGTTCATAATTTTATATGCACTGTATGCATTGTTTACCAGGAAATCCCTCTTGGGGATATAAAAAGAAGCTATAATCTGCTTCTATCCAGACTTACATGAATTAGGAGTACAGAAGTGGACATTTGTAGACATTCTCTGCACTGGCCTGTATGTGTTTCAGAAAGATTAGAAAACAAATAATATATTCAAAGGGTTGTAACATTACATAGAATATAATATATTAACACTACAATGGTTATTGTACCAATAGCTACATAAGGAAGCATTCAGAAGCTGAACTTTGAGAAGTAATTCTATTAGATTTTTCTACATCTTATTTCTTGCCAATTCATTCAGAAATTTTTGTTATTATAAAAATTTATCCCAGAGGAGATCACTTTCCAAATCAGAGCCCTTTATGCTTTCCCTTTTTCTACCAAAAAAATACAGTATGAATGTTAAAAGCCTTTAAAAGTTGGCTAAATCCCAATGTTAAGCTTTAAAGCATGCATACTCTGTATATATATAAAAGTTTAGGAGATTTTACTGTTCTTCATTCCTGGAATGCATATATATATATATATATATATATATATATATATATATATAGCATCTCATTTGATTACCCTTGCCTATAATGTCCCTGCCAACCATGTCTATGTCCATCTGCCAAAAACCAGCTTTTCTTTAAGATTCAGTTCACACATCATCTTCATCCAATCATCTATGACCCATGAACACCTTCCTCCAAATCCAGAAGTCACAAATGGGCTTCTGGAAAGTTGGTAAAAAATCCCACACATGTGATTATCACTATTGCTTTAGACACAGTTATATTTTATATTACTTTAAAAAAGAATATAAATTTTATCTTCTCTCAATTTATTCTTTCTTGGCAACTCTTTCTTTGGATGTATCCAAGTTCCTTAAATTTACATGTTATTTTTTTCTATGCCCAAAGAACTTCTAACTTTCTTGTGGAGCAGGTCTGCAGCTAATGAATTGTTTCTTTCTCTCCCTATTTTTTTTTTTTTTTTTTGCCAAATTTAGAATTTTAGTTTGGTGTTTTGCCTTTCTTTCTTTCTTTCTTTCTTCTTTCTTTCTTCCTTCCCTTCCTTCCTTCCTTCCTTCCTTCTTCTTCTTCTTCTTCCTTCCTTCCTTCCTTCCTTCCTTCCTTCCTTCCTTCCTTCCTTCCTTCCTTCCTTCCTTCCTTCCTTCCTTCCTTCCTTCCTTCCTTCCTTCCTTCTTTCTTTCTTTCTTTTTCTTTCTTTCTTTCTTTCTTTCTTGATTTATTTATACAAGAACCAGTACAGGCCAGATGCACAGGAGGGTGAGAGGATTCACCAGAGACAGTGGGGAACAGAACAGACAGAGTGACAAAAAATACTGCTGAGGGGAGCAGCGGGCCAGACAGGTGAGGCCTGCTGCACCATGTGGGACCCTTGCCAGCCAGCAGGAGTTGAATTGGCTCTGCAGAGGCTGAGGACAGCTTCACAGAAGGGCGCTCAGCCACCTGCGCCACCAGGGGAGGCCCTGCATTTCTTTCTTTAAGGATTTTAAATATTTAACTTCCTCTTTTTGCTTAGATAGTCTGATGAAAAGAAAATTGGAATACTTATTCTTGTTTCTCTATAGGCTTTTTTTTTTTTTTTTACTGCTTTCAAAATTTGTCTTTGGTTTTCTTGTAATATAATATTCTCTGTGTGTGTGTGTGTGTGAGTGTGTGTGTGTTTGTGTTTTGGCAGAGGTAGGGAGTAATTTACACTGCCTTTGATATTATCACATAGATCTCGGGTGACATGTTTTTCCTTTTTGCCTCAGTTTGGGAGGCTGTTGAGCTATCTTCAAGTTTACCTATTCCTTTTTTGATGTCTCCTGACTACTGATTAGCCCATCCAATATAGTCTTCATTTATTTTAGAACATTTTTTTTTTACTCTTTCTTAGCATATTCATCTATTTCTCAGGTTGATAATTCCTAATCTGTGTCTTATCTGAATGTAGTATCAAAGCCTTCTTTATTACTTTAGATTACATTGTTTCTTCTCTTTGAAGTGCCTTGGAAAATTTTGTCCGTTGCTGGACATATTGTATTGGGAAATAGGAACTGAAATACTTAACTCTCTAGTGTGAGGATTTATGTTATTCTGGCAAGGGATTGGGTGTGTTTAATCTATGCTGAAACTAATGGTGCAAAAGCTACAAAGATATGAAATGTTATTGCCCCTTACTTTTGGGCTTTTCTAATTACTTTGAGAGAGTTTATGTCTTGCATCCCTTTCAGTTCCAACCTTCCATAATATAGTGGAACTTTTGTAAGGTCTGGAGACATGCCTTATAATTTCCCTGTTAAATCTCAATCTAACCAATTTAATATGGTATAAGTGATAGAACTCTACTCCCTTAATTCGGTCTGGTATAAAATGTTCATAACAAAGAGTGGAATGAGAGTTCTTCCATGGGCATTGACAAAGTAAGTTGCTATGCAAGAGGTGCAGTGAGATGGTCAAGTGGCCAACAACTCCAGCAGCCTTGAAAGCTCAAAGCAGTCTCTCACTTAACAGCAAACAAACAAACAAAAAATAAATGGATCCTCAGCTCTGTAACTGCAGATGACTCAATTCTGACAATACTATGTGAGCTTGAAAATACTCTAGAAAGAAACTCAGTTCAGCCAACACCTTGACTTAAGTCTGTTTGAATGGGGAATTCTAATAAGCTATTTCTAGACTCCTTGTCAAGGAAACTGTAAGATAATGAATGCATATTGTTTTAACATGCCAATTCTGAGGTAATTTGTAAACTAGTGATAAAAAAAAGCTAATACAGTTCTAGGGGTGACTAAATCCCAGGAGATACAATAGAATGGTAAAGAAAGCAGAGATTTAATTTTTAAGCCACAACTACAACAAATATTGCCTGTTTTACTTTAATGTATGTGAAAATTAAATTAAATCACATTTTTGTAGCAATATTACACAACTTTGAGTTCTTTTATTTATAGAATTAGACTTATATTCCAAATAATTAATATTTTGTTTGTCCTATAGTATTACTAATTAATATTAGTTTCTTCCTTCTTCTTCAGAACTTCTCTCAAAATGGTATGAAAATTCTAGAGTTAAATAGAAAATGAGACCATAGTGTTTTACATCTGAAATGTGCACTGAAACAAGTAGGAAACAGAGAGTGGAAATACTCAACTTGGGATATGAGCTAAGAACTTTTGACACAGTCTTTCCATTGCATCTGGCAATTCCACCAGCTACTTCCAGCATGGAAATAGTTAATACGTAAAGAGATCTGCTTGCTATTCTTGTGTAGTATTGCAGGAGAACTTATAAACTCAATTTGTTAGTGAGAGTAATAATTGCTAACCAAGTGACATCTATGTTTTAAACCTAGGACTATCTAAGGGAAGTATGATTAAAAACAAATTTTGACCTATTTTTTTTTTTAAATCCATTCTTTTAATTGTGAAAACACTAGGTTCTTCCCATTAGGTATCACCACTCTAGGTGGTGCCACCTACAACTATCACTGCCACCAAATCACCCTGATCAACCACCATAGTCCATTGTGCTTCCCTTTCCCTTTGTTCCTTTGGATGCTTTGTTGTTTTTTTTTTTTAGATTTATTTATGCATACAAGAACTGGGGTGTAGACCAGAGGTGCAAGGGGTGAGAGGATTCACCAGAGACAGAGTGGGGAACAGAACAGCAGACTGACTGAAACAAACTGCTGAGGGGAGCAGCGGGCAAGACAGGAGAGGTTTGCTGTACCATGTGGGTAGCTCCCTGGCTGGGGATCAAACTCAGGTCTTAGCAGTGATAATGCTGAGATTAAACCCCTTGTGCCACCAGGGAGGCCCTGGAATGCTTCACTTTTATAGTCAGTTTTCATGCATTAGTGTTTAAGGTTGTCCTCTGTTTCTTAGTTTGTTTCTCTGTATTCCACATTTAGTGACACCAACTGGCATTTAACTTTCTCCTCTGACTTATTTCACAAAGCATATTTTCTTTTTTTCTATGTTCTAGCAGAAGTTAATGTGTTCTAATAAAAAGGGCAGTAATTTGAATGCTGTGAAATTCTGTATATAAAATAAGTTTATGTCTTCACATTACATGTTTGTTTGAGAACTAAAACATAAGAATTAAAATGTACACATTTTATAGAAATTGCAGAATAACTGTGAACTCATTTAATGCCACGTACTTAGTTACATTCCTAAGTAGTGCAAATCAATCTTATCAAATTATGGATTAATAAAATCTATACATTTTAAAATACCAGGATAATACAAGATTTATTACAATAGTGATTTCCTTTTCTCAGTGATTAATATATATCATTGCTTCATTTTTTCTTTAATAGAGTTCTAAAGACAAGAATAATATGTATTTTTAATTTTGATAAATTCATTTAGTTACTTTTTAATTGAGGTAACCAAAGGAAAGCCCCAATCAGGTATTGTCACCACAGTGCTCCCACCCTGAATCACCCATAGTCCACCACCATAGTCCAGTGTGCTGCTTTCCCTCTTTGTTCTTACCCTTTCCCATTCTCTGCTCCTCCCAAGAGAAATATTTTAAATATTATGAATCCAGTGCTAAAACAGTGAATTAACCAGAATATGTAGTCAATGCAGAATATGCAGCACTACAAGAAATACTGAAGACATCAAAGCAACAGTATTTTATTCATTTGTTCCATTTTCTAATAAGGAAAAGAAACTGTTTCTCTTCACAAGTAATATATATTTTCTCATAATAAATATTTGCTATAATTTTTTTAAAGATTTATTTATTTATTTATACAAGAACCGGGATACAGGCCAGATGAGCGGGAGGGTGAGAGGGTTCACCAGAGACAGAGCAGGGAACAGAACAGGCAGACTGACGAAATACACTGCTGAGGGGAGGAGCGGGTGAGACAGGAGAGGTCTGCCACACCATGTGGGACCCTCACCAGCCAGCCAGGATCAAACCAGCGCCGCAGAGGCTGCAGACAGCTTCCTAGCGCTGCGCTCAACCACCTGCGCCACCAGGGGAGGCCCAATATTTGCTATAATCTTAAGTTGTCTCATTTTAAACAGTGTGTCAATGAGTCAGACAGTCACTTCAACGTTTACATGTACACACACATGCTAAAATAAGAATCCCTTATATAAATAAGAAATTCAGAAAAAAGTACTAACAATATAATTTAGTAAATTATAGATGACATAGTGTTACCTGAGTTTTTTTAATTAACAATTGCTGCATTTTGCTTATTTACTAGATCAAGTATAGGGACTTGCTAATTCCCTATTTGACATATTTTACAATACCTTAATTGACATAAAAATTTTTATGTCAAATTATTCTAGAATGTCAAAAACGTGTGGGTTGTTAATTAAACTGAAGTGTAGGCCTAAAGAAGTCAAGCACAGAAATTAAGCAGCATGAATTGAAACTGGCTGAAAGATCCTGCCAAAGAGTTTAATAATAGAGCTATGTGAACCTTGACTACTTTCATTCATAAGCTATTTGTAGAAACTCTTCCCCTATTCATGAAGAATAAAGTCTTGTAATTCTGATTTAATTCAAACATCAATTAGATTCCAAGCAAAATTTGAAATTAAATGCATCATTCTTCTTACCTTTGAGATGCTCTCAAAGTTGATATCCTATATGTCCCTGATATTGGGAACAAAATTTGCTATAATCAATATTATATCCACTATAATAATCAGTAGTGATCAGGTGCTCTTTCAGTTTCTGAGGACTTTGATTATGAGAATTCATTTCTAGGATTTTTTTAATCATGTTATTTTCCTGACTTCTGTCTCACCATTAATGGCTTAAGTAATATCTAATAGATTTCTTATAAACTTTCCATTTTTTGGTCTAAAACATAGTAAGCACTATGGGTGGGTTTCAATTGAAGACCTTTGAAAGAAAAAAATGTACACATAGTTATCAGAAGAATGATTCACACTCATTCCAACTGTTTCTAAATAAGTTGTCAGAGAAATTTGTTACTAGAGCAATCATATTTGGCAGTATATAGTGGAAACTATTGGATTGAAATAACACTATGGGCATATATAGTTTTTATACCAAAAATATAACCCTTAGCGGATTCTGAAAAAAATGGATGAAACATAAAAAATAAAGAAGCACACATTTAAGAAGTATGTCTCACTTTATCAATTATATTACTTTGTAATTATCAATTATAGATTTTTTTTCAGTTCAAGAAGAACATATTCAGTAGTGCACAGAACATAAAAATAGAAGAATTACATTTTCCCTAAACTTAATTATGTCCCTTGAAACTCAGACTGATTTTTAATAGTTATTATAAAACATTGATTTATTTGGCCTTTTTAGATCTTTTTACTCTAATATCCTAGAATGTTGATTTTAGAAAATTTTCAACAGTAAATGAATATTTACATTAAAAGAACATTATGGAGTAAATAAAAAATTACAGATTTCTCCTGCTATCTGAAAGTAGAATATCCCTACTTTGTTTAATTTGGTAGGTTACATTTTCAGTTTGGGAATGCTATTATCTTGAATTTATATGAAAAAAAATTGGGGCAATTCCAAACCCACAAGATAACCTATGAAATCATATCAAATAGCATTATTTTAAATTTGGAATAATGAAGAAAATCTATAGGCAGACTGACAAATGTATCTATAGCTGTATCGATATCAATTAGATATATCTAGATCATCTATATTTGTCCTATGTCTATAGATATAGATATAAATATATAGAGATGAGTTTTTGAAAAATTCTTCAATGTCTAAAAGTGAGAAAATAGTCTGTATTAGTGATTACTAGTAATAATAGTCCATATATTAATACCTTGGCTTTTGATATGGATGTGTATCTTAATTCAAATGAGAAAAATCATCAAATTTAAAAAATACTATAAATTATCATATGAAGCAGATGTGTTTGAATATGTCCTTTCAATTTCGTTAAATTGCACATTCAGAAAATAAATTGTTATCACCTTGAGCAAATAAAATAATGAGTGCATTTTGCTCAATAAGATGGCAATCAGTTAAATACAAAATTAATGTTATTATTTCTACTAATGGACTCGAGAGCTAGTGATACTTGACAATAAAGACCTATTACAGTAGACTCCTTATGGATATATGTGATTCTATGTAAGGAATAAAACTAGTTTGAGATTTGTTTTTGAGATTGCATGAAATTTCTAATGTAATCTGAAGGAACAGAATAATGATATTCAGTTTTGGTTTTATTTTTGTGAATCACTTCCAACTTAGAACTACTTTTAATGTGGATACACATTTTTATTCTTAAATCATTTGGTTCAGAAACTGTCATAAAAATAATCAGCATAGAATAAAGTATATGCTTTTTCTAACCTATGAAATGTGTAATACTATATTCTTGGTTATTTTGTTGAAAATTTCAATTATTCCCACCCCACAATGGTAGATAAGCAAATAGACTCATACATTTCAGAATAAGTGAGCTAGAGGAAAAGTATTTGGAAAAAATGGGGAAAATAGAGGTTAACCTAGAAAAATAGCAAAGCAGTAATCTTAGACAGTGAGAAGTGAATAAATTCAATAAAAAAACCTTAAATCAAGGTTGATAATTCCTACAATGAAAAGTATAAAGTGGAAAATGAGCTTCTTTCAGAAAAGTTTGTGAACAATGTACAAAATACCTACCTACCTATACAGAGGTACTTGGGGCAACTTTGAAGATGCAATCAAGAAGAGCAGTCTTAATGTTGCTTCAAAACAGAACCAATAAACCAAGAACATGTCAGAAATAGGCTGACAGGCACATCACCCTTAGGATGAACTAAAAATGGGAGCTCCATATTGAGATGGGACTAGAGATCATGAATGACATAAATATTTGTAAGGTATCCCTAATATACTGGAAATTAGGTTTATGCTTAATCATTTACGAAAATCCAGTTGTGTTTTACCTACATTGTGTAATTACATAATTTTGAAAATGTAGTTTTGAGCACATTTCCAGTGGGAATAAAACAACAAGATTATAGTAAATATTGTCTATTAAAAAAATCTCTCAAAACAGAGAAGTCCTTATCCTTTGCTCACTGCCTTAATGCTCTGACAGGATTTCTTCATTACCTGACAGATGACTCTTATAGAAAACAGTAATTACAAATTACACAGCAGGCAGAGGAAAGGGAAGTTTGGAATCCTCCTGGATGCAATAATTTGAACTCTGTTTTAGTAGACACTAAATCAAAAGGGAAACAGATCAAATACATTTTGTGAGATCCTGCAATTTTACTCTAGAGTCTTATGAACAAATGATAATGCCTATTATTCTCCAAATTGGATGCTATATTGATTTATCTTAATTCAAAATAAAAATCTCAGAACTATGACAATGGGCTTATGAGACTATATAGAGTATGTAGTCTATCAATATATATCTCAGTTTGATACAAAATGATCTGTAATAAACTGAACCTGTAAAAGCATCCATTGGGGGCAGGGAAGGGAAGAAGTAAGAACAAAGCGGGGCCAAGCACAGTGGTCTATGGTGATGGACTATAGGTGATTTGGTGGCTGGTGCACTACAGTAACCTACACCTGAAAGCAGGGGGTCCTACACTTCCAAAATACCAATAATAATGTAAGCCAATATTATCTCAATAAAAGAAGTCGCAAAATGGTTAGGATTGTAATACAAAAAAATTATAAAGCAATGGAAACATTCACTTTACTCTCAATGTTACCATGATGATAGGACACAATAATAGAATCATTTTACAGGCAACATACTCATTATATCAGTTATATAATTAGTGAATGCAAAATTAATAAATTACATCTTAGGTTTATATAGTAGTCTTTAGGATCTTTACTTGTGACCTCATCTCTAAGAGAGTTCACTGTTACTCTGTTAATAAATAATGTTTCTGTCCTTAAAGACTGATTTAGAAGCGGGATATTGGTTATTTCAACAATATGATGCCCAAATTGGAGACTTCTTTAAGGCCAGTAAGTCTTAGGGAGGTTTTGACTTTGGGATTGCTTCAAATATAATATAATCCAAAATTTTACTGGTTACTTAAAGTTGCAAACTGTTTTTATGACTATTTGCTGATTAGTCTACTCCTTTGTTTACTATTTTCTTATTTTGTTGATTTCTAATCCATTCTATTTATCTTATTTTTATTAGAAAAAAACAGTAGATTTGAATAGGTACATTTGGTGATTAAAATTGTGTCAGATTTGCATTTTACATAGCACTGTAGAATAATTTTTAAAGTACAATACAATAAAATCTGTTTTGTTTCCTTTAGTGGATTTACAATTTGCTAACACTGCTATTTTATTCCCTGATAGCTACTGAAGAAATTAGTATATGCAGAGCTACAAAACCAATCTGAAATACAAAGTATTATGAATAGAAACTGATTTATAGTTTTCTTTCACAGGTAGTCTTCTGCTCCACAGAATTATAAAAAGCAACACTTTGCTCCCATGTAAAAAAACAAGTGAGATCTATTTAAATTTGCCTTGCATATCTGGCAATATTGGTCAGAATGTAGTCAATAACAATAAGGAAACTATTTGGTTAAAATATATAAAACAAATTCGACTATCATGTTTCTTTACTCTAAAATTCACCAGAGAAATTTAAGGCCTTTAAAATATAATTAATTAAGCCTCAATCTATTCCATAAAATCCGATATGGACCTACATCAAGGGAATCATAAAGTTATATGGATCTGTTTTCTTTCACCCAGATGATGAATCCAAAGAGATTTTTTTTTTTAAGATTTATTTATTTATTTATACAAGCACTGGGTACAGTCAGAAGCTCAGGAGGGCGAGAGAATTCACCAGAGCCAGAGCGGAGAACTGAACAGCAGACTGACGAAGTACACTGCTGAGGGGTACAGCGGGTGGCAGGAGAGGTCTGAGCGCCATGTGGGATCCTCACCCAGTGGCCGGGTATAGAACCGGCACTGCAGAGGCTGTGGGCAGCTTCGCAGACCAGCGCTCAACCCCTGCGCCAACGGGGAGGCCCGAATCCACAGAGATTTTAATCCAATATGAATCTCAAAATGTCAAAGATACAGATCTGAAAAGAGGAATGTATATAAGTAAAATAAATTTACTCCACAATCCTTTAATAGAAGCTTTAGAAACCAGACCTCACTAAAATAAACAGTGGTCAATAATCACTTAGTGGATTAATAAAGGTTTCATCAGAAGGTGGCCTGTTGAAAGCAAGGATGTTTACTCTTTCAAGAAATGCTCTATATGGAAATTTTAGCAGCCTCAAGACATGTATCTATTAACTTATTCTCAGTGGGACCATCTTACTAAATATCAAAATTATTTAAGGTCATTTTATCAGTTTTAGAAAGTTCTGTTTGATTACCATCCTGCAGTTTTTTCTCCAGAATATAGATGTAGGAAAGTCTTTTGTACAGCTACCCACGAGGAAGTGTGTATGTAAGGAGGAAAATGACAAAGGGACCTTGTTGATTTTGCATTTTTCATACCAGCTAAAATACGTGGGTGTCTTGGAAGGGGCAGATGGTGGTTATTTATTTATTTTTTTTTTTAAAAGATTTATTTATTTATTTATTTATACAAGCACTGGGTACAGTCAGAAGTGCGGGAGGGTGAGAGAATTCACCAGAGCCAGAGCAGGGAGCAGAGCAGGACCGAAGTACACTGCTGAGGGGGGCAGTGGGCGGCAGAAGAAGTCTGCACGCCATGTGGGACCCTCCTCCGGGGGCCGGGTAACAGCCGGGGATCGAACCGGCGCTGCAGAGGCTGCGGGCAGCTTCGCAACCCAGCGCTCAACCGCTGCGCCACCGGGGAGGCCCAATGATGGTTATTTTTTAAGTCATCTGAAAGGTAAATGAAAAGCTCTTTCGTCATTCTTTGCGGAAGCAGTAGCTTCTCCATAGCTTTATTTATAAATGTCATCAATTTTAATGTCTTAGCATTTTTACATTTTTAAAGAGCAAGGACTGTGTGTGTGAACAGTTCAGATAGTGAATAGTGTCTTACTCAGCTTGTACTTCAATAACAAATTAACATAGACCAGGTGCCTTAAAAAACAAATATATTTTCTCATAATTCTGGAGACTGGGAAGTCTAAGATCAAGGGGTTATTAGATGTAGTAGTTGGTGAGCACTTACTTCCTAGTTTACCGATGACCAAGTCTGAGTGTATACAAAGAAGTGTGTGTGTGTGTGTGTGTGTGAGAGAGAGAGAGAGAGAGAGAGAGAGAGAGAGAGACATCCCTCTTATAATTAATTAATTGAAGTAACATTGGTTACAACACTGTATATGGTTTAGGGTATAGGATACATGCCTTCAAGTGTTATACCACACTTCCAAGGCACTCATTTTCTTCCACCATGGTCTACTATGTGCACTCTTTTCTTATTTTCTTCTTATTATAAGGATATTAATCTCATTTATGAGGACCCCACCCTCATGATCTACCTACCCTCCAAACACCCCATTTCTTAATACCCAGTGGCATTGGAGGTTTGTATTTCACATATTAATTTGTATGGAGCCAGATATTCATTTCACAGTAGACTGTAGAGAAATTCAAAACTTTCATTATTAATGCAAGCTATAAGACTTTTATACTACTACTAAGAATATTTTCACAAGGTCACCCTGGTGGCACAAGGGGTTAAGATGCAACCTATGATGCTATCAGCCTCTGCAGCACAAGTTCGATCCCCGGCTGCTAGGGAGCTATCCACATGGTGCAGCAGACCTTTCCGGACTCTCCCACTGCTCCCCTTAGCACTATATTTCAGTCAGTCTGCCTGTTCTGTTCCCCACTCTGTCTCTAGTGAGTCCTCTCACCCCCCACAACTCTGGCCTGTACCCCAGTTCTTGTATGCTTAAATAATAAATAAATCTTAAAAAAAAAGAATATTTTCCCAACATTATTATGACATTTTCTTTACACTAATCTGGTAGATATGTATGTATGTTATAAGTTAAAATTTAGTATTTTTAAAATTCTGACTGCACTATTACTTTGGTACTCAGGGAATGCTTTAATTTTCCCTGTGTCTTTAAATGTCTAAAAGTTAGTTGATATGAATCATTCTTTTGATTTAAAAAAAAAAAAACACATAGTGATTTTTTTTAAATCATTCTCAGAATCTCTGTTTCTATCCAGTTTCATGTCCATTATTAATTATGTGACTATCTTCAACTCAAATTGTTGGAGATCAAATTAGATCAAATTGTTGGAGATCAAATTCAGTGTAGTCTAGTCTTTGTTCCCTGTGTGACTGGTACGAGTGTAAAATTCCTAGGAGAAGACAGAAGGAATACAGAGCAGTTTGGTAACTGAAAACCTTCCCTTACTATATTCTAAGTACTTGAGTTGAAACTTACATTACAATGCACAGTTTTATGTATTGTAGTGCATGGGAAAGGAAAGTACACATGTATTTAGGGTCACCAATCTCTGTTTACATCTTGGAGTGGTATGCTCTTTTTATAGATCCTTAATCTTTTTGACCTTGTTATTTTGAAGAATTAAATCTCCGGACTTTAATCACAAAGATGTTGAACAAAGCAAAAGCAATAAGATATATAAAAAATGAAACTCTCATTGATTGAAAATCACTGGAATTTCATAATACATTTAATTGATTTAACAATTATATTGCTTAATTAAATATATTAATTAATTTGTGTTTTACTAGTTTAATTACTAAGTATCTTTGAGTGGCTGATATTCATTACACACTACAGATGATAGAATTCAGGTAAGATTATGAGACCTGAGTGAATAAAGTGCAGGTATTTAATTGCTAAAATGGATTCTGAAAATAGTAATGAGATTCAAAGAAATTAAGAGTAATCCTATAAAAAAGAAATACTACAAAAAGCCAATTGGCAAGATTTTGTTGGCAACAGGTTATTTCAAAGAACTTGTGAAGATAAGAAGATAGCATTGTAGCTAAAAGATTGAGTGATTTCAAAAAGATCTAAGGTCTAAGATAATATTCTCAACCCTTAGCAGCATGCTTTTACTTAGTCACTGCTGCATTACAGATATATTCTCAGTATCCCTGTTTCTATACTGTGTCATCTCTACTTATTAGCTGTGTTACTTTCTCCTCTATTTTCCATTTTACTTTGGGAGACTCACTGGAGACTCACACAATTAAAGGTATAATCTCTATTTTGTAAAACTTTCTTGCCAAGCAGCACTTGGATGCCACTGTCAAGACCATAGATTCTCTGCCTTGGGTTGATCGATCATTCCAGATTCAATCAGCTGTTAACAAGGTAGCTGTTTCATTGGATTAAAGACACAACTATCTTAACAGGGAACCCTTAGAGCTGTTCTCTCATTAAGAGTAGGAGTTCTGCAATTTCTATACAGAAGAACTACTGCCATGGCAATCACCAAAAAGTTGAGTTGCTTTGAACAGGCATAGTCAAGAGAACTATCAAGAAAACAAGGCATTGACATCGGCCTTCTTGACAGCTAAAATGACCAATCCATAGCCTTTACCGCCATTCATACTGACTTGTTTCTAGGTCTTCAAATACAAAGCCTGTGTAATAAAAAGTAGTTGTCTAATTCTTGAAAGATAAGTTTGAGAAATACAAACTGCAATGCTATACTTTCCATGTCTAAGAAACTGTTAGGTCCTGAAGGTTGTTTTTTTCAGATAAACATGTTTCTTTTTTCATTCAAAATATAAGCTATTTCATAGATTGACTACATTGAAGGAATCATGATCATTGTTTCTTTAATTCTAAGTATACCTAAAACATTTTATTCGTTTTATTTTCTGGCTCGTTTTTAACTACAATGGCATTGGAGTTTTCCCTAAACCTTTTTTCCACAAGATTCTTACTTCTAATTGTGGCCTCCTTCCTCTGAACTTCATTCTCCTTCCACCCTTTCCCAGTTGGTGATATCATGCTGACAGCATCCTTGCTGAGGATGTGTTTCAGTGCATAATTAATGTTTGGCTCTCAACCTATTCCTTCTATGAGCACAATTTTTATTGTACTTAATAGTAACCTCAGGGCCTCCCCGGTGACGCAGTGGTTGAGCGCTGGGTTGCAAAGGCTGCCCGCAGTCTCTGCAGCGCTGGTTTTATCCCTGGCTGGCGGGCGAGGGTCCCACAGGGCACGCTGACCTCTCCTGCCATGTGTATCATCAGTCTGCCTGTTCTGTCTCCTGCTCCGGTTCTGGTAAATTCTCTCACCCTCCCGCACTTCTGACTGTTCCCAGTGCTTATATAAATAAATAAATAAATAAATAAATAAATAAATAAATAAATAAATAAATCTTTAAAAAAAAGTATTTAAAAAAAATAGTAACCATAGATATGGAAAGCACATAATTACTATTCACTATTGTTATTGTAATAAATTAATATACTCAGTCAACATTTTATATTTTAAATGCAGCTTTTAAAGTTTTTTTGAAATTTCAAAGTTGTTTTTTTTTTTTTTAAGGCATTGTGAAGTTAGGAATTGAAGGTCAAAATAGTTTTTATTCCGAGCATCAATCTTTTAACACCCTGTTATCAGCAAGGTCTCTTCTAAAGAATGCATTATATATAAATGTTTCAATCATGGCTCATTTTTAAAATAAAGATGGAAGGTCACAAATGTTTTATCTGATTGCCCTTGGAAATATAGAACTGTGTATGAGATTAGGAAATTGTTTCCCTCTTCACTGCAGTTTGATACACTTGTAGTCTCTAAAGGCCTGTTCCCACAAGATATAAAAGACTATTGCTTCAAGGCCATTCAAACAATATTTAGTCTTTGGTATTGAAAATAAAAGAAATATATACAAAGACAGAAACATATTTCATAATAATGTTATAATCATGTTCAGCCACGAACTGAATAGCAAGCTGTGTTTATTGTTGACAAAGCTAACATCATCTACTATCAAAACAGAAAACTTGTCCACAGTTCCATAGGTCATTTTACATAGTGCTTTTACATTACAAGAAGGGAAGCTCAATCACCTTTACCTCAGTAAATTTTTAGTCAGGAATATTGATGACTGAAAATGTTACTAAAATTCTCTATTACCATGATATTGACCCTAAAATTAAACTTCTGACAAACTAAAACTGGTAATGAAACAATACCAGAATAATTATGTAAGAGTAGCTTCCGGCCACTCTGGTGGCACAAGGGGTTAAGCACTGCACTATGAAGCAATCCACAGCCTCTGCAGCACGAGTTCAATCCCTGGCCAGCCAGGGAGAAACCACATGGAGCAGCAGACCTCTCCTGTCTTGCCCCCTGCTTCCCTCAGCAGTATATTTCAGTCAGTCTGCCTGTTCTGCTCCCCACTCTTTCTCTGGTGAATCCTCTCACCTCCCACATTTCTGGCATGTACCCCAGCTCTTGTATGCATAAATAAATAAATCTTTAAAAAAAAAGAGTAGTTTTCAAGGTCCTTTTAAAATTTTTTGCCATAGTTATTGCATATTAGCAGGTTTCTTCATAAAATGAATTGACTAAAATATAAAATTATTTCAAGAGACAAATTGCAGTTTGATAAAGTATTTTCATTACTATATATAACAACTTTTTTCATATCCAGTGACATCTTAAAATGCAATTTTCACAATCAGTTTTTTATGAGTGTTTGAATGCTGTCCATATGTAAGTGATATGACAAATACACATAGAACACAAAAGATCACAACTTAAGTAATTCTGAATCTGAAAATTATGCATCATTTAATTTTGTACTACAATCCATTGAATTTTATCTCTCTAATTCTAAATAATACAGTAAATATGATTGAAGTAAAACTGTTTACTGGTATCCCAGTTTAGAAAAAACTGGATCAAGAATAATTTTATGGGCCTCCCCTAGTGGCGCAGGTGGTTGAGCGCAGCGCTGGGAAGCTGTCCACAGCCTCTGTAGTGCTGGTTCAATACTGGCCGGCTGGTGAGGGTCCCACATGGCGCAGCAGACCTCCCCTGCCTCGACCGCTGCTCCCATCAGCAGTGTATTTAGTCAATCTGCCTGTTCTGTTCCCTGCTCTGTCTTTGGTGAATCCTCTCACCCTCCCGTGCATCTGGCCTGTACCCCAGTTCTTTTATAAATAAATAAATAATTCTTTCAAAAAATAAAATAAAAATAATTTTATATTAGTGAAAACAGATTCTGAAATATTTAAATGACATGATATACCCATGAATATTAAATACTTTACCAGAAAGTACTGGAATGAAATTATAAAGTATGTTAATATCTCACCACTATTCATTGACTTACTCATCAAAATTTACTAGGTGTCTTTTATTGCTAATCAAAGTATTTTTGTGAGTAAAATAAAATAAGCAGAATGTCTTCATCATGACAGCTTAAAATCTAGTAAAAGAGACATACATATAAATTAGTAAAAACAAAACACTGTGTTAAGTATCTACATGCTGATATGGGGACAGACAAGTAAATCAATTTGGTATATAGTCTAAGGAGCTTCAAAAATGGAGGAATACTGAAAGCATATCAAGTATCTGATCACAATGACATCAAACTAGAAATGAACCACTCACAAAAAAATAAAAACCAGAAAAACACCTCTTTGTGGAAAATGAACAACAAAACTGAATGATAGCTTATGATTACTGGGTTAATAAGGAAATCAAACAAGAAATTAAAATGTACCTGGAGACCAAGGAAAATGAAGATACAAACTATCAGAACCTATGCGACATAGCAAAACCAGTACAAAGAGGAAAGTATAAAACACTACAGGCTCACATCAAGAAACAAAAAATTCTCAAATAAACAATCATACCTCTCATCTTCAGGAACTAGAATCAGAACAAATGAAACAAAAATTCAGTAGGAGAAAGGAATAATAAATATTAGAGGAGAAATAAAACAAAAATCAAACACAGTCCAAAATTTCAGTGAAACATAAATCTTGTTCTTCAAAAGAAAAACAAAATAGAAACACCTCTAGCTTATACTCATAAAGGAAGGAGAGAATACCACCAATGCAACCACGTAAAGCCAACATTATCCTGTTCCAAAACCAGACAAAGTCATCATAGAGAAGAAAATTATAAACCTATTTTGCCAAATAATATTGACAGAAAATCCTCAAAAAATTCTTAGCAATACAGTAAAAGGATCATACACTATGATCAAGTGGAATTTATTCTAGGCACAGAGGAATGACTCAACATCTGAAAATCAATGTAATTCACCACATCAACAAAAGGAGAGATAAAAATCATAAGATTCAGCAGCCATTTTTTATAAAAAACCCTCAAAAATCGGAACTAGATGGAACATATCTCAACATAATAAAGGACGTATCTGACAATCCCACAGCTAACACAATTCTCAATTGTGAAAAGTTGAAAGTTTTTTCTCTAAGATTTGGTGTAAGACAAGGATAACTACTTTCACCACTACTATTCTATGTAGCACTGAAAGTTCTACATAGAGCAATTAGGCAGAGACAGATATAAAAAGAATCCAAATTGGAAAAGAAGAAATAAAATTATAACTACTTGCAGGTGACATGATAACATAAATAGAAAACCCTAAAAACCCCCCACAAAAAAAATAACTGAAACAATAAATCAGTATAGTAATATGGAAGGTTACAAAGTCAATATACAAAAACCACCTGTATTCCTGTATTCAAACAAAGAGCAAAAAAGGAAGAATTCAAGGAAAGAAATCTCATTTACAATCACATAAAAAAATTATATATACCTAGGAGTAAACTCAACAAAGGTAAAGAAATATACAATGAAAACTATGAGAATTATTAAAAGAAGTAAAACATACAAAGAAATGGAAAGATACTCCCTGTTCATGGATTGGAGGAATTAATGTTGTTAATTTTTAACCTTACCCAAAAGAATTTACAGATTCAATACGCTATCAATGTTTCAAGGGTATCCTTCAAGTGGATTTATAATACCATCCACCAATTCCATTCTTATGTATCTAGTATCTACCCACATAATATTTTTAATAGCCAAGTTATGAAACAACATAACAGCCCAAGGACACATGAGTGGATTAACAAGATATAATGTGGAATATATACACAATGGAGCACTAGTCAAGTATTTACATGATGGATTCTTGCCATTTGTGACGTCATGGATGGAACTAAGGGGATAATGCTGAGTGAAATGCCTGAAGTAAAAAAAACAAAAAATATCGGATAGTTTCACTTTTATGTGGAATATAGAGAATCAAAACAAAGGCTCAGACAAAAACAAACCATTAAGAAGCCCTAAGAAATCTGACTGTAGATTTGAGGCTACCAGGAGGGAGTAAAGGGGTGGAGAAGAATGCGGACTCTGGACCCAATGGACTATGGTAGAATATTATGAGTGCCTTGGTTGAAGTTGCTACATACCAATGAAAGGGTGTAACTGTCAACATCTTAGTGATATAAATTGTAAACCAGGCCTCCCAGGTGGCACAGGGGTTAAAGACAGTGCTATCAAGCTATCTACAGCCACTGCAGCATGAGTTCGATTCCCAGCCAGCCAGGGAGCAACCCACATGGCACAGCAGACTTTTCCAGCCTTGTCCGTTGCTCTCCTCAGGATTGTATTTCAGTAGATCTGTCTGTTCTGCTCCCCACTGTGTCTCTGGTGAAACCTCTCAACCCCCAGACCTCTGGACTGTACCCCAGCTCTTGTATGCATAAATAAAGAAATCTTTGAAAATAAATGAATTGTTGTAAACCAATGTTTCTTCAATAAAAATAATATACAAATAAAGATATTTATGTGTTTATAACTTTTAACAAAAATTCCACAAAAATAGAATAAGTAAAAAGTAATCTAATAATACCATAATGTGTTTTACCATTACATTACATGGAATATTAATTTTATACAGTTCTAAAAAGACACAAATGGGGGTGATGATCATGATATATGAGCAGATGTTTTCCACACTGAGATGTGTTTTGATTTTTTAGAGGTCATTCTCATGTAACAGTTAAGTTATAACATCTTCTTCATAAAAGGCTGGTTATTAGAAACCATGAGAAAGAGAATTGCACATCCCTGTAACTTCCCATGAGGTGTGTGTGTATATGTGTGTGTTTTATTGAAGTAAGACTGGTTTACAACACTGTATATGACTCAAAGTTTTAGGTTCACACCTCTTCAGATGTAACTTCCCAACATTTTTTACACAGTCTAAATTGCTATAATAATCCTCTGGGAGAGATATGATTAGAAAGAAATTTCACATTGAGAGCTCTTCATGAACTATAAATTGATTGCTCACAAGCTTTGTTTTTAGGTAATGCTTTTTAATAAAGTTAGAGAAAATTTGAGTTATATCCTAAGGCACCATCTCTGTAAGTTCATTGTACCTTATTTAGTCCTGTTACCTATGGCATCTTTAACCTTTATCCACCCAAAGCATGCATGTTTGACATAGACCAATTTCTCCACAAAGATTTCTTACTGGGACTAGGGGCTTAATTCATCCTAATATGCAATTAAGGAATAGAGATAATATTTTTATTCAATAATATTTACAAAGATAAATTTTGGTTTCCTTAAAATCAAAATGTTCTTCTCGGGGGCCCACTCCCAAGCTAATACACTTTTAAGAGAATCAGTAACATTTCATCTCTTTTTTCTGTTATAATTAACCACATCAATATTCAGTAGGAATATTCCCAAACACCAATTTGTGAGAATTAGTGAAGTTTCCTCAAAATAAAAAAAGGATAACAAAGAAAATTGCTTTTGATATGTTTCACAGGAATACACCTTTTATATGTACTGTTATTTAATTTTGTCCATTTGCAAATGCTATAGTGCTTAAAATTACAATAATGTGCATACATTACAAATAAATACGGAGATAAACATAAATTATGTGACTAAACAAATTTAGTAACTATGCCCTTTACTTCATATTCACAGAATAAATAATCTATTGGTTCTGAGCAACCAAAGCAATGTTCTCTCTGTGTCTTAAGTGGGGCATGAACTATAAATGAACACACTAACAAGTAATCATCTCAATCACTATGTCATTAAAAGCTGTAAAGCAATGGGATTAAGCATTATTATTTTAAGAATCTTAAAAAGAAAGGCAGCAAACAGCGATTTTCATTTGTCAAGGTCTCAGGAGTGTCAAATTACAGGCATGACCAACTGATGTGGTTTCTCATAGGCATGTGGAAAAAAACAAAGAGAGAAAATGTCTTTGCCATTATGAATAGACTAGTTTGTAAATACGTTATTATACTCACTGTAGTTTCCTAGAAATATGTCAGGGAAACATTGAAGTAAGAGTCAGAGAATTTTGAAAATTGCTAGTAATCTAACGACTTTTTACTTACCACATGATGAGAAGTGGAGAAACTAGATTAGATATATGTTTTTAAATCTCACAATAACATCCAAAAAAAAAAAAAATCTAGACTTAGGAAAAAGAGACTATCTACCAATTTGTCCCTTTCTGAATTTTATCTTTTTCAAGATAAAATGTAAAATATTTATAACATTGAAGTTTAAGACAGGCAAATTTCCCAATATGATGATCTCCTCTGTCAAGATCAGACACTAAGTAGGACCTCCCTGGTGGCACAAGGGGTTGACCATCACACTCTGAAGCAATCCACAGCCTCGCCAGCACCAGTTCGATCCCTGGCCAGCCAGAGAGCAACCCACATGGTGAGGCAGACCTCTCCTGTCTCGCCCACTGCTCCCCTCAGTAGTGTATTTCGGTCAATCTGCCTGTTCTGTTCCCCACTCAGTCTCTGGTGGATCCTCTCACCCCATACATCTCTGGCCTGTATCCCAGCTCTTGTATGCATAAATAAATAAATCTTAAAAAAAAAAACAGACACTAACCTTTGCAGAACTTCTTGTACTGCCCCACTTCCTTCAATCATTACCAATGCAGTTATTAATTTATACAGAGCAAAGAAAACAATCTATCATAACCTAACCAGAGGAACCTAGAAATTACTGATGTCTCAAATAGTGTAACATTGGTCACCATTTCTTGGAGTCCACTCAAAAATGAAGTCCAGATTTTAAAAATAAAATAATGCCTCTAACCAAAATCTCAATTCAGAATCACTTAACCGTGTTCTAACGTCAGAGGTATGAGTGTGAGAAAACAGTGTCATTCTATCCCATTCTTCCAAAAATTTCTCATCTAATTGCAAGTTAAAGTCAAAGTCACAAAATGGCCTATTAGATTCTTCACAAATTGGTCTGTATGGCAAGGAAGATAACAGGATGGATTCTGGAAATATATTCTAGATCTTCCAGTCAAAAAAAAAAAAAAGTGTTTTTATTTATTTATTTTGTTTGGTCAATTTAAGATTTGTTTTAACAAAACAGAAAAAAAACATTTTGCAAATGTTGTCTATAACCTAATATGGCTTACTATGAACTGAATATTTGTGTGTGCCAAAATTCATATGATGGCATTGGGAGATGGTCATAAGGGTGGAATCCTCATGATGAAGATTAGTGCCAATAAAAGAAATTCTTGAGAGCTTTCTAGTCCATTCTACCACATGAAGACACAGAAAAAGGTCTGCAACCTATAAGAGGGCCCCATCAGCATATGACAATGCTGGAATCTTGATCTTGGGCTTCTAAATTCCAGAACTGTTAGAAATTTACTCCTGTTGATCATAAGCCATTCAGTCTAATGTACTTTGTCACTGAAAGCTGAATTAAGATATGGCTATAACAACCTGATGCCCTAGTCAAAATTTGGAGCTGATAGATATTTACAATTGTCATAAAGAGAGTTAAATAAAGCTATATTACAACAATAAAACTATGGAGCAGCTCTCCTGCCCGCCTGTGATTACACAAGTGTTTCTTTTCACAAATCTTTCCTCTTTGCAAAACAGCAGTAGCAGCACTTCTGCCTGACTGTGACTGTGCAGGTGCCTCTTTTACTCCTTTTCCTAATAAAACAATTCTTTGGGGAAAAAATAAATGAATAATAACATAAAACTATAGAATATTAAGAGAGGAATCAGTCATTCTAAAAGAATAGACACAAATAAAAATAGAACCAGAACATTTAATAAAGTTGTAAAAATTCTGTGAAAGTACAATAACATGGATTTTATATTATTAATTACTGAAAACCTGATTATCTAGGATTCATATTTTGAGAAAACTGACCATTCTTGGTAGTAGCTCTATTTAGGACAAAAATCATAGAAATAGAAATAGCACCATAGCTGCTTTAAGATAACTATAAGTGCTAAAATAAATCGTTATTTCATATTTTAATTGTTCAGTAGTTACACCACAATTTTTTAAATAGAATGTACTTAATATTCTTTCCCTCTGATGTGTGGAGAGCTCATTCAACAAGACTATTAGGATTTAAAGATTTATTATTAAATTTGAGAACAACCTAAAAACCTTCTAGATTCATGCTCTATCTTTTAGGCTAGAAGAAAAAGCAAAACACTGCATTCGATTAAAAACTTCTATTGCCATTAACACGTTCACTCTCCTTCACTTCCTCACGCAACATTAAAATGTTGTAACTTTAAATGCCAAGATAAGGATGCCTTTAGAATTATATAATATTATAATTTGTGGGACAAAGTTTAATAGGGTTCAATTTTATTACAGTTACAGTAGAATATCTAATGTTGGACAAAAGGAAAAAGAGCTAAAATCTACTACATTATTCCTAAGTGTTAAATAACATTTGCTTTTCAGTCATTAAAAAATAGAAGCGTTATTTTCAATATAACTGACATGACTAACATTTTCTATATAAAATTATTCAGATATTATATTTAGTTTGCTAGAATTTCCAGATGATAATCAAATGTGGTATAAATAATTTTATTAATAGTACCTGACTCAAGTGTAAGTGAAAACAATTACCAAGCGGCAAGTACAAATTTGATTGCCAATTAGCTGCCTCTGAATCTGACAAAATTGTTACGTTTTTTGTCTATTTGAATTATCTACATGAAAATACATTTAAATTTTTAAATTTTAAAGTTACTTTCTTTTAAAAAGCTGCTATAAATATAAGATGCATCTATGTTGTTTTAATGGTATTATATTGCATATTTTTGAAATGTATTTGTTTGGAAAAACCACATATTTATGCTGATACAGCTTAATAATATAGTTTTATTATGAGGATCACATTCTTACCAGTTTACTGATAAGGTCATACAATTAATTGGCTTACAACAGATAAATGTGTATGGATTTCAGTACTTTATAAAGAAGATATAAAATTGATTCATGTGGTGAGAAAAAGGTTAATTATATTTCTTGTTACTTTCTGGAATAAAGAGAAATAAAGCTGGAAACATCTGCCAGTTAGTTTGAAGCCATGCTTTATAAGACATATGTGGTCACACTTTAATTAATGGCATTGCCCTGCATTTACTAGGACTGGGGATTTATGTATAATGCATTCATCACGCTTTCATGGAAAATGAAAATCACAAGATAGTATAGAGAACGCAATATATTCTGAGGAGCCAGGTAATTTTTCTACAAAGGGTGAAGAGTAGGTTGTACACCTAAAGCTCAAACTCCTACAACATTCAATATAAGCCACAAATGACACTGTTCATTACCATGAACACTGCTTAGTGCATTCTGTCTTTATGTCATCTAATTGTTTAAAGTATAAACTGTAGGTTTTTATAACTAAAACATGACATAAGTGTAATAAGAAAAGGACAAGCTGATTTCATGATTTGGGACAGGGAACCAAGCATTAAAAAATTAGTTCATTGACATTTTCAATTAATTAGTAGTTTGTTTTTATGATTTTATAAGTAAAATTTTGAACAACTAAACTATAACCAATTTACAACTTTTTTATGTGACTGAATTCTATTGAATCTATTGTAATAGATAACCTTGTTTTTAAGTCAAATCTCTCAGTTATTTTAAGACTTACTATCCATTCTTATTAGATAATAGGAGGTTAAGGGTCTTAGGAGAAAATGTGAACAGAAATTTAGTTAAGTCATATTTTTGACTGATCATTAGTCACAAAATATCTAGTAAGTCTCTTATGAATCAAAAAGGGGCATTTGGAAGGTCTATACCAATCTATATCACAAATAAAAGAATCAAGAATACATCATGAGAGTTTTTGAATAATTATTAAATTGTTTAAAATAATTATTTTGAATATTTATTAAAAAAACAGAATTGTCATTCATTTGATGGGGAATTGAGACCAGTTTTTGTATGCGGTATCAGGTGGTAATTTGGAGTAAGTAAGGATATAAAGTCTGAGTTATAGGGCCTCCCCTGGTGGCGCAGCAGTTGAGCGCTGGGCTGCGAAGCTGCCCACAGTCTCTGTAGTGCTGGTTCGATTCCGGGCCCCAGTGAGGGTCCCACATGGCACGCAGACCTCTCCTCTCTGGCCCGCTGTTCCCCTCAGCAGTGTACTTCATCAATCTGCCTGTTCTGTTCTCCACTCTGGCTCTGGTGAATTCTCTCACCCTCCTGCGCTTCTGACTGTACCCAATGCTTGTATAAATAAATAAATAAAGCTTTAAAAAAAAAAAAAGTCTGAGTTATACTTAGTCAAGTGGACCCAACTAGTAGATTATTATATATACAAAATCTGTGATTAAAGTGACAATACCAAATTACTGTTGGATGTATTTGACATTTTTCATTATGGAAATGGTATTCAAAAACATGGAATTACATGAGATCACTGAGAGAGTAATACAGAGGAAAAAAAGCAGACATCCCAAGGTCTTTTAGTATCAACAATCCCTAGACCTGAGAATACTAATAAATAACAAGGGAAAGAAATGGCCAAAGACTCAGCACAGAAGAAGAGAAAGAAAGAAACAGATTATGGTATCCTGTAAGCCAAGTAAAGAAAATACTTCATACAAGAAGAGTTTGGTGAGATAAAATGTTCCACTTAGGACAAGCAGGATGTGAAATAAGAATTGGCTATTGGATTTTGATAATGATAAGGTAATTAGTAACCTTAATAACAGTGAGTGTAAAAGTTTAGGAAAATATGGAATAAGAAACATTTTAGTTGTACATATAAATGATCTTTTTGAGAAGTTTTGCTATCAAATGTAAGAAATAGCTTGAAAAGAAAGTAATGTTAAGAAAGGTTTTTGTTTGGTTTGTTTGTTTTTTTATTTTCCTTTTTCTTAAAATATGAGATAAATAACAGAATTTTTCATGCTGATAGGAAAGATCTAATTAGTGAATGTGGAAGTACTAATAATATAAATGGCTGATTCTAGTGTATTCTAGACAATTTTATTTTAAACAACTATTTCAAATGAATTCTACTAACCTTATAAGCAAAAAGCAGTGATTTTTAAAATGTAAATTAAATATATATTTCCATTATCTCAGCATTTATTTATAAGTTTATTTACTTTTATAAGTTTATTACCTTTTAAAGTTTAGTCTAGTTATCTCCACACATCCATTCTACCATTTCTCCATGTGGCATTTACTGATATATTACTTGGGTGATAAACCAGTGAATAAAATCCCATTCCCCTTACCATAGTGATTTTTACCAGGTAAACCAAGGCTAAAATAATTAGCACTTGGTATCCACTGGCAAAAGAGATTAAATCTAGTCATGGTTCATTCAGTGCAAAGCTTGCTCTGCACAAGATGGTCTGTTAATTGGAGACCTGTAATTGCTGAAACCATTTGCTAAAGTGGAAGAAGCCAATTTGAAAAGTTGATACAGGAAGATCACAAGCTTAGAGAATTTTAAATAAACCATGCCAGAGCCCTGTGCAAACTGTGCCTAGAAATTTTAATTATATGAGTCAATATATCCTCTTTATTGTTCAAATAAGTCTGAATTGAGTTTTCTACTTCTTGGAATTGAAACCATCTTAAATTGGTGATGGCAGATAAGCAAACCCCAATTTACATAGTGGGCACTTACTAATTATGCAGTGATGGTGAGCCACATAAACTGTTTTCTGAGCACAGAACATCATTGTGAACTGCTAATTATTCCCTAGATAACCAAATTTATGACCATTTCAGAAAGGTTTTTTTTCCCCTCCAGTGGCTGAGAAAAAGGAGAGTGTTCTTTCACTCATGTATAGAAACACATGAGCAAAAGATTAAGCCTCTTCTAGTAAAGGAAGCATTAATTGCCCTAGAAGGAAGAAGATACACATCATACACCTCACTTTCCCATTCCATTTTATAAGTCTACCTTTACTACAGCATTTAAGTGAAAAGTTCAAGTAGATGTCTTTTGTTTTCATTAAAAAATAAAGTATTGGACATTAATAAAACACTGCTTTTATAATATTCTGCTAATTGTTAGCATAATCCAATGATTTGTACATCATCTAAAAAAATAAAGAAAATAGTTTGCAAACGTATAGACAGCTTTCAGAGGATTGACACTCAAATACTTGTTGGTTCAATCAGTTATTAACAAGCACATACTATGTGCTCTAATCAACATAGTAGTGGAACTGAAAGTGGAAAGAAGAAAAATACTGACTTGAAGAAGTATAGGCCTAGTGAAAAATTAGTCATACAAATATTAAAGTGCGATATTCCAAAGGCTATATGTAGTAGATACATTTAAAGGAAATATACTTATCATAATTGAAAAAAAAATATTTCTGCTTGAAAAGGTCAGGTTAACCTACTAAGAGATGGACATTTTTAAGATGAAACTTTAAATTTAAGTAAAAATTCATCAGGAATAAAATCAAGAGGATGATGATGTTCATTGTCATTAACTGTACTACACCCCCTTATCCCTCCAAAGCAAGACGGTGATTTAGTTTTTGTTTAATAGGACTAGCATTGCAAAGGTCACATAATAGATACCTTATAATATTACTGGAGGAGTGAATGGAGGCTGATTGAAAAAGTTAGAAAGAATGGGGTAAGCATAGAAAATGCACAGATAATGGAAAAAAAGTATTGCAGAACTGTTGACTGTTGTGTTTCTACAAAGTAAATGAAAATTTGAGTATACCAAATAAGAGGGTTGTTTTCTGAGGTTACATTACATATGATCTTACAACAGAAGATACAAAATCAAGTTGCCATGTATTAAGTTGAACATTCAATAATAGAAACATATTTTGAAAAACGTAGTTATCTTTCACAAGAATATCATTAATACTAAATTTGTCAGTTTTAATTTTTAATATAATTTAATAAATATAACCAACATAAATGAAAAATCTTTAAGGCTCTTAACAATTTTTAAAATTATAAATGGATTTGAAGATCAAAATTTTGAGAACTATGGAATTAAATAATTTCTAAAGCAGCAGCAGGTTTCTAAACAAATTAGATGAAAAACACTGCTTTGAGAAAAATAAATTTATATTGGACTTATTTTCTCATAACACATATTACTAAGTTAAGTTCGAAATTCAGATACCATCATTTCAAAAAGCAATTGTATTTTTGGAAAGTGGCAATCATCTTTTAAATAAGAAAATCATTTTGAATGTGCATGTAAAATCAATGGTCCCATTAATCACAGCAACAAAATGCATTACAATAATGTAACTGAAAATATTAAAAACAATATTCTTTTATCTAATAGAGTAAGTTATAAATGTAAGATTATAATTATATCAGCAAAACCAGTGTGAGGGCAAAGAAAAATTACTTTTAATGGATTTTAGGGGTGTATTTTTAATAAGGCTTGCACTTTACTTTCTAAAGAATTTAAAAACTGAAAATGGAATGGGGCAAAATTTTACAGTCTACTGATCTGAAAATACACTATTTCTTCACCATATTAAAGAAAAAAATCTCTGGTATCCCTATATATTTTAGGGTGAGTCCTTTTCTTCATTAATTAGTTTTAATGATAGTCACATAATACCAATTCTTATTTTAAAAGTAGGAGCAGAGAAAGTCATTGCAGTGAAGCATAACAGTAGCAGAAAAGCTCTAGTGATAGGTAGAAAGCCTAAGTTTTATTTCATTTTATTAACTTAAACAGAACCACTAAATTTGTAATATTAATAGAAAAAGAGCTAGCAACAGATTAGTAATTACCACACAAATAAATTAATGTTGTTAATTTTAGATTTTTCTAACACATCTTTGTTTGATTATTCTCATTTGCCATATCCTAGGATCAGTATATGTATCTTCATTATGCCTCATAAATGTGGGAATAACTTTGGGGAAAAATCCAGCTTAGTAGAGGAACCTATAATATAATAATACTAGTCTTGCTCAAGCACTTAGTCCATAAAACAATAATTGGAGAAGGGAAAAGTCATATCATTTAGCTTCCCATTGATTAGAATGTAGAAATTTACAAGAGACTACCATTGCCACATGAACAATGAAGATAAACTCTTAATTAAGAAAAAATACTAGTGTGGTGATCATGAAAAAATAAAATAAAATAAATTCCAGAAGGTCAAAATTATGAGCATGGCCCAAGGAGGAACAAACACCAGATCAGGGTAAGGAGTAAACAGTGCAACTTTTAACAAATGTTTAATGGTCATGTCAGGGCTGGTCTAACAGAATAGAAATTCAAGGAAACCCAGTCACAATAATTCACTTGTCAATCCTGTCCTTAGGGACCTTTACTGAGTGCAAAAAACAAGTGACAAGAAAGCACGACTTAAAAAAAAAGACCCTAGGAACACGAATCTTTGCTAACTGAAGGTCAGCAGGTGGCCAAAGGCTGTGTTGGAGGAAGTAAGTATTCTGAGGTAGCATCTTGATTGAGTAAGGCAGGAAACATTGACAATTGGAAGCAACTCCAATTAAAGGAAACTCCTTTAACTGAAAGATACTTGGGTTGGGGGTCCTTTCTGAATGCACAGCAAGAAGAGCTCACAAAAAGCTGGGATAGTAGAAGAAAAATGAAAGAAAATAGCCAAATAGCAAGGTTCCTTTCTAGGAACATGGGCACATGGTAATAGTCTGAAAGTGACAAAGGATGAAGAACAGAGAGAGGCTTTGTGGAGTTCACAACACGAAGCCAAAGTATACTTTACCCCTAGTGTGTAGAAAGACCAAGATAGCTGAGAGAAGTCTCCTATTAGGACACCAAGTCCTTAACAACACAGCTTCCAAGGCTCTAGAAATGCAGTCAGATTAAGAGAGACTGCCCAAAGTTCATAAAGAAAATAAATGAGGGCCTCCAAAAGGTGGTGACTAGGTTATAAAGAAAAGAGAGATTACTGAAGCATTGCCCCTACTCCCATTCCAATCCTTGCTTAAAAGAAAACTTTGTGTCTCAAAACATCAAAAGCCAGTGATTGACTGAATCAAAGTAACTTTAAAAAGCAAAAAATCAATGCCCTAACTCAACTGTAAGTTATATTGACTTATTCTTCTACTGTCTGATAAAGGAAAAACCAAAAATGCAAAGGATTTCCACTGTAGTCTCTACAAAAGTTTAATAAGCATCAAACATTTGGAGAGGCAGAAAAATGAGACCATATCCAAGAGGTAAAAGAGCCAATAGAAACCAGCATGTGGAAGATGGAATTAGTAGAAAATAGTGGAAACAACAACTTAACTAGATTAAGTAACCTCGTGGATAATTACTGTAGCCTTTGTGAACTGATAGAAAGTCTCCTAAAGGAAATTAAAAGTTTAAAAATAATCAAATAAACAAAATAATTCATTTGGTGGGCTTAAAAGGAGAATGTGTACATGGAAAAAATAGCAATGAACTTGGAGACAAAGCACTAGAAATTAATCAAATTGAAGCACATAAAATATAACATGGTTCTGAGATCAACAGGACATATATATTTAGCATATACTTAATGGGACATTACATAGAAAGAGAAAAGATTAAACAGTATAAAAAATCTCTGTGGTAACATGGAAAAAAGTTTTACTGGAATTTAAGACTCAAATGTCACCTATCAGAATGTAATAATATAAACACTAAATAAATTTACTAAGAAAAAACATATATATGTTCTCAGAAAACATACTGATAATACATTCATACATAAGATTATGTCTCATATATATAAACAACATATATGCTTATAAACATACAAGCAAATGTGTCTTATACACATATATAAAACATATTACATGTACATCATACATATGTAGTTGAATATTCTTATTAGACTTAATTTAAGAAAAAGCATTTGCAAATACTTGCAATTATCATCATACATAACTGGAACATATTGACTATTTTCCTCTTATGATTAAGGATAAGAATATATGTCTACTCTCATTTGACCAGTCAATAGTTCTTACCAAGAGCAAGAAAAGACTAATAAAAATAAGGTATATGGATTAAAAAAAGAAGAAAAATATTTTGCATACAGTTCAATTACATAGTTGTAATACATTCATCTAAGCATATGTATGTGTGGATCCATCTGTATTTAAAACTATTGGTATCTCCAAAATGTACTTAAAGTATAAATTAATCCAGCAAAGTCCCAGGCTACAAGGTGAGTATTAAAAATTAATTCTATTAATATATACTAAAAGCAAACATTTGGAAAATTCAATTTTAAAATGCTATTCACAAAAGCATCAAAAATCATTATGTTTAGGAAAAATCTAAAAGATACGCATGACTTCCACACTGAAATGGATGTCATGTCTAAAGGATTTTTAAACTATATTAATATATGGAAAAATACATTGTGTTCATGGATTGCAAATATAAATTCTATTATGGTATCTATATTTAAAATAATTTCTAACTTCATAAAAATCCTGTTAAAGATTTTCTAGTAATTTGCTTTGTCAAAGTTAAAAGGCTGATTCTAAATTTTATATAGAAAGGCAGAGAATTAATACTAGCCAAAACAAGCTGAAGAAACAAGAGCAGTTAGCATACATAAATTTATCTTGCATATTACTGTAAACATACAGCAATCGCGACAGTGCTTTATGCATAAGTGTAGACAAATTGATCAATGGAACAGAATAAAAAATCAGAAAGGGTTCCACTCATATAACAACAATTGATTTTCTACATATGCACTAGGCAATTTGACAGGGAAAGGAAAATCAATTCGAGAAATGATGTTGGACCAAATGAATATACACATGTGGAAATAAACCTTGAACCCTATCTCAACACTAAAAATTAAAAATAATAATTCAAAATGGATCATGGACCTGAACCAAGAGACAGGAGCCTTCTAAAAAATGTGTATGAAGAGAACTTTGATTGTGGAATAAGCAGAAATATTAAAAAACATAAATATAACAGGAAAAATGCATTTTATTTAAACAAGGTAACAATTTCTAATTATAAGAAGACTTTAAAAGTAGAATGCTAAATCCTCTGACTACACTTTTCTCAAGGAATTTTACAAAGTTCCATAGTATCACTTTTTGAAATATTTAACTCACACCAAAATGACAGTCCAAATGTTTAACCAAATCTTTCAAAATTAGCCTCATATTTAATACTTCTAATTATAAACTCATAAAAACAAACTAGTAAAAATGAAAAATTTGGGTTTTGCTAAAATTAAGTTCCATCAAGTTTTTGAAAGAGTTTTGGTCTGATTTTTGAAAAGTACGATAAAAAATACAGATTGTTGACAGAGCTTTAGTTTCTTATAGCAAACCCAGATTCTATCATTGTAATCAAATAGTAGGGAAGAGAAAACCCAGGTCAGAACTGTTGAAATCATGACTAATATTCTATTTTCAATCTGAGATAATCTCTCATTTATTTTTATAAGCCTGCAATTAGTTTCCTGTGGCTGCTGTAACAAATCTATGATGTGGTGGCTTCAAACAATAGCTACTTTTTTCAGTCATTTTCTGGAGCCCGAAAGCCTGAAATCAGTATGACCGAGTACAACTGAGCTGAAATCAAGGGTTGTCGTCATGTCAGAGCTTTGTAAGAGAACCTGTTCCTTCTACCTTCAGTTTCTGGTTGCTACCAATATGACTTGTGTCTGCATATATACAATTTCTGTTTCCATGGTCAAATTGCCTCTTCCTGAGTGTAATATCCCTGTACTTCTCTATGAGGACTCTCATGATGCCATGTATGGTGTTCCTGGATAATCCAAGACAACCATCTCACCTCAAACTTCTTAATTTAACCACAAATCTAACTATGGTCATATTCGCAAGTTCCAGGTGTTAGAACACGGATATCTTTAGGAAGGGCTTTTTGACTCTTCCTGTCCCACTTACCCCATTCCCTTAATTTCTCTCCTAGAATGATCTCTTAAATAAACTGTCTTGAAGAAAGTCTTTGTTTCAGGATGTGATTTGGGGGAAAACCCACCTAAATTAGCTGGCATGACTCTAAATGTAGGACATTTTCTACATATAAATCATAACAATATCGAGTATAGACACAAACACAGGTGAGAGACTGAAGCGTCAGAGATAGGTAGTGGTAGTTCCCATTGAATTATTTTTATTTCTTCAATGAAACAATAATCATGTGATATGCTGAATGAGTCTGGAGTTAGGACAGAGTTTTGAGAGGAAAATGTATAAAATGGCCTACAGAATAACGGTAGAAAAGTTAATTGGTAAAATATGGTATGATATCTTAGAAACATGAAGGGTCTACAAGGCATCAATGATCGTTAAGTATAAACTTAATCTGAATATTACTTCCTCTAAATCTAAGTTGCTCATTCTTCCTGGAACACCCTAACATTCACGTCTATTATCTACCTTTAAATAATCTTTTTTTAAAGGGAACATACATAATACTTCTTATAACTAATGTGTTGTGATTAGTTATCCATAATCTCTGATTGGAGAGAAGGTAGAAAACTGCTTAAAGAGTTGTTTGAACAACTCGTTAATCCTTTCATTGTTATAAACAGTACAGAAAAAAAAATAATAGGGATATGCCCAATTATTTTAAGACTATTTCAGAGCATTTTAGTGAGGGGGACAATGATTTTGAAATCTATCACAAAGCTTATCCACTCAGAAGTTTCAGCTTATCTTCTATTTCTTTGTTATTTCCTCTCACATTTGCCTCATAATGCCATAAAGCCTTATGATTCAATGACAGATCCCTAGACCAATTTTCTCTCAAAAATTGGACTCTTCTGTTTGTTATAGTGTAACACTTTATTGTAAAGGTAATGTGCTTATTTATTTATTTATTTATTAAAGATTTATTTATTCATTTATACAAGCACTGGGTACAGTCAGAAGCGCGGGAGGGTGAGAGGATTCACCAGAGCCACAGCGGGAAGCAGAACAGGCAGACTGATGAAATACGCTGCTAAGGGGAGCAGTGGGCAGCAGGAGAGGTCTGTGCACCATGTGAGACCCTTGCCCCAGTGGCCGGGGATCGAACCGGCACTGCAGAGGCTGCGGGCAGCTTCACAGCCCAGTGCTCAACCGCTGCGCCACCAGGGGAGGCCCTGTGCTCATTTATTTCTATGAATTTTTTTTAATTATGTTTCCTCAAGCAACAACAAATATTGACAAAGATGTGGTGAAAAAGGAACTCTCCTACATTGCTGGTGGGAGTGCAAACAGGTCCAACCACTATGGAAAGCTGTCTGGAGGTTCCTCAGTCTACTAAAAATGGAGCTATCATACTACCCACCAATTCCACTCCTAGGGATCTTCCCAAAGGACACTAAAACATTGATTAAAAAGAACACCTGCACCCCTATGCTTATTGCAGCACTATTTACAATAGGCAAAACCTGGAAACAACCCAAATGCCCAAAAATAGATGACTAGATCAAGAAGATGTGGCATATATACACAATGGAATATTATTCAGCAATCAAAAAAGATAAACTCATGCCATTCGCAGCAACATGGATGGAGCTAGAAGGAATTATGCTCAGCGAAATAAGCCAGAGGAAAAAGAAAAATATCAGAGGGTTTCACTTATAGCAGGAATATAGGGGAACCCGATAAGACATCAGTTTAAAAAAATAATAACAGTACAAAACACAACAAAGAAAAAGCAGACAATTATAAATCAGAGGCATATTGCAGGGGAGGAGGAAGGAGATGGATCAGAGGGAGGGAGGGAGGAGCACAGGGGACTGAGGTGATGGTGTACGGATGCATTGGGGAAGGAAACTCTATGGGGACTACACCTGAGGGGGTGGGGGCGACATAAATATTGTTTTAAAATGAACAATTATGTAAAAAATTAAAAAAGTCAATATAAAAATAAAGAAATAAAAAAAACAGACTGAGCCACCAAAATAAATAAACAAACAAACAAATAAATAAATAAATAAATAAATAAATAAATGTTTGTTGCATTCAATATGGATGTGGTTATAAGGCTTTCTCTGTGTTCAACCAATGGGAGATTCTCATTTTTTCTTGGATGTTCCTAGAGGATGTTTCCCCTTAGCCTAAATGCTTCCCAACCAATGTATTTGATTGAAATGATAACAGAATGCAAATTCTGTCTTGGAAACTATATATCCTTTGTGCATCTTACTCTGTTTATAGATTTTTCAATGATAACATATAGATTTTTCAATGATTTCAAGTTTACAGTTGCCTACAAAATTATGAAAACAATAATACTATAGATCTCAAATAACAAATCCTATGCACAGGAATTGGTCCTAAAAGGAAATTTTGCAATACTACAATTGCTTCAAAGAATGATATGAAAATAAAGTAAATAATGAGTAGGTTATCTGCTTTAATAGCATATATAATATTTGATATTTGTAAAAAGTGCTATTTTGAGGGTCTTTTAGGTTTTTAATGAGTTACCTCTTCTGAGGAGGTGTGATATTATTCCCCTGAATCAAATACAGTGCTATAAACCAATATTACCTCAATAACAAAAAAATAAATAAATAAACTATGTTGTATTTTACATTTTTCCTCATTGTCTTAGTATGTGAAACTAAGAATTCCATTCAAAGATGCTCACAGAGTACTTAATTATTCAGGTAGATTGTAGTTTTGGCCCTATACTCTATTCTCAGTATACTTAAGTGTTCAAAAGCAGAGGAGTGGACAAGAAAATATGTGGTAAACACACACACAGAGAAATAGTACTTGGCTATGAAAAAGGATAAACTGCCATTTGCAACAACATAGATCAAGGTGGAGAAGACAATGATAAGCTAAATGAAATAAGGAGTAAGACAAATACAGGATGATAGAACTTGTATGTGGAATATAACAATGAGTCAATCAAACCCAAACCAACAATAAACTCTTAACATCTGAATGCAAAACTATGGCAACCAGAGGGCAAGAGTGGTAGGGTAGAGTTGGGAGAGCATAGTGATCGACAGGATCAGGGAGCACTGGTGATCGACAGGATGTGAATATATACCTTAGTAGAGCTTTGAACCTATAAACCCAGAAGCAGATACAAAGATGTAAATTTACTTTGCCTCAATAAACATAATTTGGGAGAAAAATCAATTGAATTTAAATAAGCCATTTTAATGTTCAATTCTTGCGAAAAGATAAATTATGCACATAGATAAATGAGAATAAAAATTAGTTGTATTAATTTGGAAAGGGCTATTTGTTCCCACTGTTGTTTCATGTTCAAGGAAGCTTTGTAGAGACCACTAGTAGGACTTAACCGACTAAGAGTATCTAAATTCAAAAGCTACAATCTGACTTCCTTTGTTCACTTAATGGTCCTTCCACTTAAACATCTCATGAAAAAATATTTAAAACTGCAAAGGTATAGCTGTTTACTGTGTTCTAATATTTTATAGAGAAGCCTACTAACCATTAATAATTCTAAGCAAGCACTGTACAGTAATTTTATAGCTATGTGATCATAAATTATTTCGTGACATTAAGACTCAGTTTTAATATTTTAAAATCACGATTAATTGTCCATGGTTCATTGCCTTCAAAACAATAATTTTAGTCACATAAAGGAAACTATACGTTTAGATTATTGTATAAATGGATTTAATTATTTCTAAAACAGTTCAAATTCACAGCTCAATTAAATGGTGATAGATTGCACACAATTTGCTCCTTTTTTATGGATTATAGATTAGAGATAAAATTACCTCAGGAGACTTTTTTCCTCTACCCGTGGTTTCACAATCTGTTGTTCTAAATGTAAACTGATTGAACCCACGATTCCCTTTTGTCACAGCAGGATTCTGGCCTTCAATGTTTTTCTGTTTGTACAATTACATATTTTAAAAAAAAAGATAGGTTAATCAGTAACCATATACTGGAGTCTCAGGGGATTGAGTAGAAATTGTTGTAGATGTGTTTTAGCCATTTTAAAGAACTCAACATTTTAAGCTAAGGTTATTTAATTTGTACAAAAGCCAGCTCACTAATGTTTCATGTGCTCATTTACAATAATCTAGTCATGTAAGCATTTTTTAGAATCATACACATTTCTAGTTGGTATGGACTTCAGAAAATATATAGTATTATTAACTAATTTTAAGTGCAAGGGAACTGAGTCTGAGGTTAGTAGGAAGGAGTGAGTGTGTTGATAGAAAATGGTTATGCAATCCCAAAATGTATCAGTTACTGGATAGGTTTCTTATTGTTGCTATAGGAAATAACTATAAAAATAGTGGTTTAAAACAATATAGATTTATTCTCTGAGAGTTCTGGAGGCCAGGGGTCCAAAATCCAGGTATTATCTTTGAAAACTTCAGGAGATAATTGTTCCTTATCTTTTTTTTCTACCTCCTAGAGGCTGTTTTGATTCCTTGATTTACAGAGAGCATCATTCCTCTTATGGTTCCACCATACATCTCCTTTTCATCATTTTGGTCCTCTTCCTCTTCTGGTAGGGAAACTTGGGATTCTATTTGGCCTAAGTGGATCCTTCAGAAAACAGGGTTATCTCCCAATTTGAATTTAATTTAATCTCATTTACAAAATCTCATTTACCATGTAGACTAACAGATTCATATGTTCCAGAGATTATAATTTACATATCTTTGGAAGACCTTCATTCAGACTACCTTGGTCATTATACATCTGCAAAACAGGCATGAATGTCCTAGGGCTATTTTGAAACTCCATAAAAATACTGCACCCGCTGGCTCTTAAGTTTTCATTATTTTTTAAAATTTTTTTAAAAATTTATTTATTTATTTATGCAAGCACTGAGTACAGTCAGAAGCGCGGGAGGGTGAGAGAATTCACCAGAGCCAGAGTGGAGCAGGCAGAAGGACCGAAGTACACTGCTGAGGGGAGCAGCGGGCAGCAGGAGAGGTCTGCTTGTAATGTGGGCCCCTCCTCCCGTGGCCGGGGAACAGAGGGGGTTCGAACCGGTGCTGCAGAGGCTGCGGGCAGCTTCACAGCCCAGCGCTCAACTGCTGCGCCACCGGGGAGGCCCAGTTTTTATTATTTTTCATCTCCACCACCTTATTAATCTAACTGATTTTCTTATCTTTAGTATCATTCCTCTCTAATCCAGACAATATCATATAGCTATAAAAATTAAAACATGTTGGTATTGAGAAAGCCTGGGTAAAAGAAATTGTGAGTCCACAGGTTGAGCTACCTTAGTCCTGTTTGAACAGGTGGATTCATTCATGGATTAGGGAGCACTGCCCAAGCAATCTGGCCCACTACCCCAACCATGACGCAACTTGATAATACAAAGCATTAAATTCTGACTAGTGATTATCTCACAATCTCCTGAAGGGAGAAGGCAGAGAGCCCACAAGCACAGTTAGAATGTAACCCATCTGAGCATGCACAGGGATAGCCCAACCCATAACAAGCTATGACAATGCTCTCTTCCCCACCCTGAGTAGACTTACCCACTATATATCTCTTCCTAACTCCTTTTGGAGAGCCAAGTTATACTCTCCTTTCCCAAACTGGCTCCTTCATGTATAAGTCTCTATAATAAAGCTTTGCCTGGTGCAACTACAACTAAAGCTCTCCAGTGAATTCTTTCCCTAGAGGGCAAAGGACCCACTCCTTGGGGTGGGTAACATTATCGGTAAATGTTACTGAACATGGGCCCATAACCAGATGGCACAGAAGTAAAAAATAAATAAATAAATAAAACTACGCCATTAGCTTTTAAGAAAAGAAACAGTTCAATGAAAGGTGACCTGGCAGGAAACAAAAGGCAAGGTTCTCAATCAGTCTTCTCAAATTGAAAATTATTTATAGGGTTGAAGAATAAATATAGAATAAATATAGAAAATGCAAGTTCATAGAGTCTGATTGGATGCTTTCTGCTAAATCATAGTGAAACTCCAATTTGGGTTCAGAGCACCCTTCACTTCTGAATGCTGTGCATTTTATCATGAGCCACACATTTTAGTTCTGTCCCCCATGGCTACTTTCAGTCACCTAAAGGACAGCAAATACTTCTGGGCCTGAGCTCTGAAACACAACTAGTTAACTTATGAAACGTTTTTTTTTTTTTTTAATTTGTTTAAAATGAGTTAGGTGTATTTTTGTACCATTGTTGGAAACTCAAACTGCTGCTCTTGCAAGATTAGCAGAAGCAGGAAAAAAACCATCATGACCATCAATCACAGTTTCATAAACATTTAACCAAGTCATTTGTAAATTATTCCCTGAATTTGTCTGCCACTTTCATCACTCGGTTTTAATTTTAACTTCAATTACAAGTTACCTTGCTTTTATACAAACACTATTCATGATTTTTTAACTGATATTTCTCCTGATAAAGTACATTAATATTTTTATCTCCTACAACAGTGGAAATTTCTAAGGGCAAGGTAAGTAGGTAGTAAATTCATAGACAATTCAAGAGTTTTAGACTAACACAGCTTAGTTTGTTGCATTTTGAAGCAAAATTCTGTTTTTTTTTTTTTTTTTAGCTAATAATTGGGAGACAGTTTTCTCAAGAAAATTCAATTTCTTTTCCATAGCCCTAAATTCTTCAGTGGAACAGAGAATTTCCATTTTTAAACATAAATTTTGTATCCTAAGTGATTAGAAATAGGGATTTAGGCTTCCAGAAATCTTAGTGAAAAGAAAAGTTTTTATCTTACTATTTTATCATAGGGAAAACATGATGATTATGAAAGATGTCCTCATAAATTAAAAAATGTGGAACTGATCAGTATTATCTAGGAAGGAATAAAATTTAATTTTTTGTTTCAAAAGATTATTCATAGAGTTGCTGTGAGAAAGAGTTCTACCCTAATTGATCAACAGTCTACACCAAAAACAAATATCTGAATACAATTAAAGTATTAAGAAAGAATGTACAATCAACTTTATTGTGTACATTTAAATCAAGAGCTGAAACAAGGGCCTCCCTGGCGCAGTGGTTGAGCGCTGGGTTGCGACGCTGCCCGCAGCCTCTCTGCAGCGCCGTTTCGATCCCCGGCTGCTTCCCGGCCCCCGAAGGAGGGTCCCACATGGCGCGCAGACCTCTCCTGCCGCCCGCTGCTCCCCTCAGCAGTGTACTTCAGTCCTTCTGCCTGCTCTGCTCTCTGCTCTGGCTCTGCTGAATTCTCTCACCCTCCCGCGCTTCTGACTGTACCCAGTGCTTGTATAAATAAATAAAAATAAATCTTAAAAAAGAAAAGAGCTAAAACAAAATGATAATTAAGAGCTGACACACAATACCAAGTGCCCAGAATTATTTGCCAATTATTCTCAACTCCTCCCTGTTCTCTTTCAGCACATCCAATCTCCCAACACAACCATATTCTTACTCTTAGTTCCATTTAATTCTTTCTGTCTACAGTAATTTGGAAATGATCTGCCTAAGGTATTATAACCCACAGGTCACAATAAAATAGAACATTCTTTGAAAAAAAAATGTAATACAGGGAATAATGGATAAAAATGGAATCCTAGCTGCATGATTGTACTGATGTACAGAAAGGTCATCTAACTACTGTACTTATACTTCTAGTGTAAAGAGTCAAACTGAAAATGTGTGTGGGAGGGAGGTACAACTTAATTTGTTTATTGGAGCCACAAGTGATTCAACATAACTTCATTTTCCAAAGAAATATGTATCATAGCAAATAACCTAGAATGCCCATATGACTCAGAAAAACATCCAAAGAAGCAGCATCTAACCCTTCAGGAAATTTGTCAGCAATTTCTTGCCCAGGTAGAGGATAGGCTCTTCAAAGAGGAGATTGGGAAAGAAATGTCCAATCCTCAGAATTCTGAGAGAGAGAGAGAGAGAGAGAGAGAGAGAGAGAGAGAGAGAGAGAGAGAGAGAGAAAGGGAAGGGGGATTATTAATAAATCATCACTATCTTTCCTTTGTTATTATTCGCCTGGTAACCCATCCTTCACCCTTTCAGGCTGAATAACTTTGAAGTAGGTTTCTACCATTTGGAATTAAAAGGAAAAGTCTACTTCATCTATTTTTGTATTTCTCTATGAAAAATTTTTAATTAACTAGGGAGGTCTATTACATAAATTTCTCAATGCCATATTCACTTAAAAATGCTTTTAAAACAATGTTAATAAAGGAATGAATTGATATAAAGTATGCAAGGCTTAGGAATATTAAAATATTTAGGATTTTTATTACAAATACAGTCTTTTATATGCAAAATCAAATAATTTTATTACCACAGTAAAAATATTACATAAATTCAACAGTTTATTGATTGATAAGTTCTTCAGCTGTCACAGAGGAGGCGTTTTTGGACTACATTTGTCCAGTCATTTAATTGACTCATACATTTCACAGTGATTAGAAAGAAGGAATGGAACTTCCCCTGGTGGCACAGCAGTTGAGCGCTGGGCTGCAAAGCTGCCCGCAGCCTCTGCAGCGCCGGTTCAATCCCTGGCCACCGGGCAAGGGTCCCACATGGCAGGCAGACCTCTCCTGCTGTGCCCGCTTCTCCCCTCAGCAGTGTACTTTGTCAGTCTGCCTGTTCTGTTCCCAGCTCTGGCTCTGGTGAATTCTCTCACCCTCCAGTGCTTCTGACTGTGAGGGAGGGAGAGAGGGAGGGAGGAGGGAAGGAGGGAGAGAGGAAAGAAAGAGAGAGAGAGAAAGAAAGAAAGAGAGAGAGAGAGAGAGAGAGAGAAAGAGAGACAGAGAGAAGGAGGGAAAGAAAGAAGGAAAGAAAGAAGGAAAGAAAGAAGGAATGATTCCTAAGTATGACTGATGGCCCTGGCCTAATATTTGTCTCAAAATCTTCTTCAGAAACCTTTTCAGAAAGATCTACTTCCTGGAATTTAGAATTGATTGCCTAGAGACAAACTTGGAGAGTGACATATTTCATGTAGAAATGTAAAGAATAAGTAATTATGTTTTAAATGAACTTTCTTTGCCAAAGACATAAATAGCCCAAGGAAATATTTCTGGAGCTATTTTCAGATTTTGAATTATTAGAAAATTTTGTAGTGCTACAGTTCCAACATGAACTGTTTGCTACAAATCTTTAAGAAGAAAGTATTTGTCTTTGCTCAACTGACAGTGAATTGAATATGAAACAGAAATTGCCATTATGTTTTGCAAATTCAAGGCTCAGTAAACTTCTCATGTTACAATAAATTAAGCAGAAGTACTAATAACTATATCAAATTCTTCTATGCATTAAAGTTTATGCTATTGAGGCAGGCTAAAGTGACCTTATTGGATTATGAATTAAAATTTGTGACCTATGTATCTTTCCAGACTTTTCTTGCAATGTTTCTATAGGCACTGTGATCAAAAGGACCTCGATATTCCTCTCAGTTTGAGTAAACCTGAAACGAGCTTCTTCCTATCAGCCACTGACCTCCCTTTTCTTTGAGCATTTACTTTAAAACTTGCAGTGGCATATTCTTTCTCTAGTTCTTCGAGATATAAATCCTCTCCTAGGCTCTAGTCAGGTTTATAACCCAGGAATGACTTTCTCAAGGACTTGGGAGCCATCCTTTAAAATGTAATCATCTAAGGAAATGGTGATCCTATCTTCTAGCCTCTGTGGGAAGGTAGCAGCCTACAAGGAACAATTAGCAAATATTGATGGCCTAATCACTTTGACCAATCTTGTCTGTAATATCCTCCAGTTCTTTTGCATTAGCTCACACCAGGGTTTAAAAATCCTCCAGTCTTTTGCTTCAGAATTGACTCAATTCCATTACAATAGTTTTGAATTCAGAATCTCTTGCCTGTTTATCTCTTTATAGAGCATTTTTCTTTTGGCAACTGAAAAAGCCCAACCATTTTAACTTCAAAAAATGGCTCCATTGTAATACTAATGATTATGTTAACTTGTTTTGCATTCTTTCTTCCTCTTACAAAGTGATATGATTAATGGTTTTTTAGTTAATTTGATTTCCAATTACATTTGCATCAACAACCTAGTCAATAATTCAATGTTGTATTTTAGAGATTTTGAATAAATGGAAAAAAAGTTACTGTTAGCAAACAATGTGAGGGGCATCCCAGGACCCTGAAACCTGACTGCTCTAAATAGGTTCTGCCACCTGCTGCATCAATACAAAAAATACTCCAGTACCTAAAACTTTCAATAGAGGGTCTCCCTTTTAGTGCAGGGGTTAAAGATAGCACTAACAAGCTATCCACAGCCACCGCAGCAGGAATTCAAGTTCAATCCCTGGCCAGCCAGGAAGCAAGCCACCTGATGCAGCAGACCTCCCCTGCCTCACCTGTTGTTCCCCTCAGCAATGTATTTCAGTAGATCTGTCTGTTTTGCGCCCCACTGTCTCTGGAGAATCCTCTCAATCCCTCTCCCCTGCAACTTTGGCTTATACCCCAGTTCTTGTATGCATAAATAAATCTTTAAAAAAAAAAGGCTTTCAATAGAAAATAAGTTTAATACAATTAAGGAAAGAATAGATAAAATACTTTCCACATGAAATATGCAAAATTACACATTCCCTCATGTGTAATTGCCCAGCCAAACAGGGTTGGCCCAAAGCAGGACCGCTGAACCCCAAAAGCCTGCCACAGTCTATGGCACCTTCTGGTGGGGACCCATAGGAAAGGGGCAGAAGGAGTGAGGCAAGTCTAGAAGGAAAAGAGCAAAACCAAAACCCAAGTCAAGATAAAGGCAGCCAATGTCAGCCTCCTCACAGATCTCTCACCCTCGTCTTTGTCTCTCTCAAGTGTCTTCTTCCATGTCCCAAGTCCCTAGTATAAGTTCAAGGCCCTGTCTCTCTGTTCTATAGCTTCCTTCGGGTCTGATTCTCAGCCTCATTCCTTCCTTCCTTCTAGTCTTGTCTAGCTTCTCTTCCCTTCCCAGCTCCACCTTTCTTTAGGGTGGGGCAGGGAAACTGGAACCTCCCCTTTCCCTGAGGATTACCTCCTACAGTACTATTTTGATGTACAGAATAATCTGAAGAAACATCCAATGTTAACTTGTATTCAGGAAATTCAAAATTAAAACATCACTGCAGTGTAATGATGAAACTATAAGCTGCCAAAGTCACACTGGTAATCCAAAGTGAATGCCAACCCTCAGAACAAACATATGTTCGGCTGATTTGAATCTTTTAATTTCTCTATGGCCTCAATTCACCTCCGAAAGTGCTAGTGAACAAGAAAAGATAAAATCCAAGTAGTGAGCTAAAAAGAAAACAAGAAGTGTAGACCAAAATAATTTTCTAATATTAAAAGTTCACCACATTTAAAGTGAAGAATATAAACAAGTGAAATAAAAATAACTATAAATTTTAGTTTCATAAAATTCATCATTTACTTGTCTTTTACACAAATCTATATCTTTAGTTAAACAGAAGTTTCTGGGTACCATTCAATAAAATTAAAAACTAAGCCCCATTCCCAGCCCAGCAGACAGGTTGGGGAGGTTTGAAGGGAATTGATAAATTTGCCTTGGGGACAAGGCATTAAAAACCACCACCACATCAGAAAGAGCAGCCCAGCTCCAGGAAAGCATAAGCAGAGTAGGGCGTGTTTCTGTGTCAAAGGTCAGAGTCGAGACCAGACATCCCAGTAGCTAACTGGTGCAAATTGGCACCCCAAATTACAAAGCCCGAGAAAACAGAGTATAAAAGAGAGCCTCAAATTCTCTTTCATGCACAGAACTCGGAGGTCTCACTGCCTGTTCCTGTGCAGAGTATTCCAATAAATCCACCTTTTCTGATTTCCACTGTCTCTGGTGAACTCTTTCACCCTGTGCCTCCGTCCTCACCCCAATATTTCTCCTCACTACAAGAAGTATATACATTAATGAGTGCTTTTGAAACTTAAAATAGATTAAACTAGCTTAGTTGAAGAAAGAAAATGTCAGAATTTGACTAATAATTAATCAATGCTTTTTTTGTTGTTGAATTGCAAAATCCACAATTTAATTACTACACAGCCTGGCTTATAGCAAACATTCAATAAATATTTTTAAAACATTATTGCTATTTCTATTAACATTATTAATTAGAGCATCGAGTTGTTGAAAATTGAACCTGAGTTTGCATTTTGGCTCAATAATTACTTGCTCAAACAATCCACATATGCTCTCTGACTTCACTTTCCTCATGTACAGAAATTCACAGTGCTCTCCCATCTTTGTATTCAATGGAGGAATAGCAGTGAACCTTCAGTAACAAAGGGAGATAAAGATTAATTGCTACTAAATGCTCCTAGAACTGATGCCGCAATTTCAAGTTTTCAGGCCTAGTCTCCCAGCCAGGAACGGATCCCAGGCCACAGCAGCAGCGCTGAGTCCCAGCCACTAGATGCCCACAGGTTGGTGTCTCACGAAGTGGTAGCAGGAGCTTCGCTGACGCTCAGGCAAGCAAGCGAAAAGAGACAGATTTGTTTAGAGAAAGAAACAGTTTATTGAGGAAAAAAAGGAACAGAAATAAAGTGGGACTCCCAGGCTGGTGGAACCAGGCCAGGGAGGGGCAAGGAAGCCAAAGTGAAGTCTTGCCTCAGGGAATATACACCTTTTTTCCCTAATTATTCCAAGGCTCCACCAGTCTCTTTGTGACTGGTTAGTTCTCAGTGATCTCACTCACTGCCTTACTATCTTTGTGCCCAGAACTAAGTCTCTGTGTCCCAACCCTTTTTCTTTGTTGTCCTTGTCCAGGAATATCCTGTTGCCTCTAGTCCTCAGGTGTTTGATTAGTCCCATTTGGAATTTGTTGCCCTTATCTCTGGAGCCTTCCTTATTCCTCTGAGGCTTTTTCTATTCTATTCTGACCCTAAGGTTTCTCCACTTGCCCTATGCCTCAGAAATGTCTTTACTTTCCACATTTGCAGACTAGGTTTAGCACATTTCATGCATCTGTTAGGGGGAAATGATGTCCTGAGTTAATCCCATACAGGCTTTGTGGACTCCACCCCCACTCCAGACTAAAGCCATCAAGACATTGGGAAAGACAAATCCCATCACCACCAAAGGGAGGGTGGCTGGGACCTGAGGGTGGAGTTGGTAAGCCAGGTTGGATATAAAAACCAAACACGTGGGCCTTGGGGTCTCTCTGGCTCACGATCGCTCGCCTCCTGGCTTCACCACTCCTGGCTGGCGGCGAACTCTGAGAGCACCATTTGGGGATTCCTGATCGGTGGATTGGGTAGGACTTATTTAAAACTTTGTCTCCCACTTTTTTCCCAGAGCTGTACATTTTCTCATTTCCCCTTCCCTTGTAAATAAACCTTTTTTATTAACTTTTTATGTGTGCCTGCAGTAGAGCATTGGTAAGTCCTTTTAAGCACGCGGGTGCGGACCCACAGTCAGGCACCCCGTTTTGTATTGGGGTTGCTCTACAACAGTTTGGCGCCCAGCATGGTTTGTGCTCTGGGCTATATAGCACTTAGTTCTGTGGCCTGTGTGGCACAAAGCCCTCAGGTAGGCTGGTCTGAAATACCTCCTTATTCTTCTCACTTAACCATAAATAGCAGTGCAACTTCATATATATCAGAGAGAAAAAGAATGAAAAAGAAATTATATTTAAACATTTTTATAATTAAAATTTATGAGTGTTTACCATATTCTAGTGTTTTCGTGTAGCAGGAAAAATAATCATCTGGATTCATATACACAGATATAAAGATACATGTGCACTCATTCAATGCTTTAGTAAATAACATGCCATAAGTTTTAGGATAAGACATATATATTAGTGGGACATTTGAGACAGTAATTTTTTTGTATTTTATTTTAAAAGCAAGTCTCCTTTGGAGAGCTGAGAGAAAGAAACAAGTTAACTCTGTTTTTTTGCTTAAAATACATTTTGAACATGTGAAGCCTACTTCAGGATTGAATGATGTTATGATTTATGTTCTAAGCTTGGAAATTATTGCCCAAATGCAGTAGAAACTTTGAAAATGAAAAGAAGTGTTAGCTAAATAAACTGAAATATGCAAATAACCGAATTGTAAATTTATAAGTATTGACTCTATCTATCCTTAAGCAGAAAGGGGGCAAAAACACACTGAAAAAGTAATGTCCTATAATCTACATCTTTGCCATGACAAATATGGATGTTAAATCAATTTTTTATTAATGCTATTGACTTTCAGGATGCATATGGATGAAGCATTTTCAAAGAATGTCAAAAGTGTTACATTAATAAATGTGCAAGTAAGTCAACTAAGCCATGCAATTTCACTTTGTTCTTTTGGGTAGAAAAATTTCTATAAAGAAATTTACATTTTTAAAAATTATATCTAATATGCACTGTACTATTGGTGGGTGTTCTGCAGGCCAATTTCCAACCTGTGTGTGGGTGCAAATACTTCCTTACACTAACAAGCAATTTTGGACAATGGTGGAGTGTCTGTGAATTCAACTCAATTCTGACACTAGTTTCTGCAGATAGAATCAGATTCCACAGGTTAAGGGATCACTCTCTCAAACTGTCTTTCATCTTAGATGTGTATTGCAAGATGCACAAATAGGACCATGCTCTTGACCAATCAGCTATAGATCAGATGTCTCCATGATATGCTCTTCAGAATTCAGGTGCCTTTTGAAAGCCACAGCTTATTATCTGTGCTTCTGATCAACTGGCTATCAATCATAGGTTCCCAGGATACCCACTTCACTCAATTAGTTAGAACAGCACACAGAATTTAGAAAATACGTTCACTTACTAGATAATTATTACAAAGGATACTAAAGGATATGAATCCTCAGCTATTTGGAAGAGATGCGTAGGTCATCATATGAGGAAAAGACAGAGATTTCATGCCGTCTCCAGAAATGCCATGCATGCGCTCACCAACCTGAAAGATCTTGGAACCCCCTTCCTCTTGGGCTTTTATAGAAGCTTCAATACAGAGCTGACCATTCACAATTGTATTCCAATTTTAGCCCCTCTCCTCTCACAGGAAATCAAGGAATAGGAAAGAAAGTCAAACCCTCTATTCAGGCTAGTTTCCCTGGCATCCAGTCCCCACCCTCAAGTGTTTCTGAAAGTTATTTTCAGTAGCATAACAAGAGATACCATTATCACTCACAACACAAGAAATTGCAAGTGAAGGTGTGAGTAAGAACTGTGGATAAAGACCAAACATGTGAGAATGAACAAAATATGGATTTCTTATAAACCACCATATCACAACATTACATTTCTGTGGTGAAAGTGGGTATGGAAGCAATGGGACAAATATCTAGGGTGCAGTTTTCCAGTTATCCAAGCTAGTTTGGTTAGAATAAATGTTAGGAGTCTCCATAGTTAGAAACTTCCCATATCTTTGTTATATGCATTTTTAATAATAAGTAGCATGATTGCTGTAGCTGCCTACAAAGTACACTCTTTAGAAGTAAATAAATGAGTAAATGGGATAAATGGATTAGAATTCTGGGCTATATAAATAACTTAAGTGAAAGTTTCTACACATCTCTAAGCATATTTTTTGATAATAAATATTTTCAGGGTATATTTTAAATATTCCAAAGGGGTAGTCTCATTTAATATGTAATATCTATAGAAAAAGTATAAGAAGATAAATTTTTCATACATACAAATTAAGTTTATAAATCCAGCAGACTCCAAAGAGTCTCATTAGCATTGACAGAACTTGTAGCATTCTACAGTTTCAACTATTTCAAGGGTAAAACAGAAATTAAGAATTTTCTTTGGGCCTTGGTCCAATTCCCCACAATATCTTATCCCCACAATATCCAGGGAAAGGTTATTAAAGTACCTTGTTCAAATAGTCCAACCAGTTCAGACTACACTTAAGACAGTAATACATATAGTTTTGGGAAAATCTAGACAAACAAGATATTTAGATATTCCTGTTCCACTGGATATCTTTAAGGAATTATGCTGTCTCATTCACCCTGAGCATTTTGTCTATTTCTCATTGGAGACTTTTTATTGCTGCAGGAAAAAGACTGGTGAAATAATTGCTGAAAACAGTCAAACAGTTATATCACTGCCCAGGAAGGTTGATCAAAAGCAGATGGGAGTACATCAAGCAGTAAAGTTAAGTTAAATGAGAAATGGGCAGGAGGCCATTAATAGGATACTTTAGTCTGTTTAGAAGTTCTTACCACAAACAAAACAAATACTGAATGAATGCAAATAAGAAATAAGAAACATTCTAGAAGAAACTACTTTTCTAAGACAAATAATTTTAAGGAAACTTTCGAGCTGTTTAAAGAAGGGTTAAATAAGGTCAGTTCAAAGCACAATAACCCTAACATGAATAACCTCAAAAGTATTAAAAATGGATTACTAAAAACCTGTCAGTAAGCAGAAATGTATCCTTCACAAAATAATGAAAATGTATTACATAAATAATTAATGCAACCCAAAGGATGTACAATTACTATATGAATATGTTGCTATGAGTCAAAAGCTTAAATTGAATGAAAATATAAATATAGAAAACACACTATTTTTAATGATATATTGATTTTTAAGAGCCATATTTGAACTAGCCAGAATGATTGTATGAATTGATATAAATTTCTCTGGCCAGCATGTCATGAAACCTATATTCTATATACCTATTCCTATTCATGTAATGAATTACGTGTCTGGAGCAATCTCCTAATTCCTGCTTTTTATTGTCCCATAAAAGTGCTTTGCATTTTAAAAGTGCTTAATCTATACCAAATAACATGGAAGTCCAGATTTTTAGCTAATAAACAGTGTGCTAAGGGGCACTATGGCAGAAACTCACACAAACAGAATGGCATATTAAGTTTTTTGAGGGAACAAACAGCTACACTCTTTTGAACATTACACAAAGCACTATTATTATGGTCTTAAAAGATAATTACTTTAAACAGGGAATTCATAGATAATTCTTTTGGTCAAATGGATTGAAAACAGAAATATATATTAAAGTTTAAAACCAATATTTCCAAAAACATAAAAAATTCACTTCACAGTAACTTAAAAATTTGTAATAAAAGTAATAATAAGAAATTCTAATAAGAAATAGAAAAATATATAAGAAAAATTGAGAAAATCAAATTATGGTAAATAATGATTTAAACATAAATAACAGAACTGATAAAATGTTTTAAAAATTAAAATTGCAATGCATTCTTAAATAATAATGAAATTAAGTACTAGAACTATTGTAGACTATTTGAAAATCTGAATAAAATGAATGCTTTTGCAAATTCCAATTTTAATAAATTGTTACAATTATCATATGTCATGAACTATCCTGTCATAACTTAAGTATGCCATAATTGAAACAAGAGTGAGCTACATAGATCAAAGTGGGAGAGATAAGAAATGCATCCTGCCCGATCCCATACCTAGAGGTTTTATTGATGTATTGCAGCAAACTTTTTCATTAATGAATTTTTTCCCATGTTATGCAAACTATTTTGCTGTAGAGAAAATGATGAAAACCTCTTTTGAGGGACTGAATAATGATTTGACACTGAGGATGTGTCTGTACTATGAGAACCCTTGGTATAGTCATAGAGGTAAGCTGTATGCCGTGTTATAGATGTGTAAGTCTCAAGAAATATCCTTTTGATATGGTAAACAAACAGTTTCAATGAAACTAGTCACATTTACATTAAAAAAATTGAAATCCACAACTTCCTTTCCAAGTGCTCAATTATTTTTGAAATATTTAATGGAACGTGAAAATAATTCACAAATATCCATCAAGCACAACAATGATGGCCAAACTATGTATGATCTATAGAGTAAGTAATAAAGTCCATAGAGCAGAAGTTCACATGGAGGTCATGTCCAGAATCTGAACTTCTGTAGGCACATGTCTATAATTACAAATATGATTGAATATATGCTTTAAGAATGGGTTCAGAGATAAGTTGTTACAATGACAAACACATCAGTGAATTAAAACCTAAAACAATGTTGCCAATAACTAAGGTGGCTACTGGGCATGTAAATGCAGCTAGCACATGTCAAACTATGCAATAAATTCAAAATACACATCTCATTTCGAAGCTTTACTATGAAAAAACAAAAAGAAGAAAAGGAGGGAGGGAGAGGAGGTAAAGAATATTTCATTAATAATGTGCTTATTGATTACAAATTGATAAGATCATATTTTGGCTATATCTGATTAAACAAAGCACATTGCTAAGATTAATTTCACCTATTTACCTTTTTCTTTTTTTAAGTTATATTTATTGAGGTCATGTTGATTTTTGTCACAATGTATATCTTAGGGATATAGGTTTACGGCTCTACAATTGCATGTTATTTCACCACACCCATAACCAAACCTCCAGCAATCCTCCATTAGACTACCCTCTCTCCTTTGTTCTCACCCCATCACATTGCCCCTCTGGTAGCCTTAGTCAGAATCCAAAATTCTCTTCCTCCTCTTCCTTTCACCTTTCCTCCTCCCTCTTCTTCCCCTTCCTGATGCCTCAGATCTATGGTCAGCTTTCAAAAATTGTCTTTGTCTTATTTTTCTGTTTGGTTTCTTGATATTTCACATATAAATGAAACCATCCAGTGTTTACCTTTTTACTTCCCACTTATTTTGCTTAGTGTAATCCCTTCCCTCCATCCATGTTGCTGCAAAAGGCCTAAATTTGCCTTTTTTGATCACTGAGTAGTATTCTACTGTGTGTATATAACACATCCTCTTGATTCACTCCTCTGTTTTGAGGCATTTAGGTTATTGCCATATCTTGGCTATTGTAAATAGTGCTGCATTAAATATAGGAACGAAGGTTTAAGTGACTGTCAGTATATTTCTATTTGGAGAGTAGGGCTTTAGAAGCCTCTGTCTCTAAATCAGAGATTTCTTCACTATTTATTATGTTTTACCACCTATTCCACCCCCTCATTCACAACTGGTCTGAATTCTGTACGTAACTATCCTTTTAATGCCTAATCTCTACATTGATTTTCTATTCCTATAGATCTCAAGATGTAGGTTGTTGGCTAAGACAATATGTGCGTGACTTGTATGGTCTCCAAGGAACACTATCCACACTTGTCTATTATGCTCTAGCAATAAAGCACAGATCAAACAAACCAAATTCTAATTTGAGACTATGGACCAGATTCAGTTAAGATTGTTTGAAAAAAGGTTAATTAAAATACTAACAAGTAATTTGGTCATGAGACAAAAGATCTATCACATGTTTTCAATAGGATTTTTCCTATATAGTAAAGATGTTTACACATTAGGAAATCTATTACAATTATGAAGTCGAAGGAATGAAAAAAAGTGAGAAAAACAAATTTCAATATATATTTCCAAAGTTAAGATTAGATAAAGTTAGACATTTGTCTCAAGCAAAATGGTTCAAACATAATGAATACTGATAAATGAGAAGTATTTCCACAATATCAAGAATGAGATATAAACACCTTTCTCATTTAATAATGAACATAGTTTTAGACATGATTGTCTATTAAAGAAAGATATATAAACCAGAGAACAAATGAGATTCAAATTGGGGAAAAATCATTATTATTTATGGATAAAATAATGAAGAAACATAATTTAAATATTTAAGCCTAGTGACTATTCAAAAGAATAGATATACATGTATGTTAAACAAAAATATGAATAGGTTTCCTAAATTTGGAACATAACTGTTTTCAAAGTAACAAAAATGTTATATATACATATGATTTTAGAAGAAAGGTAAGAAATTTTGATAAAAAAATTTAAGTTAAAAAGAAAAAAAGAATACTGCCAAGAGCTAAATTTGGTCTTCAATAAATAGAAAGTCAAATCCACTTAGTAAGTGGGTGTATAGCACATTGTAAATATATCATTTTTCAATATAATTAGTATGTTGATGAAAATGTTAGAAAAATATAAAATATACATTTGTTTTATTTTTAGCTGATTCTAAAAATCCTCTGGCAGAATAAATGAGGAAAGTAGCCTAAATAAATATGATACAAAAGAATCAAGCACAGATTTTCCTTACCAGATGTCAAAACACAAAGCCGTATAGTTAATTGGGTTTGTCTGGCAGAGATTTCTATTTTTCCTTCCAAAGCTTATTCACCAATTCTTTTTCAGCACCAGAAATTTTACTTAGGAGCATGGTAATTCAGTAAATTTGCATTTTACATCTTCTCTTGTGGCTAGCCATGTCTCTGTGACTAGATTATGGTCAATGAGTTTTAGGCAGAAGAGATATGTATAGTTATTGGGTTGTGTCCTTGAAAGTCAGGAAGTTTGGCAGCCTTTCATTGAAATCCTCCTCTTAGCCTTTCAGTATGAAGCTGTTTGTTTGGGATGGCAGAGCAATCAAATTAAGAGGGTAGGTGTTCAGTGCCGTAAAGATGTCATATTAGTTTTGAACTGCTTATGCAATGCTTGTTACAGGAGAGAGCAATATACTTCCCTACTTAAAAAAAATTACCATTTGACCTTTGCACCTTGATGCAGTGTACAAATTAATGTATGTAACATTAAAAAAATGAAATAGATTCACTCAGATATTTCATATATGATAGAGTTAATTGCATTTAATTTTGGCGAGATGTTTATCATATGGAATGCTATTTTTACAAAAAGCTATTTGGCAAAACAAGGAAGCTGAGTTCATATATCATATTATACATCAACTAAATTCAGATAACCAAAACATTAAATATAATATATGCAACAACAAAAAAAGATAAAAGATCACAAATATTTTGTAGATACCAAAAGGGAAAAGTTTTTTTTAAGTTAAAATAAAGCCATAGGAGGCATTAAATATGTATTTTGATAAATGTGACTTCATAAAAATTATAAATGTGCTATGTAAAAAGACTTTATGCAGAATCAAGGTAGAAAGAAAATACAAATATACCAGCAATCATTAATCTCTTTACATTATAAAAATTGCATAATTAAACTCATATGAAATTGGTCAGAATTCCTCTATGCTCTCTAGACAAATATAAGTTAACACTGACAGCAATTTCAAGGACATCTTTTGACCATTCTTATTTTGGAATAACAAATAGCTCACATTAAGGATCATATGAAAATAATGTTTGAATAAAGAAAATTGTGGATTTATGATTACCTAAGCAATATGAACATGACATATTGTTACTTTTTTTTTAAATAAACCTTTGTTATTTATTTATTTATTTTAAAGATTTATTTATTTATTTGTCTATTTATACAAGCAGTGGGTACAGTTAGAAGCACGGGAGGGTGAGAAAATTCACCAGAGCCAGAGCGGGAAGCAGAGCAGGCAGAGGGACTGAGGTACACTGCTGAGGGGAGCAGCGGGTAGCAGGAGAGGTCTGCGCGCCATGTGGGACCCTCCTCCGGTGGCCGGGGAGCAGCCGGGGATCGAACCAGCGCTGCAGAGGCTGGGGGCAGCTTCGCAACCCAGCGCTCAACCGCTGAGCCACCGGGGAGGCCCGACATATTGTTACTTTTAGTCAAAAAATTGTTCTATGATAAAAATTGACAGACTTTCAAGATTATTTCATTGTTTTTAGGAAAATGGGTGAAATGCTAACCTTGTGCAGTATCTAGATTTACTGCATAAAATATGAGATTTATTTATTTATATAAACAAAATCAACATTTCATATATTGTTACTACTTAACATTTAGTGTTCCTCTGGATGTTTTAAGATCTTCTAGCATATTAAAAATCAATTTGTATAGAATCTCATTATTTTTCCACAAGTGTATTAAGGCTAAGTCAATAAAGACTGCAAAATAACTTTTACAAAGTGAATTTAAAGAACTGGAAAGTTTACTTACCAGCAAGATAATTTTTCCATTAATATTTTCTATTTGCTCAAAATGAGAATATAGCTAAGGTTAATGTTTTTTTCTTTCCATTTTGTATTGAAATTACTATGTCTGTATTATCAGTAGCACAAATCTTATTTGGTTGAAGCAGTCAATATTTTTGAAATATTTAAAAAAAATGTGTCAAATGTGTAACATGCTTCAGGACCATTGTGTTAAAGACCTATCATCTTACAGTTAAAGCCAAGTCAGGATGAATTTTATTGCTTTTTAAAAGAGATTTTAAAAATAGATGATCAGGGAGCAGCACTTGTTTCCACTAGGAGTAGAGAATTAATATAGACTACTCTAATTCAAGTTAGAGATCTATATATTAATACTTCTTTTTAAACCACTCTCTCCTTTGCTCCCTATTCAATATGTATTTGATGAGTAAAAAGGTTACTGAAGAAAGGGCAGGAGGAAATAAGAGAGGGGAAGGGGAGAAAGAACAGTAGGGAACCATTTAATAAAAACATGTTAATACTTAGAAAATTATTTTTAGCATTAACAATGGTAACAATAGAACAGTAGTAACACTAGAAATTTTGCTTCTTTAGTTGGGAAGCATGGAGACTTTCTGATAGACACAAACCAAACCTAACTTTTCATGTTCTCCCAAATAGATATTTGTATAAGAAAATGGGCATCAGAATATCCATCATTTACTTCTTAGGGTAAGCCCTTTACGTTTTTGCAAAACATAATTTTCCTGTAAATTTCAAATTTCATAGGATTGTCAAGGGGGTAATCAGAGAGCATAAGTAATCCAAGAAAATAAAATGATCTAGTCAAAAATTTTCTAACAATTACATATTTCCTGAAAAATTCTAAGCAACAAATACAACAAATAAATCAAAATCAGGATTCATTAGCAAAGATTTTCTTCATTGCCCTAGTGTTGATTTCTTTGAACTTTCTACTAATTAAGAGCATTTCTGTCTAAATGTTAGTGATGTGTGAAAAAATGTAAATATGCCTATGGCTTTTCCTCTTAGAAGTACATTACCTAAAATTATATATCAGTTAGTTATTTCTACTAATTATTGTTTCCCCAAAATTTGATGCAACTTTAAAACACTAATTTAGAGGAAATAGTTATTTAATATTCTCCAAGGCCAACATATCAGTACATTATTCAAGCAAATGACTAACTTCGGATAACATAATGCAACAAAAATACCATAAGCAACAACCATAAAATAATTGCAACTCTACCTTCTTTTAGATAGGGTTATAACACATCTTTCATATTCTTACAAAGCAAATTTATAAGGAAAATCATATTTTCTTTTAAAATAGTTCTGATAACACTGAAAATAATTCACTTTTTTAATGACCAAATTGTCTTGGCAATTACTTATTATATTTGTATTCATTAAAATAATATGAAAGATTCCATGTCATTGGTTTTCTAAAGAATTATGAATTTTATCATAAAAGACACAATTGGCATGAAGGATAACAAAAAAAGGGAATTCAATGGAAAAAAAAACAGAATTATTTTTCACTCAGTAAAAATATGAGCCAGAATGTGCAGTACTGACATGAAAACATGTGCCTTTTAAAAATTCCACAAACATCCAATTTAATTATTCCACTAGTGGCTAGAGAATAAACATCTTATTTGCAACCACACAGTCAAAATGAGTGAACTGAGATTCAGAAACATTTATTTTAAATTTCATACTTTTATTATCTCTATCATATTATACATATGGACTATGTGCGTGTGTGTGTATGTGTGTGTGTGTAATAGTTGTCAAACAATTTCTCAAAATCTAAATAAAAATTTATTCATATAGCATGTATGGCTAATATTTTACATTATTTTAAAAATTCTACATTATTAAATTTATTTGACAGAAAACTGAGATTCATGTAGAATCATTTAACACACTACAGTCATTGTTTATATTTACTCTATGCCATTATTTCCCAAGTTTCTATATGCTAATGTAGATGTGTTTTAAAATATAGTCTTCTTGATTGATAAACAAGTTTATATTCATCCTAAAATAGCATGGATTGCTAAAACTTTACCTTGTTCCCTATAGATTGCAGCATTCAAAATGGAAGAATCCTGATTATATTTTGTTCCATCTATATAGATTAGTATAGTCTTAAAAAGAATTTAGCAGCATTGAGAAAGAATTTCTGTGGTACATCTGCAAGCATCTTTATGGGTCAAGTGTTCTTATTAAGAGTATGTGGCCTTAGGCTCTGTTGCACCATGGGATATGATAAATGAGTTTCTATGAAGGCCATAGGAGGCCTAAGATGCAGACTACTTACTGAAAGAAAAGTTCTCAGAAGTGTCTCCAATCCCAGAAGACAAAGCTCAACTTAAAGTGATATCCACAGCTGGGAATTCTGATCCATTTACTAAGATTTCACATTTAAGCTTTAATATTGACAATCAGACATTATCTTCTAGGATGTTGCTATAGAAATATTTTGTTAGATTAGGTGTTTTATATATATATCAAACAATGCTGTGAAAAACAAATGATTTTTTTTTAAATAAAATCGCCATTTTTTAAATGCAATTGGTTTTCAACGCAAACATATTTTCTAAATTTTGTATTTGACTGAGTATATATTTTTATCAGAAAATGTTATTTAATTTACTCTGAGACCTTCAACTTTAAGGAGCATGTTCTATATAAACCTGTCTTTGTTTAAATATATTCATGTATTTATAATAAAAAATTTAAATAACATAAGACAAAATACTCTATGAAAATGACCATGTAATTATAAACTCTATCTCATTTGTAGATATCCTTAAGTAAAAGCAATGGTACTGTGCTTGGTTTATGGCTATTTAATGAGACCAACACCTGACCATTGGCAAATGACACTTCATCATTACATTAAATCAGCAGTGAGAGTATCAAATCTATCTTCATGACTGAGGCCTTCATGACTGTAACATGAATTACAATTTTAAATAAGATGAAAATAATCTGTAACAACTAGGATTGGGTGAGAGAGTAAGAAGAAATTTCAATCATAATGAAGTAAGTTTATGCACCTAATATTTCAATTAAAAATTTGCCAAAGTATATTATTGTCATAGCATCCTCCCACAGATACCTGATAATTCTACAAAAATATTTTTTACATAATCCAGTAATATAGTAGCTCTTAGCACCCGCATTTGATTTTTGATTAAGTCAAATGTTAGATATTTTGAGGGTAAATACATTGGGGATGAAGTGGGAAGAGAACAGAGAACTAAAAGCAGCATCATGAAATGTTTTTCCATATTGTTTAGGAAAAAAAAGTAAATAGATGTACTTGATTGCTCTGAAAATCCTGTGTCATTTGTGCATCAGTTTAGAGACCATAACTCTGGAGTCAAGTCAAACTACTGCTGGTTTTCACATTCACTTATTCAATAATTTTTTCATTCAATAAATATTTAAGTGCCTTTATAAATGGCACTTTTCTAGGAAATGGGCACATACAAATGGGAAAAAAAGGTAGGACAATGTTCTCTCATGGGGTATTCATCATAGTAAGGAGTAATAAATAGATGGGTATGATATATATATTCATCAATCCCAATGAAACCTGTGAATTCTGTTACCCCACATGATTTGCAAACATAAGCTGTCCTCTACGGCTCCAGCTTGCTACCTGGTACAACACCCTGAGCAGCTGGCCTGACTTGGCAGCCTCCTCTCAAAGAGTTCTGTGTTTCATCTATCCAAGATTCACTTGACTGTCTTGCCATCAAAATAATCTTACGATTTTATAAAACACGAGATGCTATGCTTAAATTTTTGTAATGGTAATAATTGTGAGACTGGTTAAGTTACAGACTTTTTTTTATGTTTCTCATATTCTCTTCTGTGGGAGAGGTTAAGTAAATTATTTATTAAGTCTCTTACTTTTCTTTGTAAAATTATTTTATGTTAAACAATAGTTTCAATTTTTCTGTCAAAGCAATGGTGAGATTCAAATTATTAATGAAAAAGAACAATCATAAGATTACATCAGAATAAATTTCCACTGGACTAAAATCTTCCCCAAAATGGGAATTTATGACTTATTCTCATTATATATTATTTCTTCCTGACATTTTTGGTTGCATAGGCATATAAAATTGACTCCTCCTAAAACAACACCCGAACATTACACAAGACTGTCAGATGTATACATGACCTCATGAACAATGTTCTTTCTGAATTCTATTGCTTTTCCTTTAAAATATCCAGTGTGATATTATTATCAACTGGATTAAGATGTAGAGGGTACATATGCCTGTTGTTTTAAGCATTGAAGAAGTAAATATACAAAGAGAGATTTGGTTGATATCAATATTCATAATAACCTTCAGTAAAGGCAATCCTTTGTTTTGACATGAATTCCACAAAAGGCAACACTAGGTTACTGAAAACCCTAATTTGCTCTAGTGTCTTACACTTCAGAATCACAACATTTTAATTAATATAACTATTTATTAGTTTGGGTTTGGCCTATGAATATATGCTCCCATGATAATAAATACCACAATCTGCAACAGATTTTAGATTTAAGTAATTTAAATTTAAACATACTGTTTCATATCACTGTGTCCTTCAAATTCCAAGAACTCATTACCTCAAGAACTGAAAGATAATAGGAACCAGAATAAAGTAAGGACAAACTAAGAGAAGACTGACCTTTGATCTGCTTATGGAAAGAGAACTGGCCGGAGTCCAATGTTTTATAAATGCTATGCAATATATTATCTGAGATTGAAATGCTTAGATGCCTAACACAAAAATAATAAAGGCATCTCTAACAATAGCAGGATATCCATTCAGAATACATGTACATATGTGTGCACACACATGCAATGCAAAAACTGGAATGTCATATGGATGAAGGAATTTGTAGATTAAGTGATGAGTTGAATTTAAATCTATTTTACCTTTGAGATTTTTTTAAAGAAGTTAATTTTAGAAACTTAAATTTGAACTATTTTATTAAAATATATTGTAAAATCTATCTGAATAAATGAGATTACAATAATGAATTTTATGTTCTTTTATAGTAAAGTATTTCAATCATTTTTAGGAATATACAGGCTAGTTTTCCTTTTTTTACAATATTTAAGGCCTAATTCCAAGCCATTTTTCCTGCAGTGTCTCCATGAAAACCACATCACATAACATGATTTTCCTATGATTCCCTACAGGTATCACATCCCTATAATTTCCCACAAATTTCCACATCCTTCCTCTTACTCCCTTCCTTATGTAAAATGTAGTACACTCCCCTTACAAAATTCCAGTCATCTTTTATTGCAAAGCATCATTATCTCTCTTTCATTCCATAATATTAATTGTGACAATGATGTTAGTAGCAGGCACATGGTATGTAGAGGATAAATGCCTATGAATCAATAAATCAATTTCTTCCTTGGACTTTGTTCATATTACATGTAGAGTTTAAAGTATTGTGTTGTGATTCTAATGCATATGAACATTAAGGGCTGAGGCTGTGACTTAGCTCATTTCCTCCATGTTTATCAATTCCCAAATAGTGTTAATAGCTTTTAATTAATTCCTAAATTATTTAAAAAACTTAATCGTAATTGTTAGTATTCCTAAAATTGACTTGTAAGAACTTCTAAACTGGATCAATTGCTTTGCTAATTACTAGGTAATTGATTATTTAAAATAAATGTTTTGAAGTTAAACATTAACATAAGTTGTTTTCATGTGTGCCTGTATTTCCCTATACTTACTTCTTTTACATTATTTCACTCATATTTATTCACTATTCAGTAAATACTTCTCTTAAATCCTAGTGTGGTACATTTAAAACTACTTTGAAATGTTGATAATATCAGTAAATTATCTTTCATTCAGGAAGAAATGAAAATAATATTTATGCCTTGTAGAAACTATGTAACATTTTTTGCATTTCTTGGGCCTCCCTGGTGGCATAGGCAGTTGAGTGCCACACTGTGAAGCTATCCGCAGCCTCTGCAGCAGGGGTTCGATTCTGGCCAGCCAGCGAGAATCCCACATGGCGCAGCAGATCTCTCCTGTCTCGCCTGCTGCTCCCCTCAGCAGTGTATTTCATCAGTCTGCCTGTTCTGTTTCCCGCTGTCTCTGGTGAATCCTCTCACCCTCCCGTGAATCTGGTCTGTACCCCGGTTCTTGTATAAATAAATAAATCTTTATTTTTTTTTTAATTTCTTAGTTTGAAAGTATATTTCCTGTTTTCAGGTAACAATTTGATAAATTCTAGAAAATATTTTAATGGTTTACAAAATAAAATACACTATAAGTAGGAAACTGTTGGTGATATTTTTAAGATTTGCTAAGACCTTGATAACTTTAGATTAATAGGGGGAAGGGTAAAGCTGGTAAATGTCCATGTCTCCAAGGCATATTTGCTTTTTCAGTGTTTTTTTTTTCTCCTATTATAGATAAGAAATAAGCACAGTTTTTTTTAAAATAAATATCAAGATTTGGAAGCAAAATAGTATTTTTTTCCTGATTCTATTACTATATTAAGGTTGATATATTAAGGATGCTCTTTTGTTTTGAGTTTAATAAGGCTTCTACAAATATGATTAAGACCAATCATCTATTATTATATAAAAGGATATAGTATTACATTTATCTTCTGGAAATACTAGACTTTTATATTAAATGAATACTATATTTTCCAAACATCTGTTAGAGTCTGGGATACACCTCCTACTTAAGATGCATTGGTTATTGGAGGTAATATTCCATGCCAGCTGATACCAGAAAGAGGAAGTCGTTCACTGAAAAAAAGACTGCAAATTTCCTTCTTTCATTTCATTGAATATATAAATTATTTCATTAATAAATAAGTCCTTTATGACTCATGATAAGAATGTTGAGAATGGGACCAATTTGACTCTCAGAGAATTAACTATATATAATACACAAAGAATTCAGCAAATGTAACTAGAGTCAGCAAATGTAATAGGCATATCTAGAACATTTCATCCAAGAGTAGCAAAATACAAATTATTCTGAAGTGCACACAAAACTCCATGATAGGTCCTGTTAGTTCACAAACAAGTTTTAGCAAATAAAAAAGTTTGATATTCTAAGTATGCATCTTAATTGAGATAATATAAAATAAGAAATCAATAACAGGAGGAAAACTGAAAAATTTATAAATACATGAACATTAAACGATCTTTTGCACATCCAATGGTTCAAAGAAGAAAACAAGAGGTAAATAAAAAAATATTTTGAAACAAATAAAAATACAACATAACAAAATATATAGTTTGTATAAAAAATACTTCTAAGGGGAAAATTTAGGGAGACAAATGCTTAAATTTAAAAAAAAAAATATCTCAAGCAAATTCTCTAACTTTATCTCTCAAGGAACAAGATAAGGATAAGTAAGTCCTGAGTTAGCAGAAGGAAGTAATAGCAAAGTTCACGAGAAATGAATGAAACAGAAACCAATAAAAATAGAAAAGATCAATAAAATTAACAGGTGGAATTTTTAAAAGAATAAATAGACAAACTTTTAGCTAAGTTTCCTATTAAAGACAAGCAAAAACCTGCAGTAAATATAAAAAAAATTATAGAGAAGAAAATCAAAGCTCACCACTACACAAAGTTACTGATTTGCAAAGAAAAACAAAAAGCAAGCAAGACTAAATAATAAAAAAAGAGAGAAGATCCAAATAAATGAGAAAAAAGAAACATTATAACAGATACTATAGGTAACCAAAGAATCATAAGAGACAAACAACAATTAAATACTGATTAATTTGGTTAACCAGGAATAAATGTATGAATTCCTAGAAACATATACAACCTTCCAAGACGATATCAGGAAGAAACAGAATAGCTGAGAAGTCTAAGAATGAATAATCAAACCGAATCAGTAATTGAACATTTTCCAAAAATGACCCCCAAGGACCCAATGACTTCACTAGTGCATTCTACTAAACATTTAAAAATATTAGTGCCAATCTTTTTCAAATACTTGGGAAAAAATTGAGAGGGGAGACCACTTAGATATTCCTCTTGCCATGACAAGACACCAAAGTCTTCAAGGACCCTACAATGAATAAAACACAGGGGCCTCCCTGGTGCCACAGGGATTGAGTGTTAGCACTATGAAGCACTCTGCAAGAGCTACTGCAGCACAAGTTTGATCCCAGCCAGGGAGCTGACCCACATGCCACAGCAGACCTCTCCTGTCTTGCTTGCTGCTCCCCTCAGCAGTTTATTTCAGTAGATCTGCCTATTCTGCCCCCCACTCTGTCTCCGGTGAATCCTCTCACCCCCTACACCTCTGGCCTACACCTCAGCTCTTGTATGCATAAATAAATAAATCTTAATTTTTTTAAAGATTTATTTATTTATTTATACAAGCACTGGGTACAGTCAGAAGCGTGGGAGGGTGAGATAATTCACCAGAGCCAGAGCGGGGAACAGAACATGCAGACTGATGAAATACACTGCTGAGGGGAGCAGCAGGCGTGGCAGCAGAGTTCTGCGCGCCACGTGGGACCCTCGCCGGTGGCTGGGGATCGAACCGGCGCTGCAGAGGCTGCTGTCAGCTTTGCAGCCCAGCGATCAACCACTGCGCCACCAGGGGAGGCCCTAAATAAATCTTTAAAACACACACACACACAGAGGCTGATATCCCTGATGAATATAAATGCAAAATTTCTCAATAGTAAAACTAAATACAACAACATATTTAAAGTATTATACACCATGATCATATGGGATTTAGCCCTGAGATGCAAAGATAATTCAACATACATAAATCAGTAAACTTGATATACCATATAACTAAAGTGAAGTATAAAAATCAATCTTGCCATCATCTTAACAGGTACAGAAAAAATTTGACAAAATTCAATATGCTTATTTGATAAACACAAAAATTGGGGTTAGAAGTAGCAAACTTTTACTTAATACAGGGAATTATTACTTGCAGTGTTGTGGCTCATTAGAATTACTAGCATTGAAACAATGTAAAGCTTCAATTATCTAATTTTCTTCAGTATCAATTGTCTAAAAATACTGGTTACCATTTCATTTCTGATACAATGTCATCTATGATTCTGCCAATTATTACTGGTTTTCAAAGACTCTTCCAAAGATTGCTACTCAGCTTCATAATGAACCATGTAGGCAGTCTCATTCAGAAAGAAACATAAATGATAATCTGTGCTATGTTTATATCAAATTTACTGCTTGGAGTTTTATAGCATATACACAGAAAACACTATTCAATTACTTTGTAAGACGGAATTTTGTTTCCTTTCAGAACAAAAGCTATATAAGTTTACTGTCCATTATGTAAGTCCTGGAGTCCCTGTGTATGCAGATGCCACCTGGTCTTCTCTGAGAATCCTGTAGGAATTTGGGATCACTTAGAATTTGATAGAAACATGTGCAAACTGGATCGGAGGGAGGGAGGCAGGAGCACAGGGACTGAGGTGATGGTGCACGGGTGCAATGGTGAAGGAAATTCTATGGGAACTACACCTGAGGGGGTGGGGGGAAGCAAAATATTGTTTAAAAATAAACAATGTTGTAAAAAATTTAAAAAAATAATTAAAAAAAGAAACGTGCAAACTCATGCTGCTTACTGTGCTATGAATGATAGGCTTTTCTCTCTGATCTAGCAGTTTTATTTTATTTAATACCATTCTTAAAATAGTAATAGCCTTATTAGCTTGAAAGTAGAATAAAATATTACGCTCTTAGATCTTGACAATCTTCTTTTGAACTCTTTAGGCCATAACTACTGTACCCCTAGACTAAGATCTCTCTCAATGTTAATGATACCATTGCCTTCCATACCAGCATGATCAGGGAGACAGACGAAGGGCTCATGGACTGTGAGAAGAGTGTCCTATTGGAGAAATAAATAGCTTTTTCTTTTTTTTACTGAGTTTTATGTCTAGCCCAGGAAGCTAACTCTTCTCAATCATAATAAGGGAAATACTTTTTGGTTTACATCCTTATCCCTTACCTTATTTTTGTAAAAGATGAATGAAAATAGTCTACAGAGTATCTGAATCTATATTTTGAAAGAAAAATGGAAATGCTATAGCAGCTACTTATAAGGTCCTACTAAAAGGGGAATAACAGTTATTTCAGAATCACAGTTGAAAAATGTGCAGATTTCATCATCTGTGGAGAGTAGGATGATTCTATCAATTGCAAATTAGATAATTAATAGGTCTATAATCAATAAATGTACAAGTGGTGAGAAAATATGAGGCAAGAAAAAGTCTAAGACTATAATACCCTGAAAAGGAAGTCTATGATTAAAATATAATAAGCAATAGAAATGCTAACAAAATTGAAACTACTTCATGGGGTCTTGAGAAGTTGGGGAAAATTCCACGATAAAGAAGAAGTTTTGAAAAGGACACTATGTATCATACTTTAAAATGTATTTTTGTTATTCACACAGTTCACTTTATTTGAGAAACATTCTTACGACTGACCTTCTCAATATCTTTCTTAGTTCTTATGCTCCATAGATTCTCTGCCATATTTGATACTATTGTTATTCCAGTCTCCTAAAACTAATTTGGCTTTGGTAAGAACCTATTATTTGTATTTCTACATTTTGGCACTTTTCTTGTTTTCATTACTAGACTCTAAATGTCTTATTTTTATTTTGTTTTCTTCTATATACATTTCTTGCTTCACTGATCTCATTCTTTCTCTTTTTTAATGGTCATCACTGCTAAGCAGATGACTCCCATATGTATACATAAAGCCTGATTAAAATCTCTAGTACATATAAAAGTGTTCAATAATATATTGTAGAATAAATAAATTATTTAATGGATACAAATTAGTGAAGGTCATGGGTACTACAGGCAATTCCAAATGTAAAATGTGATATAAGTAGAATTGATTGAATCATTTTTTTCTTATTCCCAAAGCTCATAATTTAGACAAATGGATTATTACCTGTAACTTCACATATCAGTATTGTTCCTCTGATTTTGGAGAGAGGTGGTTTGTATAAAAATTAATTTTATTGAGAACTCCATTACTAGGAAAGCAAGTAAAAAGTATATAGACACTTTTCATTGATTTTGTAACAGGCTAGGAGTTTTTATTGATTGCATTATCTAAACTTAACAAAAATGTAGATAGATGTTTCTAAGCTCATTTTTATATATGAAAACCATTTATTTAATAGAGGAATTTCTTGTCAAAAATTACAGCACTTGCAAGTAACAAAGACAAGAGTGAAGGTAATCTGTAATATTTTTTTCCTTTTAACTATACCATGCTCTTTTTCCCTGATCTAAAAAGAACAAATTTCAGAAAGGCTATTACATGAATAATGTACTAATTATCACTTTAAACTGTGAAATTTAATTACTAAAAGTAATTAAAGGCATATATTAATTTGGCCAATTCTTATTCTTGAAATTAACAGTAAATTAGATATTTATTGTATAATTATCTGAAAATCATTAACTACATTCTTCAATGTCTTTTAGGAAAATCTCCATATATTGATTAATAATACCATGAAATGGAAATTTTTAAAAAGTACAATAACTAATATTAGCATAAAAGTTTGTAGTTATAACATAGATCTAGAAGCTTTATAAAGGCATATATTCATCTGGATAGGTTGAAATCTATAGCATACAATTTCGATTTCACAGCAGTTTTACTCATGTTAAAGGGTTACTAGATTACAAGGTATTGTAATCAAGGACAAGATGATTTCCATCCTGTGGCACCATCAACTTGTACCTAGCCTCTGTTATTAACCATAAAATGGAAGAGAAAATAGTGGACAAATGGAGGTTAACTCAGTTCATGAATCAGAGGAGAAAAATGGGTTTGATCCAGAACCAGCAGTCTCTGCCAATCTAATCTGGTGCAACCAACCTTGACTCTTTATATCATCTATAGAACACACTCTCTCAAGGGAGAAAATTTAAAATGAAACTTTTTAATGAATACATCAGAAATAGCTCTAGACAAGTATGTAGTATAGTCTACTACTCAGAATATGATTCTTGTTCTGATCAACCTATGACTTAAAGAATACTGAAAATATCACCCAAATGCTATGGTATAAACAGAGAGAATAACTGTCATAAAAACTTTCAGTTATAGAGAAGACAATTTGGAAGACTTTTGGCAGTCCCATAGAATTGGTGGCATCTTAAAGGGTGAGCTGTGCTGGCACTGGGAGAAGTTCTTTGATTAGTTCTATTTCTGTTCTTGGAGATCATGGAGATGAGTTATATTTCCATCTTTTAAATCATTAATCCTACCACTATCATTTGGAAAGGGAGTGAATCTTCTTTCACCACATTTGAAATGAGTCTTGTATGCTTCATCTTTCTAAATAGTCAGAATTTTAGAAATGAGATTCATAATCCCTTTGACAATATAGTTACTGGACTTCTGACCTATTTGCTCCCAATCTGTTCCTTGTACCACTAAATATATATTAATACTCCTAAAGACATACTTCTTAAACCTGCATTATATTTTTTCATCTTTGCCCAACATTTCTCTGTCTTAACTTAATGGCAGCTATCTAGAGGCTATCTAGTTTGTGTGGAAAATGAAGAACCTAGATCTTAATACATCTTTGCTGTTTTCTTAAACATACCATACCACCCCGGCTTTTTTTTTTTTTTTTTTTTTGCTTAAAAGCACACATTTTTTAAGGTTTTAATGCTACAAATTCTAAGATTATTTTCTCCTGTTTATTTCTTTCTTTCTTATTACACTGTCTAATAGCCTCTGAACTTACATCTTTCTTGCCTAGTATAGCTAATAATTGCTATCATTCACTAAGATTTTATGTATTTTCCAGTCACTTCCCTGAAAGCTCCTGGCATGGGTTTTCTTCCATGTAAGGTTATGGTATCACCAAAATTTTGTCCTGTGTTACATGGATAACCAATTTTTCAGGCTTAAAAATCCATTAATTTATTGCCCAATTTCTGGTAACAAATTCAATGCCATATAGTTAAGGTTTTTGTTAAAATGGGACATAATTTTGGTTTTAAACTCTATCAGTCAAGATATGCTAAATCTTAATGTGCTAGTCTAATAACTTGTACACATAACAAACCATTGTGATTGGCAAGGTCCTCTGCTCCTGCTGTCCCTCAGAAATTCTAGCTCCTTCTATCTAAGAACTTATCCTTAATGCATGATATTAAAGATCATCAAGGAATATGAAAATAGGAGAACATGGTTAGTCTTGGAATCCAATTATTGTGAATGGTTAGGCTTGGAATCCAATTATTGTGAATATTTTACTGGCCATTACTGTCACGTGATGCTGAGCTTATTTAGGAAGGATGGGCAATGGAATTAATCTCTTGCACTGAAAAGAAAAGAAAAACATGGGCATCACTCAACACTAATGGTCTTTTCTTTAAAGAAGTCTTAGACTGTTTCTTATTCACTATTTAAAAATTGCTTATATCAGTAGATAAAGAAAAAATAAACAAAATTAATAATTTTATGTGATAAGTTGGTCTTAGCCATTCTGAAAACTCTTTTGCTTAGAGTTATTATGAAATACATATTCTTCCCAGCTTGCCATTGTAGTGGCTCATGATACTGATTATAAAGGGACCCTCTGTATAGAAGACTCCAGTATCATATAGGACTGCTTTTCTTCTAGCGTAACCTGTATAACCGGTCTTCTAGGGTGACCTATCTATGCAGAAAGTGCAGCAATCTATTCAAATGCCCAAGAGAAAATTGGAGTGTCTCTTCTTAACTTTTTCTACTCATATACACCAAATCTTATTATTCACCAATTCCTTTTTACATACCTCCTAATAACCCTTGAAACTACCCACATCTCTTATCCTCACTGGTAGGTCCTCCAAACTGATCTCCATTTCTTGAGCCTTCACTTCTAGCACATTGGATCACATTGTTCCTCAGATTGAGCCCCTTAACCTCAAATTAGGGAAACCAACTTACCATATCTTTCACACTGTTTTGTGTTCAGCCTTAGTGCTTCCTACTTCATTTATTATCACTCCCCCAAATTATACTTTAACCTTTGACTGTTGTTCTTACAGTGGTCCATCTTTTTACTCCCAAAATGCCATCTGTTTCCTTGTTAATTCTATATTGTATTTTGCCTTCTTGTTTGATTCCTAAATAATACTTGCTAGATCTTTGAGGACAACAGGGGTGGTTTATTTATCCTCTCACCATTAGCTTTTAATGCATTCCCAGCCACATTGTGGGCACTCAATACTATTTGCTGAATAATTGGAAGTAAATATTAAATAACAACCATTTTCCACATCACCCACGCCAGCCATCCACATAGTTCCAAGAGCAGTGGCTACTTCTTCTCTAATAGAGAATTCTTGTTAATAAACATTTTCAAAATGCACTGTATGTACTATTGCTGAATGCATATAACTAGGAAACAAGATATATGTACCTCAGAAACTCAAGGCTGTTTTGAGGTATATATTTGTACCTCACACTAGAAAGGATCTAGTGAAAAATAGTTGCCGAAATAGAAACTTCATAACTTAATATGTTCATGGCAGCAGAGAGAGAGGTTTCTTTTTCCCCTGCTCTTTGTTTTTGTTGAAGAAGAGGGGAAAGAGAGGAGAGGTCTTTAATCCCTGAAAAGAATACAGATTTCACCACCTTTCTATGCCTTCCCAAACTTTTATCCTTTCATCTCATATCCTAAGCATATTTAGTGCAACTTTAGAATCCAGTGAGTATATAGAATAGGCAAGTGTGGGTCATACTAATTATAGGTATGAACATTTAAGGACCTGCATTTCTAGACAAAAGGTGTACTATTAAAGAATCATAGCAAAAGCCAACATAGCAATGGTTCAGGAGTTGGTTTTTAAAGTTGGTTCACTCTGGGCTTGTTTCATATAAATTTCTGAATCCAAAACAAAACAGCACTAAGCAAAATCACAAATTCATTATAGCAATTCTCAAGGTAACCCAGGGAAAACTGTTGTTTTTTCTTAAATAATGCATGACTTTATTACTGTTTTCCTTTTTATTTCCTCCAGCCCCATGTTTTCAACCCTCTTTTTCCTTCCCCTCTGAAAGTAAAAGATCTGTAGTTAGTTTTCAAAGGTTGGTTTTAAAGTTTGTCCTAGACCCTTTGTTTGGTTTTCTTTATTATACATATGGGTGACACCATTGAGTTTTATCTTTCTCTTTCTGGCCTATTTCACTTAGTATAGTAAGCCTTTTTAGCTCCATCTATGTTGCTACAAATGGGGAAAAGGTATTTTTCAATCAATAATTGTTGAATAATATCCCAGGTGATTTTAATATAACTTACTGAAATCCCATCTTAAAATAATGCTGGTTTGTTTATGGAGTTAGAGTGGGGGGATAGAAATATCTTAATTATTGTTTTTTTATAATTAGGGATATCCCTAAACTTAAATATACCTTTAGACTCATATTTATTTGTGGCTTGCAAATATTCCAAGTTGATCTGTTTTAACACAATCTTTATGAGCAACTATAGTTTACGACTCTTTCAACAGAACTAACTTACCTATTTCTTAGCAAGACAATAATCTAACATGAAAGAAGAACAGTTTTCAATTTACCTGGACAAAAGATTTAGATTTGTTTGTCTCCTAGTATAGTCTGGGAAAGAATCAAATTTATATAAAACAAAGTACATTCCAGAAAAGCCAAGGAAGCTTCGAAGAAGCATTTCTATCAGCTAAAGTAGAGCACATTGTACTTTTTATCAGTCAGGAATTCTGAGTTACTGATTACGAATTGCTTTCTATTTATTTTATTTTATTTTTTCTAAAGGGAATAATCCAATCACTGTATTTCCCCTCTGTAATAAGAGAGGGGACCAAAAAGGACCAAAATAAGCCCTCCCCAACTTTATCCTTGTCACATAAAGAATTGTGTATATATCATTATTAAGTTTCTCAGTGAGTCTTTAAAGTTAGGTCTGCTAGTGGCAAATTGTTTTAATTTGCCTTTCTTTGAGAAGGACTCTTCATTATTGAATAACAGTTTTAATTGATACAGACTTTGTGATTAACAATCTTACGACACTTGAAAAATGATATACCACTTAATTTTGACATACATGATTTGGTCTCAAAGAAACAAATCATTATTCAAAATAGTATTTTCCTACAGGAAAGTCATCACTGCTTTGCGACTGCTTTTAAGTTGTGTATGTTGGGGAGTGTTTAGTTTTTAATGGTTAAATTATGATGTATCTTGACCAAGATTCCTTTGAGTTTGTATTGTATGGGATTTGCTCAGATTTTTATAGCTGTGGTTTGTGTTTCTGCCTTTCACCAAGTTTTCATCACTATTTCTTCAAAAGAAGAAATTTTTGTCCATCTTAATACTCTCTTATGGAATGCTGATGAGAGAACTTTTGGATATTTTGTTCTTGTTGAGGATTTCTAACACTCTGTTCATTTTTTTTTAATCCATTTACTGTCTATTGTTAAGATTAGGTGAATTGCATTGTCCCAATCTTAAGTTTCCAAATGTGTCCTCTGTCATCTTCATTCTACTATGTAGACTATCTAGTAAGATTTTATTTCTTTATTTCTCAGTTATTTTATTTTCATTTCTTATATAATTCCTGTTTCTTTGCTGCATATTTCTTCTCACTGCTTAATTTAGGCATAGATTAGCTACATCTGCCTTTGTTTTAGAATAATCTTTTGCAACCCTATTACAGCAAGCATGGGGTTGCACTTAAGTTGTTATTTTATCTTTTCCATGTTTGTTTAATCTTTTCTACTTGGATAATTCCTCATGTGCTAGATTGAATTACCTTTGCATTGCCTCCCTATCACTTTATATGGTGGCACCTTATATGTAAAATCTGCCCCCCCAAATGTTGACTGGATGAACAAATATGAAACAAATATGTAGATGATATCATAATATTTCATCTAAGACAAGAGAGAAAAGTAAAATGTATCAAATAATGTAAGAATATATTATTTGCATATTCCTCTTTACTAGAAAAACATATAGCTCCATTTGAGATATGAAACCTTTATTCTTCACCATAAAAACTTATTACTTATGGTAAAGTGATGAGGAAACACATGTTCCTGACCCAGAGTAAACTGATTAATAGACTCTAATGTTTTGTATGTAAGAGGAAAAAGGAGAAATAAATAGATTTACATTCCACCTTCATACATATTTATAAATTATACTCTGTGGATAGCTACTTCTTGTCATTTTTCTCCCAAAAAGTATTTTTCATATTTAAATTTGGAGGTAATGAATATGACCATGGATTTAGAATTCTGTAGAAGATATACTAGGAAAAGGTGCTTAAGGGAAACAAGATTGTGGGGAACACATACTTTATAACCCAATGGATACCGAAAGAGTAGATGACATAAAAGTAAAATGTCATTTTTTTTCCTTGCTACCCCATCTCATATATTTGTATTACTCTTTCAGCTAAACTTGGCAGTAGTCAATTTGGTTATAAATTTTGGAAAATGACATAGCAAAATGCAGTAAGTCGGAACTAGAATCCCTAAGATTGGTATGTATTTTACCTACAAATTTTTTTTATTTAAATTTTATTTTTATATTCCCCATACAATTACAACCCCCTTATTTTGACCCCGATCCCTTCTTTCCCCACCCCCCACCCCTCATAGAGTGTCTCTGGTTCATAGTTGTTTGTTGATTTTGATATTTTCTTTCTTATAGTTATTCTTTTTCCTGGTCCCTTATTTAAGTTTTCTAGATTCCTGCTGAGTAAGACCATCTGGTATTTTTCTTTTTCTTTCTGGCTTATTTCTCTGAGCATGATCCCTTCCAGCTCCATTCACGTTGCTGCAAATTGCACGTGTTTATCTTTTTTGAATGCTGAGTAATATTCCATGGTGTATATGTACCACATCTCTAATGCCCAAAAATAGATGACTGGATCAAGAAGATGTGGTACATTTACCTACAAAATTTTAGAAAGTTCTGAATGTCAAACAATAAAAGTTAGGTTTTTATAAAAAAGTGTATTTGTTTTTATAACAGTAATATATATATATACTAAAGATTGGGCCTCCCTGGTGGCGCAAGGGGTTAAGCACCACACTAAGAAGCAATCCTCAGCCTCTGCAGCATGAGTTCGATCCCCGGCCAGCCAGGGAGCAATCCACATGGCAAGGCAGACCACCCATGTCTTGTCTGCTAATCCCCTCAGCAGTGTATTTCAGTCAGTCTGCCTGTTCTGTTCTCCATTCTGTTCCTGGTGAATCCTCTCATCTCCAGCCACATCTCTGGCCTGTACCCCAGCTCTTTGTTTGCATAAATAAATAAATATTTAAATATATATATTTAAAATTTATATATTTAAAATATAAATTTAATAAATAATAATTTTAAATTATAAATTTAAAATATATATGTTTAAATCTTTAAATATATATATATATATATATATATATATATATATATATATAGACCTCCCTTGGTGGCGCAGGTGGTTTAGCGCAGCACTGTGAAGCAATTGGCAGCCTCTGCAGTTCGGGTTCAATCCTGGCGGGCTGGGGATAACTCCACATGGCGCAGCAGACCTCTCCTGTCTCTCCTGCTGCTCCCCTCAGCAGTGTATTTCAGTTAGTCTGCCTGTTCTGTTACCTGCTCTGTCTCTGGTGAATCCTCTCACCCTCCCACGCATCTGACCTTACCCTGGTTCTTGTATGATGAATAAATAAATTTTTTAAATATACATATATATATAAAGATTTTAATAGTAATCCTAAGAATTGAATAATAGCAGCTAAGCATGAATAAGCCACAGATTATTCCCAGTTTACACACACACAAAATATGTCTGCTGAAAATAACAATGTAGTCTAAGGAATTACCTTAAAGTTTGTTTAAACTTCAAACCAAGGAAAAACTCTTATTTTAAGTGGAGTCTATTAGTTAAACAGTTAAACTTGTATTCGGGTATTTTCAGCAGAATTTCTGATTGTTATTTATTATAGCTCCAAGATCTGTCAAAGGCTTTTAGGACATGAAATATGATATAAGTCTGACAATATGTAATTTATATAGAAAATGCTTCTGGAGAAAACAAGGAGAAGGATGTTTATAGAGGTGATCTTGTGTGACAGCAATAGATCTTAAAATATTTGAAATTCATAGCAATTTTCTTCCCATTCCAAATACACTATTTTTACTCTAGTGTGCTTCCTTTTAACAATCAAACTTTTCTGTGCTTGGAAAAGTTAAAGGGACTAATGTGAAATTGGAATGCTTCAGAAGACATTCTTTATTATGCCAAATAATGTGTTATCTGCAAAGTATGGTAAAATGAAAACTAATAATGTCCAAATGAAATTCCATTCCCCAGTTGCAAGATGAAAATTGCAGGCGAATTCTAGAAAAAATATGATAATCACAATAAGAACAGATACATAACTGAAGGGGTAGTTAACTGAAATGCACATCAATTAAATTACTGGGAATATGCTCATATACTCAGTAAGAAATAAACCCTATTTATAACTTTTTTAATTAAATGGTTTCCCTTAAATATAAGGAGAATGTTTATCTTTAGCAAACAGTTTTAAACATGAAAAGAGAACCAGACTTTTAGATGAATTATCTATGATAATGATTCTGATGATGACAGAAATATGAATGGAGAGGAAAACAAATGGAATATCATTTCATTTTTTAAAAAATATTTATTTTTTATTCATGCATACAAGAACCGGGGCACAGGCCAGATGTGCGGGAGGGTGAAAGGATTCACCAGAGACATAGAGGGGAACAGAACAGGCAGACTGACTGAAATACACTGCTGAGGGGAGCCGCGGGCGAGACAGGAGAGGTCTGCTTCACCATGTGGGATTATCTCCAGCCTGGGCAAGGATTGAACTGGTGTAGCTGAGGCTGCGGACATCTTCACAGCACTGCACTCAACTGCCTGAGCCACCAGGGGAGGACCCCATTTCATTTTTTTTTTTATCAGGGAGTTAACACTGATAGTAATAAGGAGGGGAGATCCAAGTGCCCCTTGGTTTCTAAATCAAATATTCTATTATTTATAATATGTGATAACTTTTATATACATTTACTCACCTATTCAAATTATTTAGTGAGAGTCTCTAAGAATGATTCATTTTTCTGAGTTTTTCCTCCTTTTTAGAACATTTCTTTTCTACTCTAGCAATTCCTTTTTAATCTACACTTGGCATAGTTCCCCAGAATGTATTCATTTCTCCTCTGTTCTTTATCACTTATATTCACCTCTTTTGTAATCTCTATTATCATGTCTGCAAATGCCATCTTTGAAGTGATGTCCCATCCCCCTAAAACTCAGACTTAAATGCTCAGCTCATCTGTGATGTTTATATTTGACATTATTTGACATTAAAGGACTATTACTTAGATGCTGATTTACAAAATTTAAGAGAAATATCAGTATTAACATGCTAGGCTATTCTCCTAGTCATCCCCTAAAAATTTCCTCTTTCAGTTTTCTCTAAATCAATAAATGGCAATTCAATTATTTCAATTCAAAGGAATATATACTGAATGATTATGCAGTTGCATAGATTCTCATGAGTCAATTACCCAAAAATTTTGAAAAATAGAACTGTTTTGTGCTGAAACCATAAATTTTCTTCTCTTGCATATGTTAATACATTTAATATGCTTACTTCTAAATATTTGTGTAAAGCAGATTTAACTGATTGTTCTGTGTCATTTATAGGAAAGTAAATGTTTTTTAAAGGCATTCAAAGGTCATGACAAAAAATAAACAGATCTATTTCAAGAGCAGTGATTCTGTTCCCATTTTCTAATTTTTAAACGTTACCATTAGGTTTTAGGGAAAAGCCCAAACACCTTAGTAAGAATGTCAATGTTTTCTGCAATATTATTTAAACATAATTTTCAATATTAGATTTGTAACTTCCTTTTTCCTCTAGTAAACTACCCCAATGCTGAGTTTGCCCATTTTCTGCTGCCATGCAATTATGTTAATATGTGAGAATGTTTAGCAACAGCATTCTGCATCCTGTCTTTCCTGTAGTTATCAAATGTCATTGAAAGAAGCAACTTTGATTTCTGGATCATAGCAGAAGAACATGTGTTAACAGAATAACTTATTTTTCAATATCCAAGTCAGTGTTTTAGATCTAGTAAATATTTTAAATATATACTAATTTTAAGATAATTTTCTATTTTCCTTTTTCTATAACAGATATTCACAGTCCTCCATCCCCGCTGCACCCCATCACTCACTAAAAAGAAAGGATGGAAAATGAAATCTCAAAGTCAAATATACAGCTTCAATTCCTGAATATACCACTTCATGCTATTAATGGTTCTACAGACAGAGGGGATTTTTTGGTAAACGAAAGACTACGAATGACAATTACAATCAGCCTTGAAAGAATTTTAAAAAAATAACTATTGAACCTACCATAATATGATGCATTTGAAGATGACAGAGATAAAGTGGCTGGTGATTGGCAGGGATAACTGGCAGCTGCAAGCCAGGCAGTCCATCATGTCAGAGCCCCTGCAGGAAGTAGGCAACAAAATCAACAGTCGCTTTTACATGTACAGTACTTTATCATTCAAAGACATCTCAAAGTACCTTACAAGACTGTGCAGTGACTAAAGGAAACAGCCCGTAGTACCAAGCAAGTTATTGAAAGCTAAATAGGGTGGGAAGTGATCCTTATTGATTTGATTGAAGAGAACAACACATCTTTGGGCATACCTGTTTTTAGAAGAGGTGAATAGTGAAGACATGAAACCACACTATGAGATGTTTATGCAATGATTGCTTTAGTTGAATTATGCAAACAAGCAGGAAATAGGTTTACTGAGACAGTTCAGAGAAACAAGAAGAAGAACTTCCAACCCTTTTTTGTTTGTTTGTCTTAGGGACATTTTAGGTTGAAGAGAAGGCACAAAGTAAATGAATCACCTAAAAAAATTTATAACCACTCTAAATGGAGTGAGTGGCTGGAGTTTGTAAGGATAGGTTGAAAAAATAGTGACAACAAAAGAAATGCAATGCCTATGCTTTATTTAAATTGTATTGATAGAAAAAAATATGATTTTCAAAACCAGATGGCATTTATTACTATGTTCTCTCCCCATATGGTATTTTGCAATTGTACATTTTATAGGTAACAAAGAATTCTCTTTTCAGAGTCTGAAATTCAGTTATCCAAAAGAACAAGTCAGTAGCTCAGTCCCTAAACTTTGGTATACTTAATTTACTTAATAATACAAAATTTCTCAATTCAAATATTATTAACAATTTGAAACAAATAATTGTTGGGGTATGGGGGGTGTAAGGAGCTATTCTATACAATGTAAGACATGTAACTATCTCTTATTTTTTCCCATTAGATGCCAGCACAACTTCTGGATGAACACTATTCTCCAGAGATTGCTAAATGTAGCTCTTTTTTGTGGTGAGGAGGGGACAAAAAATTTCCCTTTGTTGAGAACCATGGTTTTAGTGTTCTAAAAGATCAAGTTTGTTGAGCTACTTCTAACATTCCAATCAAGAGAGTTTCTGCTGACCACACCACATACAGTGAATTCTATCAATTCATCTTACTTGTCTTACTATATTGTGATAGACAACTTCCCAGCCTCACCTGAACTTAAGGTTTCTAAAGATACAATCAAAACCTCCATTGTTTAATCATGAATTCTCCGAGGGTGGCTCAAGACTTAGCACATAGTACTTAAGCAATAAGCATATATTTTGTGAATTTATCACCATCTCTGCTATATATAAAGCGTTCAAGTACAAAAATTAAGAACATAGCATGGACAAAATAGTTTGTGAAGGAAGGATATATTTGTTTTACGAGAAATAGCTTGTGGCTCTGATAAGCAACATAGCAACTAAAAGGTAATACATGGTTATGTAAAGGCTGAGTGTAATGGCTAAATTTATCATCTCTGGTTCCTAAGCATAAACATCATATTATTCTCCTGAGGCAAAGAGGTATTACTCAGGCCTCCAAAATTAAATAATTTCAATAAAAATAGATTGGTCATACTCATGTGATTAGAGAATGTAGGAGTATACTGTTATAGGCATTTAACCTGTTTTATAGTGAAACTCACAGCATCACTATGGGGCCATTCAAATCATTTTATCAAGATTATAAAACAGAGTCCAGAGGGAAGTGTTATCAGTTTAATGTAAGCTTGCAAGTAAAATATTATAGAACTATACGTCTTCTGTGAGGTCTTAATTTCTTAGGCTCATTGGGGGATAAGAAAAAAAAATCAGAATGAGTAGCACATATTTTTCTCATAAAAATGTAAAATGCAGCTACAAAATATAATGCCTTATTTTGAAATTGTATTTCTAGCACAAAAGTTAATGACTATGATTCCTTGTTTTTCTACAGATATATTTTCCTTTTCTTAGGTTGATTGAAGTCTTCAAAAAAAAGAATTTTTTCTGTCTTTTGATAATAACTAGCCAAGTTTTTTTTTTTTTTTTTTTAAAGATTTATTTATTTTATTTATACAAGCACTGGGTACAGTCAGAAGTGCGGGAGCGTGAGAGAATTCACCCGAGCCAGAGCAGGGAACAGAACAGGCAGACCGACGAAACACACTGCTGAGGGGAGCAGCAGGCACTGCAAGAGAGGTCTGCGCGCCATGTGGGACCCCCACTGGCGGCCGGGGATCGAACTGGCACTGCAGAGGCTGCGGGCAGCTTCACAGCCCAGTGCTCAACAAATGTGCCACCAGGGGAGGCCCCCAAGATTTTTCTTGCACAGTGTATGCTCTCATGGATTACCCTTCTTATCCTAGCTTAACTTTAGGCGGGTAAATTCAGACTCTATTCCTTTCTTCCTCCTAATAGTTCTTCTAAGAATGTTTAGCTAACCATATCATTAAAACAATATTTTCCCCTGAAATATTTATGAGTTATGATAATGTTTTCATTTCCTTTACCTTTATATTTTCCAGAAGTAATTGAAAAACTGCCTTAGCATGGCTAAAATAACCAAATACCATTTAAATAAAATTTTGTTTAGCATTAAATAATTCACTGATTTGTTTTTCTCTAAATTACTGTTTATTTACAGCTGTCTCCAAAACTCCTTTTCATGACTTTATACAATTTCTTTAAGATTTATTTTTATTTTTTATGCATACAAGAACTGGGGTGTAGGCCAGAGTTGTGGAGGGGAGGGTGAGGATTCATCAGAGACAGAGTTGGGAGCCAAACAGGCAGAACCACTGAAATACACTGCTGAGGGGAGCAGCAGGTGAGACAGGAGAGGTGTGCTGCACTATTTGGGTCAGTTCCCTGGCGGGGGATCCAACTCATGCTGCAGTGGCTGGGGATAGCTTGATAGCCCTGAGACTTTAACCCCTGGGTAACCAGGGAGGTCCTACTTTATAAGATTTTATATCTCAGAAAACTTTATACTTTTGCTTCTTATTTATTATTCAAAAAGTCAGTGACCTTGATTTTTTTTTGTCCAAGAGATAATTAAATATATATATATATATATACATATATTAAATACATACATGGTTTCTAGGTTGTTATTGCTTCCAGTTTATCTAAGAATAAAAGTATAAATATAATAGCTTGTATTTATTGTACAAATGTACAGGAAATTCTGTGGGCATTTCATATAGATTAACAACTTGGAAAATGTTTTAGCCACTGCAGCATTATATTTCTCCTGAATTAATCAGACTAGAATTATTCAGAATCATATAACAATCATATGTCATTTGGCTTGGACAAATTTGAAAGTTTTAACTACTTTGGTCTATAATAGATTTTTGTAACTTCATAAGATTATCAATTAAATACAAATAGTTGAGCCTTGTCCATAGTCTAATACATTACCTACCACTGCTACCATCTCCTATAGGTCTACAGAGACTGAAGTAAGGTGAGATATTGTTAGTTGTCTGGAAAATGAGTATTTCTTTTTTTTTTTAATTTAAAGATTTATTTATTTATACAAGAACCGGGGTACAGGCCAGATGCGTGGGAAGGTGAGAGGATTCACCAGAGACAGAGTGGGGAACAGAACAGGCAGACTGACGAAATATACTGCTGAGGGGAGCAGCAGGCGAGACAGGAGAGGTCTGCCATGCCATGTTGGACCCTCAACAGCCGGTCAGGATGGAACCGGGCTGCAAAGGCTGTGGACAGCTTCACAGTGCTGCGCTCAAACGCCTGCGTCTCCAGGGGAGGCCTTGGAAAATGTGTATCTATTTAGAGTATTTTCTGACTTTATTATATATACCAAGCAGAAATAATAATTTATACTTAAAAGTGATCAGAATATTTGAATAAAAATATGTAAAAGCAAACCAGTATATAGAGAAAACTGATGTAGGAAGTAAAATGTTAAAAATAAATATGCAGCTATACACACACATACACACATCCTCACCCCAAAAAAGGTCTTTGAAAAAGTTAATTTTATGTTTAAGTGGAAAAAAGAAAAAATGTAGGAGTTACAAAAGAACTATGTGGGAGGGAGAAAGTTTTGGAGACAAAGGAGAAGGCAATCATGAAAAAGTCATGGAAGACTTTACAAAATGGAGAAATTAGCCACAGACACACAAAATATAGGTGAGAAAAGAAAGAAGCATGAAGACACTGAATAAAATCATGGGATTGTGAATTCAAGTCTAGATTCAGTAAAGAAAAAGAAAAATTGAACACTAAAAGTTTAAGGTTATAAAGTCTTTTCAGTGGATTCTGAATATAAAAAATCTTTTGAATTTTACTCAGTTAACAATCTCAAATTGTGAGAAACTTCAGATAAAAGAAAGGGCATGATGGGATTCATATTTTAGAAAGATAATATTAGCAGTAGACTGGGTTGGAGAAGAAAATTGAAAAGAGCTGATAAGTAGCAGGTGAAGTGAACATTTCTTGCTTTCCCATCCACCATTTTCTGTTTCCTCCCTCCTAATGCAAAACTTTCTGTTTCATGAGATATACATTGTCTTAATTTTATTATTTACTTCCACATTACTCTTCACAAAATGTTCCATTAATTTATGGTCCTGCCAGGAATTCACAAATTTACTAATTTTTCAAATTCCTCACTAGCATTTAGTATTGCTTAACATGATTTTACTTTCCTGTCATAAAATTTTCTCTAGTTATCCTTTCTTTTTTCCCCCTTTCACTGTGCTATCAGATTTCACTTTGATATGAAAGGCAAGTGCTGTTGTTATCTGGAGTCAATCACTTTAAGTCCAGGTCATCCCTCAGGGAAGCCTGCCCTTGTTAATCCTGCTAGTCTCCTTAGTTGGCAAGAAGTAGACAAAGAAAAATTACTGAGTACACAAGTCTTAATAAGCAGATATGGGGCATCCCTGGTGGCTCAAGGGGTCAAACACAGCACTATGAAACTATCCACAGCCTCTGCAGCATGAGTTCGATCCCTGGCCAGGAATATACCCACATGGCGTAGCAGACCTCTCCTGTCTAGTCCACTGCTCCCCTCAGCAGTGTGTTTCAGTCAGTCTGCCTTCCTGTTCTGTTCCCCACTCTCTCTGGTGAATCCTCTCATCCCCACCTTTGGCCTGTACCCCAAACTGGTATGGATAAATAAATAGATCTTTCTTAAAAAAAAGCAGATATGCACAGGCTCCAGCACTGTCCTAAACCTATCCAACTTTATCCTGTGGAAAATGCTGCTTTTTTCCCACTCTGTTTTCTTTAAATTAATGTTGGTTTATAACATATAGGTTTCAGGAATACACCTGTATAAATCGACATCTGCATAAATTATGTAGTGTTCACCACGGAAATTCTAGTTTCCATAATTATACACAGAAGAAACAACTGAGAAGTTCTGTCCTGTACCCAAGAAATGCTGGCAGAGCTCCTACACCAAAGGCATCCCCTCTCTGTCACTCTGGCCCACCACTACTACTTCAGGTTCCACATTCAGTCCTCACCAGGATTCAGCTGCTCCCTGGCTTCCCAATAATTTTGTTCACACTTTCCACGTTAATTCCTTAAAACTATTCATCAATTTATCTAAGATTTATTAATCTTACACCTGACATCACTGAGATTGGGTTCTAGGGAAGGAATAAATGGCTTACAGTATTAGAAATCTTGTCTAGAGCACTTTACTTTCATTACAACAGTTGTCCCTAATTTCTATCTAAAGGTAAAATCCAGAGTTGTGGAAGTTTAGGGAAAAAAAAATAATACGTTTAATGGATATATGCCTTGGAAAAAGGGTTGCTTAATTTTGAACTTTCTTTAGAGTAAGTAGGAAATTTCTTGATATATTTAATAAAAAAGAAAAATATATACTGAGAAAGGAGTCATAGGGATTAATGATATCTGAAGATAGATGTTTGGCGAGGAAAATGCTACAATGGGATATTAAATGCTAATGATTTTAAGGCAGCACCCACCACAGATTTAAGGGCACAGCCCCAGCAAAACTGCCTTTACTTCAGACAATGGCCACAAGTTCAGGGGTCATCAGACCACACACACTTATGACAAACTGGGCAAAGGATTCTTATAATCCTTTCAGGTGTGGAAATTTAATAAAATGACTCACAAAACACAGGAAGGTACCATTATAAGATATATAAATCAGGACCAGACAAATGAAGACATAATAAGCAAGTGATCAACATTTCTAAACAGAACTGTAACACAGTTATGTCTTTAGGAAGGTATTTAGCAGAAAGGTGGATTAGACTAAGAGACTGGCAACATACCTCCATGTTAGAAGACTATCATTGCAATGCATTGAAATAAGAAGGCACTATCAAGGGATATCAAAAGAAGAGCTTCAACACCTAAGACATTTAAGAAAAGATTAAGAAGATAATTAAATAAAAAGAATCAGAGATCCAAGACCATGTACTAATTTAAGGATACTATGGATTTCTAGCTTGGGAACAGCAGATCAACTTCACATCAACGTGTTGTTTTTTTCTTATAAGAGATTTGTGCATAAGTCAGAAAAACATTTATAACTGCATGAGCAAAGTAAAACACCTTGGGCCATTGATTAAAAATATACACTTAATCTGGGAGTTAACTTGATGGTAGAATTATACTTAGGATTGGGAAAAGCCACACACAAGACAGCATGTAAGACAATGACATTTTTCCTTTAACTGTGTGAGCAGGACACTGCTGAGAGATCCTGCTCTGGGCATCCTGCACTAGCCTATAAGTTTTAGCTTCTCAGTATCGCCAGCTTCTTCACAGGGACAGGCTTTATGAGAAAGGTTTTATGAGTAAGAGGAAATCATATACCAAAGGGTCAGACTTTATGCGTAAAAGGAACAATATACCAGAATTACGACAAATGGAAGCAGGTAACAATATATATATATATATTTTTTTTAAGATTTATCTATTTATTTATACACACACTGGATACAGTCAGAAGCCTGGGAGGGTGAGAGAATTCACCAGAGCCAGAGTGGAGAGCAGAACAGGTAGACTGACGAAGTACACTGCTGAGGGGAGCAGCGGGCGGCAGGAGAGGTCTGCAAGCCATGTGGGACCCTCGCCGGGTGTCTGGGGATTGAACTGGCGCTGCAAAGGCTGCGGCCAGCTTTGCAACCCAGAGCGCAACCGTTGCGCCACCGGGGAGGCACAACAATAATTTTTGAATGGCTGCATATGATTGTTTTTATTTTTTTAATATTTCATTTTTTAATTGAGGTAAATTTAGTTTATAACATTATACATGACTTAGCTGTATAGTCACCACTATAGATACCACTTTAGAAGTGTACCTACCACCAAAGAATCCATAATCCTTCACTAGATTACTAATTATTCACTAGACTCTCTGTCCTCTTTGTAACTCATCTTCACCCTGCCCCTTTAATAATCTTAATTAAGCAAGTCATATTTCTAGTGTTTGTATTGTATTAGTTTTGTAGTTTCTTTCCTATTAATAATCCAATATGAGTGAAATCATCTGTATTTGTCTTTCCCCTTCTGATTTCACTTACTATATTCCCTATCAGTTCTCTCCATGTTGTTGCAAATGGCAAGATATTGTCTTTTATTTTTTTTTTTGTATAGTTGAGTACTAGTCCATTGTGTATATATACCACATCTGTTGTTGGGTGCTTAGGTTAGTTACATAGCTGTTAAATAATGCTTTAATGAACAAAGGAGAACACGTATCCATTCAAATTAATGGTTTTGCATTTTTTGGATAAATATCTGGAAGTGGAATTTTTGGACATATGGTAATTCACTTTTTCATATATTGAGAAACCTCCATAAAGTTTTTACATAGTGGCTGGTCAAGTCTACATTCCCAATAATAGCATATAAGTGTTCAGTTTCTCCAAGATTTGACATTTCTGGTCTTTTTGATATGGGCCACTTTCACAGATGTGAGCTGGTATCTCATTGTGCTTTTGATTTGCATTTCCCCGATGAGAAATGATGATGAGAATTGTTCATGTTGGCCATCGGTGTGCCTTCTTTAGACAAATGTCTTTTTAGCTGTTTTGAGCATTTTTTGATTAGATTTTTTTTCTTTTTGTTGTGTTTTATGAATTCTTTGTAGATATTAGATATTAGCCCCTTGTGGGATGCAAGATTTATAAACCATTTCTCCATTCAGTAAAGTGTCTTTTTGTTTTAATGATAATTTCTTTCACTGTGCAGAACATTTTTAATTTGATATATTTTCATTTCTTTATTTTTGCTTTGGTTTCCCACATCAATGCAGAAGAATTCTCAAAGGCTTCCGTGAAGCTAATGCTGTGCATTTTTGGACTTATGATTTCATTACATATTTTATAGTTTCAGGTCATACATTCAAGTCCATTATGAGCTACTTTGAATTAATCTGCATGTATAAGAAAGTGGTCTGCTTACATTCATTTGAATGTGGCTACCTAGTTTTCCAAACACCATTTATTGAATAGACTTTCTCCATGGTATGCTGTTCTGTCCTTTGCTGTAAATTAACTGTCCATTAACTATGGGTTTATTTCTGGGAACTGAATTCTATTTCTTTGATCAGTTTGTTTAAGTTTATTTCAATACCATACTTTTTTTTTTTTTTGACTACTAGCTTTTAGGTATAATTTAAAGTCTTGGCATATAATATCTCAGTTATTTTTGTTTTGTGAGGGTTGCTTTGGCTATTTGGGATCTTTAAGGCTTTCATACAAATTTTAGTAAAGTTTACTCAATTTCTTTGAAGAAAGTTGTTTGCCTTTTCATAGGCATTGCATTGTCTTTATGTTGCTTTGGGTAGGATGACTATTTTAACAATGCTAATTCTACCAATCCATGACCAGGGAATATCTTTCCATTTCTTTATGTCTCAATCTATATCTTTTAATACTATCTTAAAGTTTTCATTATATAAATTCTCTGCCTCCTTTATTAAGTTCATTTCTAGATAGACAATTCTCTTTCATGCTACTGTAAATGGGATTTTCTTAATACTTTCTAGTTGTTCATTTGCATATAGATATGCATCAGACTATTTAAAATTGGTTTTGTAGCCTGTCTCTTCACTATGCAGATTTATTGTTCCTTATATTTTTCTGGTGTAGTTTTAGGATTTTCTATGTATATTATTTTAATCTACAAATAGTAATAGTTTTACTTTTACCACAATAGGGATTCCTTTTGTAGATTTCTTTTGTATAATCACTCTCCAGATGTGACTTCTAATGCTATGTTGAACAATGATGTTGAGAGTAGGCCTCTTTGTCTTCTACCTGATCTTAGAAGACAATCTTTCATTTTTTTCACCATTGAGTATGTTATTTCCTGTGGGTTTTACTATATATGATCTTTATTATGTTGACGTATATTCCTTGTATCCATTTAATTGAGTTATTTTTACATAAATGGGTGCTGGGTATTTTCAAATTCTTTCTCCAAATCTTTTCAGATGATCATATGTTTTTTATCTTTCCTTTACTGTTGGTGAATTTTGTTAACTGATATGCCTATTTTAAACCACCCTTGAATTCCTGGAATATAACTCACTTGGTCATCTTGCAAAATCTTTGTAATGTATCATTTAACTTTGTTTTCCTAAGATTTTGTGGAGAATTTTTGTACCTGTGTTTATCAGGGTATTGGCTTATAGCTTTCTTTTTTCTGTGTGATATCCTCATCTGATATGGGTATCATGGAAATGTTAACTTCATAAAATATATTTGGAAGCATTCAAATTTTGGAATAATTTGAAAAGGACAGATATAAGTTCATCTTTGAAGGTTTGTAAATACTAGTGGCCTCACTTGTTCTAAAAGTATTGTAAAAGACAGTCATGCTTTCAGCTGATAAAATGATTTCTAACTAAAAAAGATAACCAGAGTCAGGGATGGATATTAAATAATGGAAAAGAATCGGTGCATCAGGAAGACATAACACTCATCAATATAGGTGTGTATCACATACAGGTGCATGGAAATATATGAAACAACTAAAACGAAATCTGGAAAAAGACACTGACAGCAACACATAGTAATATAGACTCCAGCACCCCTTTATATCAGTGGACAGGCCAGCCAGATAGAAAATCAACAAAGACACAATTGTCTTAAATGAGGAATTACATAAGATAGTTTTAATGGATATTTAAGGACACTGCACTCCAAAAGAGTGCCAATTCTCAAGTGCACATAAAACATTTTCAAGGATAGACACATGTTGGATCACAAAACAAGTGTCACTAAATTTGTAAAGATTGAAATCATATCAGATATATTTTCTGATCATAATGGAATCAAACTAGAAATGAAAAGAACAAAAGTCAATCAGGAAAAAAAATATCAAATATGTGAAGACAAAACAACATGCTATTAATGACTATAGAATTAACAAAGGAAATCAAAGGAGAATGAACTGCCTGTACCTATATGACTCAGAAAAGGCAGTACTAAAATGGAAGAATGTGGCAATATAGGCTTACATCAAGAAACAAGAAAGAATCAAATAATATGTCCTTAACCTTAAGGAAAATAAGATTCTTTTTAGTTGCTCATAGATTTGTAAGTTTTCTGCAAGAAAATAATGGTGCTGCCCCTTCTTAGAATTTTTTCAGCAACCACAGAAACACTGCAATGCAGTAGATATGAAGGATTATTCCTCTACTAAAGAAAAAACTAGGATTTGAATTATTTTTGAGGGGTAATTTGAGCCCTAAGATAGTATTTTTTGCAAAATTGTTAAGAACATAAATGACAACCTTAACATATAACAGCTGCATACCTGCATGCTGAGAATGAATGCATTATGCAGCTTTGGAGTGCAAATGCATGTTTATCAGAGATCAGTTCAAAAACTGAAAATACTCCATAAGCCAGACAGCTGGAAAAGAATCCTGGGAGAAAGGGTAAGGTTTCCTAAGGGAGTAAACGGATAACAAATTAGTGATAATGATGGGAATACCTAGCACTAATATGCTTAAAAGTCTTATAGTTTCTTAAAAGTTCCTTAAAAGACACAAACATAAGTGCAAATTAAATTAATGTTCTGTGCTTATTTCATTATACCATACGTAGACTTTCAGTGAAAAAAGCAAGAGTATATAAAAGTAGCATTTTAACTCAAAAATCAATAGAAAATATTACATATAAAGAGTATATGCCACAGAACATGTTTTCAGATGTCTTTTTAACTTCATTTGTTCCTGAGATTTAAAACACACTGTAAGAATTAAAGAGTCTCTCTCAGAGGCTTCAATTCAAGTTTCCCCCCTGGAGGTATCTTTCAGGACACAGGCAACAACATCAAGCCCAAACTTTTCCTGGCTTGTGTCTTTTTTGTTTTTAACATCACTTTTCATTTTTGCACAATGTATGCATTTTCATCTTGGTTATAGTCCCTATACAATTCCCACCCCCCTTTGTTCTGATCCTACTCCTTCCTCCCCCCTCTGTAGTGTGTCTTTGGTTTATAGTTGCTTGTTGAAAAAGACTGATTATAATAAAGTAAAAATCAAAATCAACTGGCTTGTGTCTTTTCATCCTGAGCTTTGATAATACTGTGTCACTTGTATTGATTAACCATTCACTTTAAACATTCTTTTCCAGGACTTTTAAACATAGATTGTAGCAATGTAAAGAAAAGAGAATTTTCAATACAAATTCAGTGTTGGTTGTGCCCTCAATAAACCCACTAGAAGTCATCTTTCATGATTTATCATATATTTTTGGGTTACTTTCTGTTACTACTATCTAACCATATTTTTATATTAACTAAAATAAATATACTTAAAGGAAAATAAAGCTTTTCTTTCATAGTTTGATCTATTCTAACATTTTATACAAGTCTATTTACTGTTTTTTTTAATGATTAGCCCTAATATTCTTATTGTGATAAAATATGTATTACATAAAATTTGCCATTTTAGCCATCTTTTAATGTATGATTAGTGTCACTGTTGTATATTACTACTAATTCCAAAATGTTTTCATCATCCTAACCGGAAAATCTGTGCCCAGTAAGCAGTAGCCCACCATTTGACACTTGCCCTCGCTCCTCCTGCTAACCTCCAATCTACCTTTCTGTCTGTATGAATTTGCCTACTAGAAATTATTTCACATAAGTGGAACCATTGAATATCTGTCATTTTATGTTTGGATTATTTTCCTCAGTATAATATAACAAGCATATGAAAACCATTCCTTCATATTTATTGATTTGATAGTTTATACAAGAAAAGTTCTTACAGGGGCCTCCCTGTTTGCCTAGGGGCAAGTCTCAGCACTATCACCACTACAGCCTGAGTTCCATCCTTGGCCAGGGAGCTAACCCACATATGGAACAACAGACCTCTCCTGTCTTGCCCGCTGCTCTCTTGGCAGTGTATTTCAACAGATTAGCCTGTTCTGCTCCCCACTCTGTCTCTGGTGAATCCTCTCATCTCTCACACCCCTTGTACCTCTGGCATACACCCTAGTTCTTCTATGCAAAAATAAATGAAATTTAATAAAAAAAAAGTTCTTACATATTGAGCATTTTAAATCTATTTTGGTGTATGACACAAATGTGCTCATATGCTTGGAATCTGACATTTGATAAATTATCACTTAACTACATATTAGAACTTAAGTAGAACTATATGAACAGTGGATAGAAAACTTCCTATATTTATTTATTTATTTTTAAAGATTTATTTATTTTTATACTAGAGCTGGGGTACAGGCCAGAGGCGCGGGAGGGTGACAGGATTCACCAGAGATAGAGTGGTGAGCAGAACAGGCAGATGGATGAAATACACTGCTGAGGAGAGCAGCGGGCGAGGCAGGAGAGGTTTGCCATGCCATGTGGGAATCTCCCTGGCTGGCCAGGAATCAAACCCACGCTGCACAGGCTGTGGATAGCTTCCCAGCGCTGAGCTCAATCCACTGCGCCACCAGGAAGGCCCAAACTTCCTATGTTTAAAGGCAAAGGTTGAACAAGATCATTTCTATTATCTTTGGAGTTTTAACATTCAGTTATAATATTTATTCTGTCTCAGCATTTTATAATTTAAGTTTGTTGATATTCCCAAAATATCCCATCCAGATTAATATATTGTGCCTTTACTTTGTTTTTATTCACTTTACAAATAAGTTTTCTCTATTCTGATAAAATCTATTACGATCTAGATCAAACTACATATTTTTGGTGAGTTTCCTCTCTAATCAGCCTTATCTTCTAATTTCTAACACAAAAAACAGTTACATTTGCAATAATGAGAAGGATAAGGAACTAATATACTCTTACTACTCAATATCTGGCTATCAGACATGTTACTATTCTTGTACCTAAACCTCCCAGAGTTTCATGTGGTTGGGTAACTTACCAATGGTGAAAAATAGAGGGTATAATGGCAAGAATGTGACTTGATAGGCAACAAAATATATTTGAGCTCTTCCTACATGCAAGAAGAAGGTAATTTTAACTTAACCAAATTTGAGGTTAATATTTGAGTCTGCTTTGCTTTTATGTTGGTTTAAGTGCTATTAGCTTGTCTTTTTCTTATCTAATTCTTACAACTAGAAATGTCAGCTGATTTGGTAATTTTTTAGAACATGACAGGGCAGCAGATCAGAGATGTTCTGTGTAAAACATCTTGGACTCAGCGGATAGGAGTATGGAAAGAATTGTCACTAGTCTTAAAATTAAATCTTTTGAGGGAAATGGGAAAGTATAAATGATTGCGTAACTCTTGAACAATAAGATCTGGTCAAGATTACCTGAGTTTTCTGCATTTCTATATTGTTTTGTTTGAAAGCCAAAGCCTTCTTAATAGTAAAATCATATGTTCATTCTCTCTGCTAGTGCATCTTGTCTTACATCTCCCTCAAGGAAATATTTTCAGAGAAAAGCCAAATATCATATGAAAGTATTTAAATAACAACTCACCTCCTACATGTCACTGATCCCATCTTGTGTTCTACCCACTGTCAGTTGTTGCGGTCATATTGATTTTTATATCCCCAGAATGCATCATCGAAACTAATATATTAATAAATGCAATTAGAATTGAAGAATAATCATGAGATCAAATTAACAAATCAAGCATCCTGTGTCTATTACTCATTAAGTTCATGGAGTAAGTATACCTAATATAATTCAGTTTTTTATATGCTGACAGAATTTTCTTCACAAAGATATGTTTATATAGCATTTTCACTAGCATGAGGAGGAACCATACCTGACATCCATTGCCTTGTTGTACTCTGACCAGTTGCAATTTTTTATGAATCTTAAGGGTAAAATAAGGTATACAGTATAAATTGATGGAAATTCATGAACAGAACGGAAGCTTGCTGTCTCATTTGGGGACTGAACCCCTGACCTTGGCCTCATTAACACCACGCTGTAATGAGCTGAGATAATAGGCCCAGATTGTTACACCAGCAGGTATCAAATCTGAATTAATTCAGCCATTACTTGTATTCATTGGAATGAACATTTTTAAGAATACAATATTCAGGCATATATATTTCCCAGTATTTCTGATACAATGCATTTTCACATTCTGATGTTTGGGTTGATAAGGTAAACAAAAAAATCAACTTATTATCCAATTTATACTAAGTCATTTCAAGTAGGTTACTGAATTGCTGCCCCATAAGAGATTTTTGTGGCTAGTTGGCCCAGTGCCAGTAGATCAGGAACACAAACAGGTCTTAATAATATCTAAGTCTAGTGGAAATTCCAATTTAAGCAATGTAATTAACTTGAGAGGAAAAAACAAAATACGCAGTGATTTTTACCACACGTTATGGAAAATTCTGAGCCATATTTGGAAATATGGTCCATGGTCTATGTTTGTTCAGTTTTACAGAAAATATAGCCATGCCCATTTGCTATTCTATCATTACTTTCACAGTATAATACAGAGTTAGGTACTTGCAACCAACATAACACAAAATCTAAAATTTGTATTATTTGGCCATTTGCAGAAAATTTTTTTTCTGAATGCTAAGCTATCATAATTTTTAACTTTTACCCAGAAGACTCATTTTTGTCTCTGTAATAAAGTCTGTAATGAAAAGTTTGTAGAGATGTAGGTTCAGAACCTCATTGCCAGTCTTGATGCTTCCTATTGATTCATAATCATTTAACTTATTTTGGTCTTGATTTCATATTAAACAAATATACTTTATTGTATTAACTGTTATCTAAAATAGTCTTTACTCTAAATGTATAATTAATTTTACATTTACAATTTTGTGAACCTGGAAATAAATAATATATATATCCTAAAGAGTTATGATCTCTCCAAACTGTCACACTCTGTCTGACATTCCATCCTTGGTAATCTGGAGGGGGCACTGAGTCACTACCACTACCACCTAACAGAGTAACAAATCAGACAGCCCAAATGCAGCACTTCTGAAGAGTTATGAAAACCAGAGGAGCAACTCGGATGCACTAAACAGGAGAGTATGACCTCCTACCAAGCTCTGCAAAATTCAAGTCTCTTCTGCCATTAGTGATCTTATATACATTCTACTCCTATTAGTTAGTGAAGTGAACTGATGGTCAGTGATGTTCATCTTCCCTATACTGTCCCAATTGTCCTGATTCTCCATGATAGAGATTCGGATGCTAACTACTTTGGAATAGAACTGCAATATTTTATGTTCTTTATTACAATATGTGATGGCTGACATTTGGTAATTTGGGGCATGAAAATTTTCACAATCTCACATAGATAGATGCTAGTTAGGGTCAAGACATCATTTTCAACTGTATCACTAAGTCTCTAAAACAGGATTTGCTTATTCTGTATTTGTTATGATCTCTCTTAACAGTGGAATTATACATGAATTAATTGAGATGAGGGTGGTAATATAATAGTGAATGAAGAAGGATACTTATAAATATTTCATTAATTATTTTATTTCTTAAAATAATTACCATGGGGAATTGAATTGCCTATTATCCCATATATGAAGAGATTTACTATTTTATTGAAACCAAAGGTCTTGATACATTTGTGATTATTGATTGGTAAATCAGCCACTACAATTCATCTTATAACCTTATTATCTTATGTATTTGGGGGAAGAATTAAAAAATGCAGATGTCTTGACTTCACATATATGAAGTCAATCCTTTGTTCAAGTTCATTAAAATTTGTCTTTGCCAAGTCAAGGAGAGATTTAATTCTGTAATGACCCCAGCAAGTCAAGTAAAATAATTCATAATTTAGGGTACTATATTCTACTTATTAGAGATTGAACTAAGAACTCTTTCTAGCCTCCAATGTTCTTTAACATCCTTGGATGAGAATTGTTAGTTTGATGCTGAGGTACAGCAATATAAAATAGGAATAAAATTTAATTGTTGCTTGTACATCTTATTTAATACAAAAACAGTTCTGTCTTTTGGCATCTTAAAATTTCTGATTCTTTATGACAAAAAAAATTGCTGAGGGATAATCTGATTAAAATATTCTGCATTACATTAAATATGTGCCAGAACAGATATTCATGAAAAATGCCAATCTCTTTGTTCATAGAAGATTAATTTCTATACCCCATTTATAGGATGAGAAATTATAATATTGTTTAAAATATGCTTTATTAAATAAGTTATCTCACAATTTGTTATTAATATTCATTGATAAGATTAGTTAGTTTCATTTTTCCCCTGAGTCATCCAGTTTTAGAGTTTAGAAAGAACTATAAACCATAAGCTCAGCTTTTCCAGAAATTTCCAAAAAAGAGTCATAATAAATGTATGAGATTGACACCTGTGTCCCAGACACCACTTGAGAGCATAAATGAAGGATGTAAGCAGAAGCAATAAAACATGGATATTAATGAGAATTATCCCCACACAGAGTCTGTACAGGCAGCTGGTCACAGAGAAATGGCAATGAGGTAAAATGGTGAATACCAATGACAAGATAAAACCACAGGGTAAAGGCCTGGAAAGGAAACAAACACAATTTGGGAAAGGTTCCCCAAGTCTATGAAAAATCCAAAAGGGTCTAATTAAAACCAAGGATAAAGGAAAGTGGGAATAAAATAGCAAAATTCAGGTAAAACAGATGACTTAAAAAAGGAGTTTAATTAAATATTAAACAGTTAATTCCATAATTATACTAAATTTGCAAAAGTTTTTGACAGTTCATACCGAGAGTCACGCACAGGGTTTTGTTTTGTTTTCAATGTTAACTACAAAGAAAGCAAGTGCATTGGATCTTACTAAAAGCACGAAAGAACTAATGTAATTTAAAGAAAATCTGAACCACCCATGTGTAGGATGGACTATGATCATGAAGTTGCCTGAGCAGATGTGAGGAGTAAAAAAGTCATAAACAAGTTCTCAGGGTGCTACCATTAAAACTACTTATAAAATTACTAATGCAATATGAGATTCAACTATATAAAAGGGACATCATACAAAATAATAAAAAAAAAACTTCTACACAGCACAAGAAACTATCATTGAAATGAATAGACATGCTACCAAATGGGAGAAAACATTTGTCTAACATACATTTGACAAGAAGCTAATAGCCAAGAGCTTTTACAAAGTGAACTCATATATTGCAAAAAATATCAAACAAATAATCCAATCAAAAATGGACTGGAAAGCTAAAGAAACACTTCTGCAATGAAAACATACAGATAGCCAATAGGCACATGAAAAAAAAGCTCATCATTCCATATAATTAAGGAAATGTCAATCAAAAACAAATGATATACTACCTCACACCTGTAAGAATGGCCCATATGGAAAAACAAACAACCAAGCAAAGGAACAGCAACTATTGGAGAGGGTGTGAAGAAAAAGGGCAATATAATTAGAATGTGGATTGCCCCAGGCCTTATGGAAAACAGTATGGAATTTTCTTTAAAAATAAAAAAATACAGCAATTCTGTTCCTAAATATCTACCTGAAGAATACAAAAGCACAAATTCGATGGGATAGATGCACTCCAGTTATTATTGCAGTACTCTTTATAATAACCAGGTTATGGGACAACCTAAGAACCCAAAGAGAGGAGTGAGTAAAGAAGATATATTTTAAATATAATTTAAAATATAATGTGTATACACACACACACACACAATGGAACTCTACTCAGCTATACCAGATTAAATCTTGACATTTGCAACAACATGGATGGAACTGGGGTGGGGGTAATGTTAAGCAAAATAAGTCAGAAGGAGGAAGACAAATACTTGGTAATTCACTGATATGTAAATATAGAGAAACACAGAGGAATAAAAGCATGACAATATATTTCAATTTGCCAACTCTGGGTACAATAGACATTTCACATTTTTCTGCATACTCTTTAGAGTGAAAGCAGTTATATTCTAGTATGTCATTCTCCTAAATGATGTAGAGTTATGTATGTGTGAGGTTTGAGAATGTAAAAGAGGTAGTGATTAATACTCTAGGAATATAATATATACTGTATATACAATTTCTACATGGTAATACAGAAGAGCAGATCTTTAAGAATGAATTGCATAATTTATCATTTTAACTTGACTGATTTTTATAACTTTACATAATTCTGACAAATTTCAGTTAAAATATCATTTCATTAAAAATATTTATTTCAAAATTAAGGCAACTATATTTATATTTAACTATATGCATTAATTAGTGAAAAATTATTTCTCTTGCCTTGACAAATATAAGCCGCTTTCTGTCACTTTTCATTTTACTGCTTAGTGCCTTTTAATACACACGTATTTTCTTATGTCAGTGAATACCCAAAGATAAAAATAAACAAGACTGCTAATTTTTTCTTTATTTGCTCATATTTAGATAAGCCAACTCCATGATTCTCTAATGCCCTGAGTTATATATGGGGAAAGCTTGCTGAGCGATTTTGTTGATATTTTACATATCAGAATAATCTGCACAGCCAAGAGGCACTAAAGTGTTAATGCAATTAAATTCTTAATTCCAAGTCCAAATATTTTACTTCCCAGTAGTAAATCTTGCTTATTAAGTATGCAGCACATGTAAGCCAAAATAATCCTCTCTAATCTAGGGCTCTCTAGGGTCCTTATTTGACCTTTTTGTTCTGATAATCAAAATATTGTAATTGGTAAAAACTATGTATTTCTATATTGTTATAACTGGTGTGGTTTAATAATCAGTAACTCCATAATATTTTTCAAGTTGATAAAAGAATTACTAAGAATTATTGAAATAAGAGACAATTCTGAAATGATACAAACATATACACACAAAACACACACAATAGTTAATATACATGTATTATTTATAGATTTTACTGAATGATGTGATACCAATTCCCTAACTGGTACAATAAAAAAATGTTTACTTGAGAGTCGAGGTGGCGTTTAAAGCTGGATTTCTTAAATCTAAGGTCTGGGATACTCATTTAAACATTCTCTTATGGTCTGTCCAAAACCATCTGCCATCACTTATGGAAAGTTATTAGCATATTGTTTGAAGCACTTGAAATGGTCTGCTGAGGCTTCTGAACCTACCCTCAACAAATCCTCCTTTTCTCATCTGTTGCCATCATAGAGTACCATGGACTCTGTGTGGAGTAATTTCCTTAGTAAGCAACAGGTAAGAAAGACTTGAGCACTAGTGACATACTAGAATAGGTGGGAAGTGATGAATTTTGAATATTTACCACTATTTATTTTAAGTATAATTTATTGAAGTCTTAATAACATGTAAAGTATGAAAACATGACAAATGGCTCCAACACCAATAAATTAGTATAAGTTGACTTGGCCACACCCACTGCTTGTGTGTGTGTGTGTTTTCGGCAATTGATTATTAGTGATTTTGAAGCAAACAACTAAATTGACATAAAATTTTAATTATAAGTGATTTCTAATACTTAATTTCCTCTTTGAGAAAGTCCACAGTGATTAGTCAATTTCATTCCAACAGCAATTACCAGTTACCCAATTGCAGTGAGGAAGAGGATTTAGCAGGGAGTGAGGGTAGGGGAAAACAGAGAGAGAGACAGAGAAAGGAGAGGAGTTGCTTCTATAAAAGGGAAGATAGCATGAACTTGGAGGGAAGAGTGCTATGGGGGAGAATATAAATAGATATAATCTTTATAACTCTTTCCAAACAGGACTGGTAAGCAAGATCTGACTGAATCGAGCCCAGGTAACATTGCCCACATTATGCATCTTCAATGAAAAGGCCTGAAGTAGAGTCATTTCAGTGAAGTTTGATGTAACTTGCTTAATGTAACCCTAACCCGCATTTTGTTTCCCTTTTCTTATTACACTACTTATTTTCTTTCTTCTCTACTCCTTCACACCCCAGTTATTCAAAGTGTACCATCAAATTCTCTCCCCACAATCTCTGGCACAATCTCGAAAATACACATAGAAATCAATCACTGTTTTTCTTTGCTCAAACTACACAGAAATATACAACTCCAAGTTATTTAACTACTAAGTTCCTATTACATTTTCTTCTTCAGAATCTATTGAAGTGTACTTTCAGAATTCAGTGGTAATTCTTTATTCATAATTAAAGACAATTCAGCATTTATCTCATTGAAAATAAAATACATGTACACATAAATATAAAAATTTTGTTGCAAAAGGGATTTTTAGAAAAATCTCCTAAGAAGAATGAAGCTATAGCTTAATTTACTAAAATTGGAACCACAGTGTATTTTCCATCTTCCTTAAAGGAGAGGGTTGTTTCACCTCTATGTTACCTGCTGAAAATCGTTTTATCATTAGCTAATTTATTTGAAGCTAATTTTGCTACTTAGATCTACAGGCCTAACATATATCCACTAACATATATCCACTAACATATATCCACTCAGTGCATACATGTGCATATACATACATATCTAAATAAATAATAGAGCAATTTTTTATTGTCTTATTTTGCACCCATGTTTTGCAAATGAAATATTCAGTTACAAAATGTAATAGAGTATGATGAACTACTCCCTTTCCCCAAGTATTCTTATAATCAAAATTAACTATTTTTAAAATTAAAAACTCTTCTAAAATGTATAGATTTTTTTGAGTTGAATTGTATCCTGCCCAAAGGTATTGATATCCTAATCCTTAGTCCCTGTGCATGTTACCTATATGGGAATAGGATTTTTGCAAATGATCAAGATGATATGAAGGCATTAAAGTGGGTCTTAATCCAATATTCTCATATTCCTATAAAAGTGTATTTTTAGATACAGAGACAAATATGGGAAAGGTGAAGACAGAGATTGGAGTAATGCACTGAAAGCCAAAAGAAACCACAAAGAATGAAGGGAAATCACCAGAATCTAGGAATGAGGCATGGAGGGTTTCCTCCTTTAGAGCTGTCAGAAGGAAAGAATTCTTGGACTTGGCCTTTCACCTTCTGCACTGTGTGATAATGCATTCTTGTTTAAGTCACCTAGTTTGTGGTATTTGGAAATGGCAGCACTTGGAAGCTAATATGCATATAGATAAATGATAAATTCAGGTCAAGTTGCAAATTAAAATATGTGGAGGAGGTACTTAAGCAATGCTATTCAAAAAGTGTATTCTAGCATCAGGAAACATAGAATTAACAATATATTCATTTTTCATTCACTCATTCATTCATTCAACAGCTATTTATTAATAATTTGCCTATGATATGCCAGTGACTAGGTCTTTGTTCTGGCTACATCAGAGGGACAAGAGTTGTCAGGAGATGATTACACAGAGATGCTCATTTTTCTGGGACATCCATTAATTATGTTATACCTTTATATATATATATATATTTAAAGATTTATCCATTCATTCATTCATTCATTTATTTATTTAGATAAGAGCCAGGGTACAGGCCAGATACACGGGAGGGTAAGAGGATTCATCAGAGACAGAGTGGGGAATAGAACAGGCAGACTGACAAAATACACTGCTGAGGGGAGCAGCAGGCATGACAGGATTGGTCTGCTGTGCCAAGTGGGACCCTCGCCGCGGTGGGATTGAACCGGCGCTGCAGAGGCTGCGGACAGCTTCACAGCACAGTGCTCAACCGCCTGCGCCACCAGGGGAGGCCTACCTTCATAATTTTCAATGACTTACCTCTCAAAAATGTCCTGTAATGAATGATAAATTATATGATTGTACTACACTGAGGTCACAATAAGGAAGTATAGATGTTATCAGTATACATGATATCAGAATAATGGTTTTAAGAGGGAAGAATGAGCCATTCTGGGTCAAAAGAATTGTTCTATGAATCACATGGAGAAAGAGAGGAGGAAAGAGTAGAAACAGGAAGAAGAATTAAAAGGTTGCATAACACATTTGAAACACTGATGGGTTCTGAAAATTAGAAATGCCTCTATCTGCCTTGTGGGAGCTAGCAGTTTGTTACTAAAATAAAACAAAGTTTAATAAAAATAAACGTAATTATGTCATAATAGAAATATTAACATACATTTTTTCTCATAGTAGAATTTACAGGGAAACATTGTTTCCTAATATCTCTTTGGCAGTTCATGCAGATATTTCCCATCTTGATTTATGAGGTTGGTCATTGGTCTACATTTGTGGGAACTGATCCATGTCAATCTAATGCCCATTAGTGTCTGATTAATTGACTTTGTTACAGGTATAAATAATGTGGAGTCAGCACCTCTTCATCCTAGAAACTAAAGAGTCTAGAGACTCTGAAACCAAAAGTAACCTGTACTTTACACTGCTACAGTAGAATTTGTCTCAGTTTGCTTTGCTAGCTCTGAGATCATTTAGTGTCCAGTCTCAAAACTCTTTCCAGACCCCTCACTCACTGCTTGGTGGTTGATTTCAGTGAGCTTGAGCCATTTTCCTTCTGTCTGTTACAGAGTAGCCCCGATATAAAATGGGTTGCCTGGCTGTGGGTCTTCACCCGCACGCTTAAAAGGGACTTATTAATACTCCACTACAGGCACACACAAAAGGTTAATAAAAGGCTTATTTACAAGGGAAAGGGAAATGAGGAAATGTACAACTCAGGGAGAAAATAGGGAAATAAAGTCTTTAATGTGTCCTACCTGATCCGCCGACCTGGAAACCCAATGGCACTCTGAGAGCTGGCCAAGCACTGCGAGCTGGTGGAGAGCCAAAAAGGGAACCCCCCAAAGCCCACGTGTCTGGTTTTATACCAAACCTGGCTGCTTAACCCTACCCTCAGGTCCCAGCCACCTTCTCTTTGGTGGTGATGGGATTTGTCTTTCCCAAAGTCCTGATGGCTTTGGTCTGGAGTCGGGGTGGAGTCCACAAAGCCTGTATGGAATTAGCTTTAGGGCATCCTTTTCCCCCTAACATGTCCACTAGCAAAAAGTGCAGAATGAATTTACTTCAGTATCTGTTCTTAACCTGTCCCATTCCTAGTTTTGCTTCTTGTCCTTGCTTTTGCTTTCTGATCACATCTTAAAGAATCAAGCCTCTACTTTCAACAGTGTCTCTCAGCCCTGGACTCTACAAAATTCTATAGCAAGTACTTGATCAAGTTGTAATTTCCTCCCACACTAAACTACCTGCCTGGTCTGAGATGAAGCAAAATCTGAGAGCAATATTCAAGTCTTATATGTATATAAATCATACAAAGATTGAGCAATCCATCTTAGCATCGATCAGATAGCAAAGGATATATCTTTAAAATTCTGACATGAGAATTTCCAGTTAGTAGTAGAAATGAGAAAAAATAACAATATCTATAAGACCAGAAAATATAGAGATACTGACAATGAAATCTATTTCAATAGGTTTTCTATTTAATGATTACTAATTTCCTTACATACCTTTCCCAATAAACTGTTATCTTCTTTAGAATGAAATTCTAGATCCCAAACATCACCTACAACAGAATTTGGGAGATAGTATGACTTTATAAAGAAGGGCTAAATTAAAGATGGGGGGAGGAGAGGAAGCAAAGAGGAAAGGGGCTCATTCCTCATCTTATATTTCCCTGTGCTTTGATTAGCTCCATCCTGTGACCTTCCAAGCCAAACACATTTTAATGCACAGATATCTCTAGGCTGTAATGAGGGACAGAGACCATGTCTGTTTTGTTCACAGTTGAATCTGCTCCTCCTAACACAAGGTATGTGCACAATAAGTATTTGGTGAGTGAATGAATCCAATATAGATTAGTAAAGGAAGTAATATGTAAACGTTAATTTGCATTAAAAAAACAGAGGAAATTAATGGGGTCTCCCCGGTGGTGCAGGGGTTAAGTCTTAGTGCTATCACCACTACAGCCTGAGTTAGAAGCCTGGCTAGGGAACTAACCCACAGGGTGCAGCAGACCTCTCTTGTCTTGCCCACCGCTCCCCTCAGCAGTATATTTCAGTGAATCTGCTTGGTCTGCTCCCCACTCTGTCTCTGGTGAATCCTCTCACCCTCTGCACCTCTGGCCTATACCCCAGTTTTTGTGTGCACAAATAAATAAATCTTTTTAAAAAGTTGAAAAAACTGAGGAAAAGAAATACAATTTTAATATGTCCACTAACTTTTTTTTTTTCAATTGAAGTAACACTGGTTTACATCATTGTGTATTAGAGGTTAGGATCTCCCCACTCAGGTGTTATCACTTACCACCAAGACACCCCATAGTCCAACCCGAAAGGTAACTGTGCTCCCTTCCCACCTTGATTTGCCCACTCCAATCTCCCCCATCTCCTTTTCATAGCCTCAGTTCTACAGTCAGCTTTCTAGATTTAGTTCCTAGTTTGGCTTTATCTGATCCTTTGGTATTTGTCTTTCTAGTATTTGTCTTTCTCTTTCTGACTTATTTTGTTTAGCATAATCCCCTCCATTTGCATCCATCATTACTATTGTCAGGGGGGAGATGCAAATCAAAAGCACAATAAGATACCATATCACATCTGTGAGTATAGTCCAATTCAAAAAGATGGGGGGGGGCTGGGAAAAGGAGGGCTTGGAGTAAAAATAAGGGGGTTGTAATTGTATGGGGAATATAAAAATAAAATTTAAATTAAAAAAGAAGAAGCAAACTCTTGTATGCTGTTCATGGCAATGTAAATTGTTTGCAGCATTATGGAAAGCAATATGGAGATTTTTTTAAAAAATTAAAAATAAAATTTCCTCCCCCCAAAAAACCCAAAAAGACCAAAGACAACAGGTGCTGGCCAGGATGTGAACAAAAAGGAACTCTTTTACACAGTTGGTGGGAATGTTAGATCGATCCAGCCTCTGTGGAAATAGCATGGAGGTTTCTCAAAATATTAAAAATAGATCTGGTATATGAGTCACGAAGTCCACTCCTAGGAATCTACCAGAGAATATGAAATCACTAATCCCAAGGGAATCATACATGCCGATGGGTCACTGCAGTACTATTTATGATATCTAGGCTATGAATGTGTCCTTAGACTATAACACAATTGATCCAGGACAATTTTAACTTAATAAACTATAATTACTGTGTTTTATTCACTTAAAATGCTTTATTGGTAACTTTTGATAGAAGATTTGAATTCTATTCTATACTGGATAATTGAAAAATCATAGTATAGTTTTACAGAGAAATAGCAGTGATAGACATAGTTTATGTTTTAACATTTCAAAATGGTTCAGATGGAAGCTATTTATAGGCTACCTATCTCCATTAAAATACACTGATATGATTTTGAAAACTAATTAGACATTATTTTTTTCAAAAAGAAAAAATAGTTTTAAATTAATTAAAATATGATATTTTAATAAATGATGAGATAGCTAAATAAAGGAACTTTATTCTAAGATCCTTGAGGGAAGAGTTTGTTTCTCAGATGTGAAAACGTGTGGTCTCTCACAATTTTCAGTATGTTCTTTTTGTCACTCAGTAACTTTTTGATGATGTTAATTTGACACCAATGAAATAAAAATCCATCTAGTAAATGCAAGTTAAATATAGTAATTGAAAGCATACCTTTGATTTTGTGCCCTCCTATATTGGGCTACTAGCCCTTAATCTTCAGGATAGTCAAAGTCAAAAATCAATTATATTTCCTATACATGCATTTTCTTTTGAAAACATATCTTTTAATTAAATCTACTTTAATCTGGAAGAGTTCCCTCAGTCTTTATTGTATTTCAAGACATTATAATTTTTGGAACTTTCAACACAGTATTTGATGAAATGTCCCTCAATTGGGATATTTCTAGTCTATCTTAATTATTAGATTCAAGTTAGGTCATTTTTGCTTTGGTATTTGATTCTTCCCATTGCATTGTATCAGGAAGACCATGATGCTAGTCAGTTCTGTTTCTGGTGATATTAATTTGACCTATTGGCTAAAGTAATGCTTGCCAGATTTCTAATCTGTGAATTTACTATAACATATGCAGTCTAATAATATTTTTTAAAGATTGATTTATTTATACAAGAACTGGAATATAGGCCAGATGTGCAGGAGGGTGAGAGGATTCACCAGAGACAGAGTGGGGAACAGAACAGGCAGACTGACTGAAATACACTGCTGAGGGGAGCAGCGGGCGAGACAGGAGAGGTCTGCTGCACCATATGGGTAGCTCCTTGGCCGGCCAGCATCGAACCCGTGCTGCAGAGGCTGCAGACAGCTTTACAGTGCTGTGCTCAACTGCCTGTGTCACCAGGGAGACCCATTCTAATAATATTTTTTGACAAAGTTTTTCTAAATACCTATGTTATTTTTGGATTTGTGTAACTTCAGGACAATATATATTGTTTTAATTAGGACATCTGCAATAGGCAAATATGTGCATGGTACCTTGACCTATAAAAGTATCAACACAAAATATGAGAATAAATGTGTTCATCATTTAAAAAAAATCAATGATGCAAAAACATGTAGGGACATACAAATAAAAAGGGAATAAAAGGACAAATCTTCAGAACAATCTTTTTAAAAACCTTTCTAGTCCAGACTTGACAGTGTCTGGTAATTTTACTGTTCTTTTTGATGTTATCCCGGAGCACATATATTACATATTACTTAATATATGATAAAGAATGAAGGATTTCATATATCTTAATAGCTATTGTACTTTCTTGGGTTAAACAAGGTGAGTCTTTCCTCATGTATCATACACTTCACAGATCTAGGTCATAGTTACTTCCTTGAAGTCTTGATGTTCTCACTTGTCTGGTGATTCATATATTTCACTATTAATTGGAGAGATATTATCAGCTTAAGTGAAATTTTAGAATTTCTGGCCTGATGCACCATCCCAGGAGAATAGAAAGCATGTTATATTGTACAGATAACTTTGTAATTATTTCGATTTACCATAGCACAATCTTTACACCATGTAGCAATTACTGAGCATGACCACAAAATAATGTTCTCTTTTCCCACAGTTCCTCCAGCATAAATCAGAGTAGAAAGCCTACAGTTATCATAACTTAGTGTATAAATTAAATAAATTCTGGTATCAAATTTCCATAAAATTACATGGCATAGCATATTTTCTATAGTCAAAAAACTTTCTAAGTCAAGGTCAATCTTCTAGGATTTTGCTATTTCCTTTTTAGCACAAAACCTGTTTATTATAAAGGAGCAAAAATCACACATCTCAGCAGGATAATTTAGATTTTACATTCCTAAGTGAAACATGCCTGGATTTTTCAAATCTAAGAAAGCTGTTTGTTTTTCTAATTAGATATTCTGAACGTTTTATTGAAATTTGATTCCTGAGCAAACAATAGGAAAAAGGAAACATTGCTAAGCAGGAGAAAAATAACTGGAAATCTTTACAGCAAATAACAAAAAAATCTTGTTATTTGATTTATTTTTACCATGTGGAAAAAAAAATCATTGTAGGTGATTGTGAGAAGAGTAATCATGCCTTATCAGCAAAGCAAAACTGAGAGAGTCTGGTAGACCCAATTCTAAAAGACAAGACTGAATTTCTGATGTTCAAGTTGGAAAGCTTACTTGGCTATACATATAAAAGAAACTTACTTTTGCCCCAGAGATTGGCAAAAGTAAGAACTATCTACACCGTAGGGAGAGACCACTATGTGTGCATCAAACCTACTGTTATCCCAAATTTCCTCAAAATGTCACTTACACAAAAGAACAACAAAAGTTTGTGGAAATTCTACTGCACAGAGACAAGTTAGTTAGGTAAAGTTAGGTAAAGAAATCCTTAGCCTTTAATCTTTCATATTTGTGTAGATTAGCTGGAAAACTATTTGATTTGCAAATAAACAGATCTGATTCTTACAGTAGACAAATGTGCTAAATTAAGCCAATGACTCATCATTTAATGTGATGTTCAAAATAACCACCAAATTGTTTGTGGTAGAGATTAAATTCAATAAAGTGTACCATGTGCTTGCAAGTTAGTAGATGTTCAATTTAATGTCACCCTCCTGACTAATTCATCACGTTAGGTATTTCTCTCACAGCAGAAATGAGAGAAACCAGCACAGTAATTTCTAATTTTCTTTGATAACATTTATTGAACACTCACCTTGGCAAGTAACATATGAACTCTGAATACAGAAAAAGGTAGAAAGGATAATACTAAAATAAAATATTCTGGAAGATATTGAAATAGCACACTAAGGTAAATTTGACATCACACAAGTATGACTGCTGGCATTTCTCAACTTGATGGATAAAGCATTAGTATCCCTTTAGTTTGGCCTATGTAACCATAAACTTACTCATATTTTAATTCATTACAATTTTTTATATGCCAATTTGTACATTGAAAGTACAATTGATTATGGAATCAGAACTGAACTTACATAAAATCCTGTCTCTTTGTGCTGAAGACCTTGGGTAAATTAAATTTTCTAAGCCTCAATTTCTACTTCTATAAATTAGGGAGCATTAATGTCATTTTTTGGGTAAACATAGTAAGTGTCCCACGAGTACCAACTACTATTATAATTATTATTTTTATTTTCTGTAGGGACATGATGAAGAACAAAAATGGATGATATTTTTGCTAGCATGATCTAGTAATATAAGCTTAATTTACTTTATACAAAGAAATAAAAACTCTTAGAATATGCCCAGCATACCACTGAAGTACTTGTTTAGGGAGGAGACATCAGTTGAGAATAGTTTTTCTATAGGGAAAACTCTTTAGAAGATTCTCTTCCCTAGAAATTTTTTTTTAAAGATTTATTTATTTATTTATACAAGCACTGGGTACAGTCAGAAGTGTGCAGGAGGGTGAGAGAATTCACCAGAGCCAGAGCAGGGAACAGAACAGGTAGACCAACGAAATACACTGCTGAGGGGAGCAGCAGGCAAGGCAGAAGAGGTCTGTCGCGCCATGTGGGACCCTCACTGGTGGCCAGGGATCGAACCGGTGCTGCAGAGACCAGCTCCCAGACCAGCGCTCAACTGCTGCGCCACCAGGGGAGGCCCTCTTTTCCCTAGAAACTTATGCCAGTTGCATTAGCAAAATTCCATAAATAGTACCTACCTACTAATGAAGTTTTTACCATAGAGTAAATGTGGTAGCAGTAACACAATTCCCACCATTTAAAAAAAAAGTAATGATTTATGGATTGATATTTATTGTTTATATCCAGTAAATGACATTAGAATTCACTAGAAGAGAAAGTGAAAATATAAGGTATTGATAAATGGAAATATAAGGTTCTTTCACCAATTGGAAAATGTTTACAATTTCTCTATTTTGTTGTCACTAAAGAGCATTTTCATGATCTCAGCTGGTTTACCTATGCAAGAATCAAATATAGGAAATTGTCTTTTTTTACACAATGCACAAATAAATAATGAAGTTGGCACTGAAACCCAAGACTTCTAATAATAATTTCATTTTCTTTCACATTAATGCTTTCTGTGTTCTGCATTTCCTACCCTAGGAAAATAAGACAATGAGTTTTTTCCCATTTTATTAACGCCATTCTGTTTTATTAACTGCATCCTGAATATACCTTGATATTTTAAACATTGTATATGTTTTTGTACAATTATTATACAGGTTTTTTCTGTATATAGAGTTTGAGTTTAAAAGAATGTAAGTGGCTGATAAGTAGTTTAAATGTAATCACTGTATTTTAAAATAATTCTGTATGTTAGAAAAAAAGTGTGTATGTTTTTCATTGGCAGGTTAACTCAGTGGTAGGCATAAGTAAGAAAAATGTTTTTAACTCTGAAAATATAGGAATATTGGTTCAGCTTCATTAATCTGGCCATGTAACATTTACCCTCAGAATACAATAACAAATGTGGTATTTCTCCTGGAATTTATTCTACATTTCAAACATACCAGAACCATCCCTAATTTTCTGTGATTAAATGAGTTTAAATATTTTGTTAAAAAGATTTTTTTTATTAAAAACTTTATCCTGCCCAATTTAAACTCAGTTATCATATAAAATAGCTCTTAGTAACTAAACTATGGAAGTGATTTATGGATATGTAGATATCCCCAAGGTCCAGATGATACAGCTACATCCTAATAGCTCACCTTTCCCTAGTTATAATCAGTGCTGCCTATATGTAGACAGACCTTTGGTAACACTAATTGTATTTTTTTTTCTGAAAATATTCCTTTGGAATAGTCAACACAGCTGGAAGCAAGATGTAATGTCACAAAGTGAGGAAAGTTATAATAGGGCCTATTCTGAAGTGTATGCCATGTCAGAACTAAAGTTAAAGATGCAGAAGGTCTGAAAATGTTTTTAATAGAGCACTATCACTTTTTAGCTGTGTTATTTGCCACCTTCTTTACTCATGCAGGAAGAAAAAAAGAGTTGTACTTTACTTTGCTTTCACCACACTGTTCATCTTTAGAACTATATTAATATGTGTATGTTGTACATTGTTTTCAAGCTACACTGTCTCCCAGTTATCCAAGCTTTTATTCCACATGCACAGAGGAAAAGAACATTTTTTTATATAGCTTAGGGTCATTTTCTATACCAGATATTTGAAAAGAAAAAAATATTCTTTCATGCTTAGTATGGAAAATAATTGAATTTAAAATAACTTTATCTTGGACCATATGCAATGGTATTTACAAAATGTAAACTATTCCAATTTGATCATGTTTAATGCATAATTATTACACTGAATTTCCTCAATATATAGTCTTTTGGAATTACAAATGCACTGAAAAATATATGTAACTTTCTACCAACAATTAAAAATTTCAGATTCTACCTGGACATATTTTGAGATATTTAAACTCAGAAAATCAAAATTACTCATTATTTAAGAATCTCATTTTCCAGTATTCTCTATTTCAAGTGATACCACCTTTATCCATCCTAACGTCCAAACTAGAAACACAAAAGTCATCATTTTTTTCTTTCTACCTAACTTTTCAGATTGTCAAAAGTCAAAAAGTCAAAAAGTCAAAAAGTCAAAGAGGTCTGTATGTGGGACCCTCACTGGTGGCCAGGGATCGAACCGGTGCTGCAGAGACCAGCTCCCAGAAGCGCTCAACTGCTCCTCTTTTCCCTAGAAATTTATGCCAGTTGCATTAGCAAAATTCCATAAATAGTACCTACCTACTAATGAAGTTTTTACCATAGAGTAATGTTAGCAGCACCATTTAAAAAAAAAGTAATTATTTACTTTTTTGATAAGTCAAAAAGTCCTCAGAAATTAAAGCCACTCTCTTTTCCCTTTTTGCATTAAGCCCATTTTACTATTCATCAATTTTATTGACCCCTGCTTTAAAGTCTCCTTGCCTGAAATAATTTCTCATAAGTGCAGAAACATCTATCTAAAATGCAAGTCTAAGCCATAATTCTCCCTCAAAAAATGTTTATAAGTTTGCTCATTACCTAAAGACAGATTATATTATTAATGTCCTTATGTCAGTACATCTATAATGCTTCCTATCTGGACTCAGACATTACCATGTATCTTCTGTGTAAATCATGCTCTCTATGAAAAGGCTTCTATTGAAGGTCTAGTTACTACTTCTTGGTTGAAAATTACTAGAGAAATAAAGTAAAGAAGGATAATTTAAAAACTCTATAGCAGTGGATAATAGATGGAGTTAACATAGAAATTTGAGGCTTTTTTGTCCATTCAGAGAGCAATAACACAGTGAGTTGCTTATAAACATCAAGCATCAAGCACTTGTTCTGGACGCTAGAAGAGAAGAGGATATAAACCTCAGTCATAATTCTGGAGGCCAGAAGAGAAAGACCAAATCTCTGAACAATTAGGTTCCAGCGATATTTATCTTCCTTGTTATATAATTCATGTTGAGTGCTTTTTACATGTATGAATGGATGAAAGAATCTCTGAGGCTTCTTTTATGAGTGCACCAAGTCCATTCATAAAGACTGCACCCTCATGATCTTATCATCTCTCAAGGGCACACTTATGAATGCTACCTAGGAGATTAGGATTTCAAGATAGGCATTTTGAGGGGACATAAACATTCAGATTTTAACAAGAGTCTATGCAACAGAGCTTACAAGAAGCTGAAAAAAATAATTCATTTCCAAATGACAAAACAGATAAAACTACCATCTTCAAAATCAACCCTAGAGAAACTATTGAAAAAGAATAGACCTAGATATATAGGAGAAAATAAAACATGTGAGGACTTCTCCAAAGATTCAGTTGAAAGGGCATTATGTAAACAAAGACAACTTGGATGGGAGGGTGGTGAAAAGGAAAGGACAGACTGTAAAAGTTGATTTGAATTTCTATGTTTTTCTCTTTCTACTGCCTTGAGAGAAACATTAATTTTCTCTTTATCAAAGAAATTGTCTTCCCTAAAGAATTGCTTTTGTTCTACATTACTTGAGATAACCTTTACTTGCCTATTTTTTTTGTCAAAGAAATTAGTTATACGTAATATCCTTGATCTAAAATGTTGGTGATGGGTAGGACAAAAACAGATCAGCAGGAAATTTTATTTCAAGAGATATAAATACAGGTGAAACCTGATCAGTCAATTGCCTCTGATAATTTACCTCTCTATTCATTTCTCTCAAATTCCATAGTGAGAGTTGCATAAATACTTAACTACTAGATCAAGTGTCCTCTCATTGAAAATAGGAAACAAAACATTATACAATAGTTTTTACTCACTGAGAACAATCAGTGTAGGGTTGTGAGGCCTGAGAGAATAGCTAGAAAACTACTTCAGCATAATGCCTGAAGGCAGCTAAGGCAAGCACAAAGACGAGACATCGAACTAAACAGAATCTAACAGTCAAAGTCAGTTGAGGAGACTGATATATGGTCAATCTGCAGAGCAAAGTAATGATGAAGAGATGCCTCAGACAGAAAGACCCAAATATCTGTAGAAGAATACTCTCTAGAACCTCTACATGCTTGAGCAGAAACAATGTGGGGAGGGAAAGACTTGGAAAGTTTCAGGTCAAAAGAGCCATAAAGCTTATAAATGGCTGGAAATATGTTGTTATCAACCGGAGTGGAGAGAAGTAGTAATTCAGGAGACACTGGATATATTTCTCCAAAGGCTATGAACTTACCAGTGGAGCAAATATTAGTACTATAATAAATGTTGCTTGATTTGGTCACACGAAAGCTTTTGTAAGCAAAGCTCATAGATCAAAGTAATCCCAGAATTACTTAACTGCATGTTGAACTGAAATTTAATGTTCTTAAAGAAATGTCTCAAAATCCAGTACTCAATAAAAATGCACAAATTATGGCACACAAATTTAAAATTGCTTGATTTGCAAAAAAGCAGATAATTAAGACCCAGGATAAAGCCATTTTTATAAAAAGATCCAGAAATATGAGATATATTGATTTAGTAGATGATTTTAAATAGAATTTCTATCCATCCTTCCAGCCAACCATCTATGTAACATGGTCAAAGATATGAAGTACTACTCTTCACCCAAGAATTTGACAATTTATTAGTTCTAAATTGCTGGTGGGGAGGTGGGGTTGGAAACGAAATATCAGTGAAGAGTTATGGAAGGAGGTATCACCGATGAGGGAAACAGTAGAAGAAATTTTAAAATAAAAATGAAGCTTGCAGAGATTTAAAAAAATCTAGTTGAGATTAATAGCCGATTAGACTGTACATAAGAAACTATCACTAAATTTAAAGGTATTACAATAGAAGCTATGGAAAATGAAGAACTTTTTTTTTAAAAAAACTAAATGTATATGAAAAAAAGCCTAGAATAGGACAATATGAACATAATATAACATGTAATTTGTGTCTCAGAGGAGGGATTTGCAGAATTACTTTAGCAATAATGACTAAAAAAAATCCAGTCTAATGAGAAGAATAAACTCATAGACCCCTGGGTTCAATAAAGCAAGAAGAAACATGAAGAGTGAAATAAGAAGGCATGTCCTAATAATATTGCTTAGGCCAGTGAAAAAGAGAAACTCTAAAAAGCAGCCAGAGTTAAAACAAGACTAATATACAAAAAAAGAAATAAAAATTATAGTGTACTTCTTGAAATTAGAAGATTAGAATACAATTAGAATACAATTAGAAGACAATGAAATGGGATCTTAAATGTATAAAAACTGATATCATACTTGAATTCTATACTAAGAGAAAATTTTTTTGTGAATAAAGATAAAAATTCTCAGAGACAATTGTTTTTTCCAAATGCTGCCTCTTCCAAAGTTTGATCAGTGAAATATTGATTGAAGACGTGCTTGGGTTGGCAACAAAGAAGACTGATTAGTGGTGGTTTGGTGGTGCTCAAGGCTCTCTATTCTGAGATTCAACTACTTTTGTTTTTCAAACCTTTGGGATTAAGTGTCCAGGACTCAACTTAAGTCTTTCCACAAGACACATTGCCAGGCAGAGTTGATGATATCCCAGGAGAAATTGAACTTACAGGCTAAATAAATAGACATTTGAAGTAAAACTACCTCTAGAAGTTGTTTAAAAGAAAAATGAAAGTAACAAAGTGCAAAACACTAAGTGAACCAAATTTATGGAAAGGACAGATGTAGAAATAAAAATAAATGCAACAAAAATGTAAGGAAATGTGTGACATTGTTAACTATCAAACAAGAAGTAATTTTTTAAAGAAAAAAATCTGCTGGAAATTATAAATGTCACAAAGATGAGCTAAATAGTAATATAAGTATCTAAAGAGCAAATTAGTGAGGTGGGTGGTTGAGATTGAGGAATTACAAGAGGGAAGAGAAAGGGGTTATAAAGGTGTAATATATATACACATTTAAATTTATATAAATATATTTAATATATATTTAATATATTTATATATAAATATATAATATATTTAAATTTATTATATATATATATATATATATATATAAAAAACTGGATAAAGAAAAAAAGCATCAATTTCCCGGCTAAGGATTTCCTTGAAGAAAAATAGAAGAAAAGGATGCTGATAGTAGAGAAAAAAAAATGTATACACACAGTATGGTGTTGGAATAAAATCACACAAACTAATGGAATAGAATTGAGGGCCCAGAAATGCACACTTACATGGACAGTTTCTCAATGGTGTTGAGAAAATGGGACAGCTACATGTAGAAGAATTAAACTAGAATACTGGGCCTCCCCTGGTGGCGCAGCGGTTGAGTGCTGGGCTGCGAAGCTGCCCGCAGCCTCTGCAGCACAGGTTGGATCCCTGGCCGCCAGCGAGGGTCCCACATGGCGCAACAGACCTCTCCTTCCGCTCCCGCTGCTCCCCTCAGCAATGTATTTCGTCGGTTTCTGCCTGTTCTGTTCCCAGCTCTGGCTCTGGTGAATTCTCTCACCCTCCTGTGCTTCTGACTGTACCCAGTGCGTGTATAAATAAATAAATAAATCTTAAAAAAAAAAAAGGAATATTATCTCACACAATAATCTCACATAATAAACAAAAATAAGATGAAAATGTATTGAAGACATGGATGTAAGATCTGAAACCATAAAAAAACAAAGAAGAAAATTAGGCAAAATACAACTGGCTTCCCAGATGTCTAGGTTGACTCCACTCTAAAGGGCAAGGGAAACAAAAGCAAACAAGTGAGTCTACAGTAATTTTTACAAAATGAGCTTGGACCTACATGCTTTTTACTAAAAATGCAGATAATTTCTGCTCCCTACTTCTTATAGCATTGACTTTCATCAGTGTTAGTGATAAATAGTTCACCTTATAGCAATTAAAATGGGTAATTGCCTAACCTGTTCCATAAATGGCTGCTTGAAGTAGAGTTCAGGAAATCAGGGATTAGGAATGGAAACAGAAATCCTTGCTTCTTGGCTCATGATAGGACAGTCAGAGATATGAGAGTCAGAGATACTATATGGCTTAATTTCTTCACTGTTATTATTTTGGATTTTGGTATGCTTACAGGTGAGGAGAAGAAAATAATTCAACATATGGCATATAGGTTGTTATTTGTATATACTATTCAGAATTTCTTTCTGAAACTACTTTTTAAATAATCCTTCTTAAACATCTAGATAAGTAAATGAAACATGCTGTTTTCTTGCTTGCTTATAAGCCTGGCTAATTAGTTACATTTTACTGATGAAAATAATCTAACATCTAATAAGGGAATTCTTCCAAATCTTAGAGAAAAAAGGGACAGTCCTTAATATTTAAATGATATAATTTGAAGCAGGACAAAAAGTGAGAGAATTGAGGATAATGCTATTTAAGTTAATTATTTTTTTCAATGTCAGTAAGATTTCATTAAGTTGAATCCCAAATGCATCAATCATGTGTGAAAATTCTTTTTAAATGAAGAGTTTATCACATTTTAAATGCATATAAGCTTAACTACCAAAGACATTATTGAATCAGCAGATTTCACTTTGAGAAAGAACATAAACACTGTACTTTCAGTGTTCACACCAACTATCATAAAAAATACTTTTTGACATAAATAGGTGGCATGGGAAGACAACATGCACTCAGTTATTTTTTAAATAGCTTTCAGTCAGCTTGTGTTAAGAAATATCAATTTTAGCTATGCTTACATGTATTATGAGTCAATCACTAACCCGTGTGTTAGTGAAAAATATTCCCTCATAAAATGAATTCTAAGTATTATTTCCATTCCCTTTGTGAAAAGTGAATCAATTTTTAGAAACCATATACACATATCAACTTGAGAACATTTACTCTCAAGTAAGAATACACATTTTTCTCCAAAATTAAAAAGATTAGCAGAAAATCTTTAAGAGCTCCAACAATACAATGCATGTTTGTTATTTGGGAAAAAAAAAAAGTTTCCCTAAATTAAAAATGAAACTTGCAATTAGGATACTTGACAGTATTTTAATACTTTATAATTTCCAATGATATTTATAAAGTCATTATAAATTATAAAAATCATTCTCAGTATAAACACACATGTATTTTTAAAATAGATTAAACACTCCTGCTTAATAGCAAATATATGTACTTTTTATTACCTCCATGTATTATCCATGGAAGAATGAAAATGTGATTTAGGAAATCTGTGAACTTAAGATATTGAGTTTTAACTTTAATAAACCCAAGCAATTACATAACCTTTTTTAATATATTTTATATATTATTACCTTGGTTTCTCAACTGTTAGCATGTAATACGTTCCAATCTTGCCCAAGTAAAAATTCATAATTATTTCACCATATGACTTCTTCAAGATGGATTTATTTAACTCTTTCACATTATACCCAATTTTCTTTGAAATTATAGGTATGCACTCTTTCAATTTCCTCATCATTCAATTGTTTTAGTATCAGTGTAGTCCCAGTCTCTCTATTGCAACATCTTTTAAGTTTGACACAATGTCTTACTTACTGAGAGTCATTTCTTGTCTCACCTCTTTGGCTTTTTTTTTTTTTTTTTAAGATTTATTTATTTATGCATACAAGAACTGGGGTACAGGCCAGAGGTATGGGGGTGAGAGGATTCACCAGAGACACAATGGGGAACAGGCAGATTGACTGAAATACACTGCTGAGGGGAGCAGAGGGTGAGTCAGGAGAGGTCTGCTGCGCAGTGTGAGTAGCTCCCTGGCTGGGGATCAAACACACGCTGTAGCAGCTGCGGATTGCTTCATAAGCTGGGTCTTAACCCCTTGTGCCACCAGGGAGGCCCTTCTTTGACTTTTAAATAGAAAGTAAAAATTCCTTCTGATCAATAGCTCTTTCATTTCAAAGACAACACTGTCCTTCTGTTAGGGGGAAAAGGATGTCCTAAAGCTAATTCCATACAGGCTTTGTGGACTCCACCCCCACCCCAGGCCAAAGCCAAAGACACTGGGAACTCCAAATCCCATCCCCACCAAAGGGAAGGTAGCTGGGACCTGAGGGTGGGGTTAAGCAGCCAGGTTGATATAAAAGGCAGACACGTGGGCTTTGGGGGGTCCCCCATTTTGGCTCTCCACCAGCTAGCAGTATCTGGCCAGCTCTGAGAGTGACTTTGGGTTTCCAGGTCGTCGGATCGGGTAGGACACATTAAAGACTTTATTTTCCTATTTTCTCCCTGAGTTGTACATTTCCTCATTTCCTTTTCCCTTGTAAATAAATCTTTTATTAACCTTTTGTGTGTGCCTGTAGTGGAGTATTAATAAGTCCCTTTTAAGCGCACGGGTGAGGACCCACAGCCAGGAACCCGTTCAATATTGGGGCTGCTCTATAACACTTCCTTGTTTTTCTTTTATTTTCCAGGACATTTAATATTCTTTACTGTTTTCATTTTGTTTATTTGTCTCGAATGATGTTTTTTCCCCCCCTGATATATAAATAATAGCATACCTAGCTTCATACTTCAATCAATCTCTGAGTATTGCTTTCTGATATGGGAAGACCCAGGTTTCCACATTTCCGGTATTGTACTAAAAGTTTCTCACCACATCTTTCTTTTGACTCCCAAACAGAACACAAGACTTAGCTCAGGAGAGGACAATAGAATTGTGAGAGCAGTGAGAAGACATACAGGCTAGTCACTGTGTTCTTGGAATTTCCTTGCTCTACCCCTCGTGAGAGTTTTCCAGCTTATTTTTCTTTTATACCAGTCTCCTCAACTCATATATATTCATGGGTGCTAGGAATCTATTCACTTAGAAATAATAAGGATACAGATAAGTATAGGTGTAGGTAAAGACACAGACATGGTGAAAAGGAAAGCAGCAGGGGGAGGGATAAAGGTAGAGTAGGATAGGGATAGGGATAGTGATAGAGAGATGCATAAGCATAAGAAAAGAGGAAAAAAGAGAAGAACCAGGAAGAGAATAAGCAAAGGGCAATGAGGGCTCACATATGAAACTTATCTTTGAACTCTGAATCATCTCACATATATATTTTATCATTTCTCCCCAATGTCCCTTCATACCCTATCCTCTTCCAGTTGCTCGGTCTTTACAGAACTATCGCTATCTCTTCTCCTAGTGGAATATCTCTCATAAACACCTGGCTTATCTTTCATCCTCTTACTCCTGCATGGAAGAATCAGCCATACATTCCTATGTGTTTTCCACTGTAGTCTAAGTGTTTAGTATGTGGTTGGTGAATGAATAAATCAATGAAAACAAACATAAAGTTAAGATACATTGAGTGGGAGAGTTGTTTAATATAGAAGGCAATTGCCTTTATATTTTCTAAGTGGAATATAAACAATGCTGTCCCACTTAAATTAATCACCAAGCAAACGATTGAAACTACTTTTATTTCCATTAAAAAGTAATTGCCAAAATGACTCACATATAATGCAAATAAAAGTGTCAAAGTAAAACACTATTGTAATTTTATATTTGATATGTCAGTTTTCATGAGATGCTAAGAATTTGACAAAATATGCACATATATTCAACTTTCAAGCAATTATATGTAATATTAGTCACAATTTCCTGTAAATATAAATATGTATTGTAAATATTCATAATATAGTATGAATTGTATGATTTTTAAATAATTAATCTACCTACAAAAATAACAACACCTCATAAATATGTAATATTGCTGGTGAGGAAAATTTGTCATCTATATAAAATATATGTAGGTAGATTATAAAATCTTTTAAAATGATGGAGAACTTTCAGTTATACACAGAAAAATAAATCTGAGGAGAAATCATAATAAAGGAAGAACTATATTCCACTTTCATAGATTGTTAACTTAAGACAACATTGTTATTCTTTCTCTCGCCAAGAGATTAGGAAAGACTTCATTAAATACTGGATTTGAGCTCTAGGAGGTGTCATCAACTCAGCAATATTTTTGCTGAGTTTTCAAAATACACACAGCTAAAAGCATTAATTTCCCCTTAAAAGTATTCTTGAAAGCAATGCTGTTTCAGAAACAGAAGCAAAGTCAGCTGAAAAAGTACAGTCAAATTCACCTTTAAGTGGAAATATATAAAAAAAAATCAATTTGAGGAAAGTGTTGTTATTTATTATAGGATAGAATTTAATCCTACTAGGTTTTTGTTAAGGAAATTTAATATATCGCTCACTCCTACATACGTTTCACACTGAAATGTGAGTTCTATTTCTACTGATAGACCTTATCCTTTGTCTCAGAGGATTTAACTAATTGTATTCCAAAACCCTGACTTGCAATATGTTGTAAGAAATAACTTTAAAAGGATAATGCAGACAACACAGAGTTGCTTCTTGCTGCAAATTTGAAAGTTATCCTTGCCTAATATACACATGAAGAGGTGGGATCCTATATTTATGAATCCTATACCCTGTTGTATGTCAATGTTACCTTAATAAAAAAGTTATAAACAATATAATAGTAATATATGAGATAGCTAAAACTTGCTTTGTACTAACTGGAATGAGACCCTTCTAATGGACATTATCAGACAACCCTTACCACATTCTCCAAATTTAAATGAATTAAAATAAGTAATACTTCCTGTTGCTCTTGGTTATTTTTAAAATTTCACTCTCCATTACATTTCAAACCTAATTAATTTTTATGGCATTTTATGGCAAATAAGTATAATAAAAGATGTTCAAAATCTCTAATATAATTATCATTCAAATTAAAACCAAAATGAGTTACTACATTTACAATCCTGAAAATTAAAATTGCAAAGACTGATACCAGCAAAATTTGATAAGAATTTGGACCAGCTAGAATATTTGTATATTGATGGTTCATCTTGGAAGCTTGACATTTTCTTTTAAAGTTAAATATTTATCTATTTTTCACCCAAAAATTTATTTCTACGCACTTTTCCAAGATGAACACAAATATACCTACAAAAAACTACCTGTACATTAAAAAATAACTTTATTTGCAATTACCTAAAACTATTAACATTGTAAGTATCCTGATTTTGCTTTAGTAGAGATCATTTATTACACATCATCATTGTTTTGTTCATATTTAGCTTAGACAGCTTGACTTGAATGAGCATAGACTTTATGCCCAAGAAGGGGTACTTAATTAGGATCTAATTTTGAGCAACTGAGTCTGTTTTTGGTTTTAAAAACAGAAAGAGATATGTCCTTATCCTATATGTCAATGTCAGCATGTTAAAAATTAGTCACCGCTCTACTGAAGATTCTAAGGAAGTCAAACAATTTTGAGAGCTTTAAATTATTGGAATTGCAAGAAAATGAAGGCAGTCTAGTTTTAATTACAGTTTTGAATCAGTTTTGATATGATTGATCCACTGAATAAGCTACTATCAAATTTATCTGGATATTAAGAAATAATAATTATATTCCCAGTAGTTTATGGTATGTGGTGTCAATATTATCAAATTCCAATAGCCCATGTTTGAGTTCAGTATTAACTTCCATGTATTTATTATGTATTCATTCATGTCCTCCAACATTATTCTTACCAGTTCAGCTTTTACATTTCATGTAGAAAAAAAATATATATCAAAATTATTAGAATTTAAAATTAACTCTTTAAGTGGAAATTTGGTACTTCTAAGTTTTGGGATACAACGTAGTTTCCAGTATAAAAATTCACTTTGAAGGTAAAATAAAAACAGTTGTTTTAATTTTCTTTATTTAACTGAAGGAGATGACATTTTTTCTTAAATGATTCATTATATAGTATATTGTTGAGCTGTGTTTCACTTTATATTTTACTCATCAAACATTAATTATATGTCTATTGATTCTCTTTCTGCAAGGAATCAAAGTTTATTTTATTTTTAAACCAGTCAGCAGAACCATTGAAATAAAGTAAAAAATGAATCAAGAATTTGTATGAATAATTTTTGCTGGATACAAGAGGGTCCTTGTTTAGAGTTAAGACAAATCTGTACAGAAATCCTAGTATTGCCACACTCAGGTTTGCCTACTTGTCACTTTTAAGTCAAATATGAGACACTAGATCTGGAGTTAAGAAAACAAGAGTTTATTCAGACTGGTACCTTAAAGAGATGGGTGCACTAGAGTCTTAAGAAATCGTCTCAAACTCAGAATCAGGAAGAAGGATATTTAAAGGGGGTTGAAGAATGCTGAGTTGTGTAATGTTAGTTTTTCTTTAGGTTATTTATAGATAGCTAAACCCATTTGCAGGTTTACAACATTGTAGTTGCTCTCCTTCTGGCTGAAATCCCAGTGGTCAAGGTCTTGCTCTGCTACTGCTAGTAAAAAAAGCCTCAAATGCATACTAGTTTTAATTTCACTGGAAGGAGTTAGTAAGTTAGTATTCAATGCAGTTAATCTTTTTCTCTTTCCCCGAAACATCTGCCACTTGGAGCAGACCCTAAGAAAAACAAGTTAACGATCCTAGAGAGGTTACTATCCTTGGTAAGGTATTTGGTTAGATGACCCTGCAGACTCTGTCTCCAGGGAAGGTTGTGCTTCAAGAGAAGTATCCTCTTTCACTACCTCTTTCATCTGGATACTTGGAAATGTTATTTTATTTAAATCTTAGGGCACTCATTTAAAATGAGGCTACACCATCATTCTTTAAGGTTGTTTTAAGGTCCTTTTGGAAAAAAACATAGGTGAAATGCCTGCTACAATTTCTGACATGCACAGGAGCTGGATAAATGGTAAATATGAGTAGTACAATCATAATACTAAAGTGCTGAAAAAAGAGACAGTACACTGTATCCCTTTGCTTAGCTTAGTAAACATGATGCCATAGGAAAAAGATAATCTTTATCATACCAAATGTATGTGCTATTTTTTATGTCACTTTCCTATTTTTAGAATCTCTTCTCTATCCCTCCAAATCAAAAACTGTAACTGCTCTTCAGACAAACTGAACATTCAAAATATTATTCTGGCAAACCAATTCTTGTCTCTAAAACCTTTCACCCCATATTGCTATTATCTAATTGCATACATGCATAGCTCACTTCTAAGATTATAAATATTCTCATTGGAAATTAACACTAAACCCAAACATAGGTCATTGGAACTTGGTAATATTAACATTAACCACTAGAAATATTAAATTATAGTACATTATAATTATTATTAATTAGAAATATAATTGAAATTCTTAAACATCTAGGTAAGTTGATAGTCTATTTATTCAGAGGCAATAATTTATACTGAAAAAGGTGTTTTCAAAAGTCACTCAAAATTATAATTTAATCTGTTTGCCTTCATATTCTTGCAACTCCTATTCAAAATAAGATCTCAAAAATGATAAAAATATCTGGCTTATTTTACACGTTCAATATAACAGCATTTTTTAAGATTTATTTTATTTATCTATTTATGCATACAAGAACTCGGGTGTAGGCCAAAGGTGCCAGGTTGGGGGTGGGGTGAGAGGATTCACCAGAGAGAGAGTGGGGAGCAGAACAGGAAGATCTACTGAAATAAACTGCTGAGGGAAGCAGCAGGCAAGACAGGAGAGGTCTGCTGCACCATGTGGGTCAGCTCCCTGGCCAGGGATCTAATTCATGCTGCAGTGGCTGGCAGTAGCTTGATAGTGCTGAGACTTTAACCCCTGTGCCACCAGGGAGGCCCAACCAGTTTTAAATAGACTGTCACTGACATGAAATACAGACATAACTCTACTTTCAGAGCAGAACCTAATTTGGCTCAGACATCTTATCTCCCCAGCTTGTAACTCAGAGAAAAGAGCTCTCAATTGCAGCTTGAAGAATAGATGACATTTGTGTCATGATTTTAAACTACTTCAGCCAAAAGCATTGTTTCATGGACAGGACACAAATAATACGATTGCCAGAGAGAATGGACTATTCCTTGTCTTAAGTAGAATTGTGTTTCTTTTGTACTTAGGTAGTTTAGTGTATCTTTATGCTATTGTTAGTGATCTATTCCTGTCAGATCCTCCATCGTTGTGACTTCTGTCTTCAAAATTATGTTGTGGTCTGTACTAGATGCAGGGACTCTCACACTCACAGAAATACACATTTGAAATCGTAGTATAGGGGAGAAGGATAAGAAAAATGGGCAGAGATCATTGTTGACTTAGAGAGCTTCCTGTGATCTACTAAAATGCATATTCATTGAAGAGTAAACAACAACTTTGCTATCACTAGTTGTAAAGGAGGGTAGGAAATGTGCTTTTATTCTGGACTTTACTGCTCTCAATTAAATAATGTTGAGGAAAAGAGAATAGAAAAGAAAATGAATGTTGGGAGATAATTAGCCATTTCTACTGCATTCTTTATTGAGATAAAAATGGCCCCTTACATTTTGCTTTTGGTCACCAGAAACACTTTTCAATATCAAATAATTTAATAATCTCCAAAATGACAAATAGCTATTAATAGTGTAGATAACTTCATCTGTGAATACTTTTTTATATGCATAACTCCTCAAACTGTTTTTTTTAAAGACATTTATTTATGCATACAAGAGCTGGGTACAGGCCAGAGATGTGGGGGTGAGAGGATCCACCAGAGAAAGAGTGGAGAACAGAAAAGGCAGACTGGCTGAAATACACTACTGAGGGGAACAGCGGGCAAGACAGGAGAGGTCTGCCACACCATGTGGGTAGCTCCCTGGCTGGCCGGGGATCGAACTCATGCTGCAGAGGCTGTAGATTGCTTCATAGTGCGGCACTTAACCCCTTGTGCCACCACGGAGGCCCAATTCCTCAAACTCTTAAATCAACAGTATTACTTAATTTATAAAAAACAAACAAACAAACAAACAACAACAACAACAAATACTCCACTGCATTTGGAGAAGTTAATGTTCTAGTTAATGGTGGTCAAGCTAAAGAATAATGATATCAAAAAGGAAAGAAAAAATGTACTCTTTTATATGGTATAACACTTTGTATTAAGGTTATATCACAACTTAACTATATAGAAAGACAACCACAGGAACAAATCAAGTAATTTCAGTGCTTTACCTATCTCTTGGAAAGAGACAAGAAAAAAAGACATTTGAAATCTGGAAATTTTTAATATGCCTGAGTTATAATATTCCTAATTCAAGTTTTAAACACTATTGACCTTTTCATGAGACTTTAATACTACCAATATGACCAGTATTAAAAATAAATCCTGACAGATGTTATAACATTTGGCCATATTTCATTGGTTTACATTATTCAAAAATGAAAAGCACCATATTTACATGAATTTTTACCGTTATTGAATTTAAAAAAATTATTTTACACTGCACAATCCATATTTTTATTTCATTAGCCAGAATTTAATTGTTATTAAATAAACATAATTTAACACTAATATTTAAAAAAATGTTTCTTTTGGTAAAGAAAAGGTACTAGTCCTGACCACTATTATACACACACACACACACACACATAATATGCAGTTTTTGTTTTACCAACACTTTCCACCACTGTCATTAATCCTGACCACACGGCAAAGATGCTGAAAGTGAGTATTCTCTCCCCCATTTCAAATATGAATCTTGTAAACTCTGAACACTACTGTGAATTAATTCAGCTCATTATTTTCTTCTGTAATTGGAGTTTCCACACACATATGGAATCTAATGATCATGGTGCCAGTCACAATACATTTCTCTTAAAAACAATTACAATAGTATAGCGTTTGGAAGTTTTAAGTAGTGTAGACATAGCAATATATTTTTAAGGAAATTAGGCTTTTCATAGATAAGAAAATTAATTTGATTATTTTCTTGATAGATTAAAATAAAAATTAAATTGCATCTCTAAAAAGCCACTGGATGTTTGATAATTAGAAAACCATTTTAGGGTTTGAAGAGAGAACCACTTAATGATTTAGTACTTGACTAGTTATCAAAAAATAAGTTGAATTCATCTGTCTTTGGTAAGAATTCTTAAATCCAACATTTTCTGCATCTTCCTGAAAAATACATTAGTTAATACCGTTATCAACTTTTGCTGCATTTTTTTTTTTTTTGCATACTGATTCTGTACACTCTCTTCTCCAGGTTAGCCCCCAGGATTTAAAGTACCTGATATCAACATGTGCTTTTGAATTAATAGCAGCAGAAGGATACCATACAGGAGCTATACACCCTCTCCATTTGCACTGCCTATTATTGCTCCAAAGTCATTTACTTACAATTTTTCATATCCCTTTCACTGTGCCAATCCCTTTTTTTTCCCTGAATTTGATATACCCACAGTTCACTTCCTACTTAAAATCCTTCCTTTCTCTATGACCAGAATAAACTTTATGAAGCATGAATCTGAACATGTGCTTCTCCTTCACAAAAGTTGAATGATTTGATTTCCCATAATGAAGACCACATTCTCTAACATGCCACCAGACAGACCTAACCACACCTTCAATCTCCTCTTTCATACTTGACTCCAGCAATACCAAAATACTTTTTATACCTGGAATACAATGTAATTTTTCACCTTTAAATCTGCATCTATAGTATTAGGCCTTGAGATACCAGTTTTATTATCACTGTATGTTTCAAGATTAAAAATAAAAATTAAAACTTCAAAGCAAATTAAGGCACTAAGATATTTATAAGCTCTTAATTACCTCAAGTTGTTTGTTAAATTTAACCAAGCTTTAAATATTCAGTATTCAAGGCAGACATTCACTTACACCATTAGTACATAATGGATGCCTGATTGGTTTAATCTTCTGCTAGTAGTATCCAACTTTTATTGTGTAACTATGACCTATTTGGAGAGTCAGTAGGTCAGAAACCCAGGACACAATGGACATGTGCTTTTAAGCTTTACAGCTTTAAAGCTTACCAGCTTTACATACAGAGTGCTTTTTCAGAAATCATATTGAAGATTATGAATTTGAAGAAAAGTAGATGCCCCTTTCTGACACTCCTTTGTCTTATGCACTATTAAGTGAATACATAAAAGAAAAGTATGTTTCTTTCTTCTATTTGAATATTCCTATTGGGAAGTGTTCAAGTTTTCAATGCAAGTTTACTTATGTTGTTCCCCCTTCTGTCATTTATTGGAATTCTTTATAATTCTGAGTGCATTATTTACATGATATATGTATTTTGCTTAATTTATCCCAGTCTACGGGAACATTTCATTTTCATAGATATTTTAATAAGCAAAATTTTAAATTCTGTTCTTATTCTTCACTTATTTTATGTTTAGGGATGTTTGTGCTACCTCTAAGAAACTATCATTGCCTACCTAGGACTGTGAAGATATTCTATTTTTTCCTTCTAGAAACTTTACATGTTAAATTTAATTTTTAGCATTATGATACAATTCCAATTAACTTCTGTGCAAGGTGTGAAGAAGTCATGAACCTAAATAAGATTAATTTTGTCTGGTGTGAGATAGGTATCAAGATTCATTATTTCCATGTGGGTAAACAATTATTTTATCATTATTTGCTGAGATGTTTACTTTTCTCATTTAATTACTTTGGTGCAATAGTTAAAGCAATTCATATTATATAAATATATATGTCTACCTACCTATCTATCTGTCTGTCTTTTATGGTATAATTCCTTACTCATTTTCTGTTACTCTATATATTTATCTTTAAAACATTACAATGCTATCTTCCTTTTGTAAGGGTACAGCAGGGAAACAAGAGAAGAGATAGGAAAGTTATCATCACAATTTAGATGTCTATTATTGTTTATTATTTTTCCAAGCCCATGTGCCCTATTCTATTATCTATTTTTCATTCTTATTCAGTATTGAGTCAGATCTATAAGAGCAGAAAGAGGAATATGTCTTAAAGTAAAATAATGTTTGTAGGAAAATATTTGAAAATCAGAATTATATAACCATGGACTAATTGATCATTTATTCATAGAAAAAATTTCACTTAATCTTTGTCTAGAATTATGATAGACTGTGGAATGTTAGGAAATAAAACAAAGCCTAATATACTTAATTATATTTTTAGTAATTCTGAATTCTTACATCCAAATTTTAAGATGTCAGAGTTTTAATCTAAACTTTTTAAAAAATAATTTCACTAATTGAAAATGCACTGGCCACATGCATCTTAAAAACTACATTTTTTTTGTACCGTTCTTTAATGAAAAAGAAGTAAAGCACATGCTCAACTAACCCTGTACCAAACCACCCATGCTAATGTCCTATCCTCCTTCTTCCCCCTTAGAACATGTACATGATGGAGGAATAAAAATGTAATGTCCAAGTTATTTTCAAAAACTAAATAACTTGAAAAGAAAGAAGACCAATCACATCTGAAGAGGTATGAACTTATACCTATGTATCATACAGTCCTATAAACTATCGTTACATTTAAAAATAAGACATAATATAATGAAAGAATATACTGGAAACCCTACTCATCATTTAATCAAGCTTCTCAGCTTCAAGGATGACTTACTTATTCTATTACAGACTTTTACATTGTCACTCAAAACTAACTAACTGTCCTATGTGTCCTACATATAGAATCTGATTTTCAGTATGGCTTAAATTAAGAGTGTTTGTGGGTATATGTGTATGTGTGTGTGTGTGTCTCATTACTTTTACAAGTTTTTCCCTCCCAGTTAAATACACTTTATCCTTTAAACTAAGATTGATATATGTAGAATTTCTGATCCTGATATTAAGCAAACTATAATATGAATATGAATTAATATGCATGAAATATCTCAGGGTCATTTAGTGTAATATACCTTTCAACAATATGGAACTTGTTTTAATTATTTTCTCATTTACATAAATATTTGCTGATTTCTACAAGTGAAACATATATTCTATTAATTTCAATAGAATATTTAATTTTAAATGAATTCTAGAATCTGTTTCATCCTATATAACTAGACTAACGTCACAAAGCAAGTTGAGGTTTAAATATTGTAATATTGGGCCTCCCCGGTGGCGCAGCGGTTGAGCGCTGGGTTGCGAAGCTGCCCGTGGCCTCTGCGGCGCCGGTTCGATCCCCGGCTGCTCCCCGGCCACCAGAGGAGGGTCCCACATGGCGCTCAGACCTCTCCTGCCGCCCGCTGCTCCCCTCAGCAGTGTACTTCGGTCCTTCTGCCTGCTCTGCTCCCCGCTCTGGCTCTGGTGAATTCTCTCACCCTCCCGCGCTTCTGACTGTACCCAGTGCATGTAAAAACAAAAAAAAAACCAAACAAATAAAATAAATAAATATTGTAATATTAATGTAATATTTCAATAATGTAATATTAATATACCATATATTTAAAATATGATAGATTAGTGAGTACACTTACAGAGTACTTTTACATACATTTTTCCATACAATGAGGATGTAACACAGGTCATCTCCCTTTTGCAAATTAAAAAATAAAGGCCTAAGTCTCAGAGTAGTTATGCAAAGTTCATACCACAAGGAAGTGAGAAACTCAATAATTAAACTCAATTTTTCAGACATTAAATCTTAGGCACAAAATATGATTTCCAACTAGCTAAGACTTTCATGTCTTGTGTGATATTTTGAATTCCAAGACATATTCGGTGAGGCTTAATGGAAGAAGGCAGAAATAATCTTTTTACAATAATTTTGCCTCAAGATTCTGTCAGGTATTTCCACAGAGTGGAAAGATCACAGAATGTTAGCATAGCCATTAATTACAGCTGCTGTAATTGAGAGGAATAGGAGAGAAAGACATTAGGTGCAGTTGAAGCATGTACCATTCAGAGTCTGGCAGAAACGATTCTGAATCTAGCCATAACCTCTCACTTTACACTAACACCTTAAGAAAGTCAATCAACCTATCCGAACCTTTCTGGTTTTATCAAATCAACCTTTCTGGTTTTATCAAAAGAAAGAAAGAAAGAAAGAAAGAAGGTAAAGACATTTACTTGGCAAGATTATTATAAGGATTCTATTTAAAAGATAAACATTCAGAAATAAGAGGAGGGCTAAATATTTCTTCTAACTAGAGAATTCCATTTTTTGGGACTTCTAAGTTCAGTAAGAGGAATAATATTTTCTTTCCAATTAAATGTATTTAAGGTTTAAAACAAAGAATTAATTGGGGAATTCATCATTTTAAGAGCCCCCCGCCCCCCCTTTCCTCAATGGCAGTGTAAGGGGGAAGTTTTTATTTCCTCATCAATTATTGGCTGAGTGGTATTACTTGTCCTTAAACTCTGGTTTAAGTGTTTAATCCTAGTTGGCCTATATTATTTGATCTTTGTTACTTTTCAAATCTATTTTATCTTTTTTTATTCTACTCTGATAGAGTTTGGGCCAGTGGGTCCCTGGGCATCAAGCACTTAATATGCATTTGTGCCAGGTCCTACCACACACTTTGCATTCTGGGCCAAACGCCTTTGCTAATAACTCTGTACCTGCCATTAACTTCACTTGGGAAATTCCTACATTCTTCAGCCATCTCCTATCAAAGCATTGTCTCTCCAGTACACTACTTCTCTCTACCACTTTCTCTTCAGAGAGAATGTGTAATTATTACATTGCATAACCATTTACACTCCAACATAAACACATCATGATAGATTTAACACAAAACTAGTATGAGCAGAGCCTCTCTGGTGGCACAAGGGGTTAAGTGTCAGCACTATGAAGCCATCCGCAGCCTCTGCAGGACGAGTTCGATCCCTGGCTGGCCAGGGAGCTACCCACAAGGTGCAGCAGACCTCTCCTTTCCCGCCCACTGCTCCCCTCAGCAGTGTATTTTAGTCAATCTGGCCTACACCCCAGCTTTTGTATGCAAAAATAAATAAACCTTAAAAAAAAATCCTAGTAGGGAGCATTTTATGGAAAGCTTGCAAACTTTCAAAAGACAGTAAAGCTCACTACCTAACCCCATAAATCAATCTGTATATTTAATATCACATACATTTCTATTATTCTTTTATTTTCATTGAGGTGCCATTGTTTACAATACTCTACATGATTTGGAGATGTAGGTTCATACTCTTAACTTTTAATCTGAGGGATGGCAAAACCCATGAATCTAACTTTTTGTCATTTTATTTTTTAGTCACCTAATATCTTTTTTTCCCAGAACCATTGCAGTGAGACAGAAATATCTTCTGCACTACACATTCTTATAGCTCTCCTATGTTATGGTTGGCACAATGATCTTCTCCCATGTCTGGTTCTTGATATTTAAAATATGAATTTGAAGAAGTCCAATAAAATATTCTTCTATTTTGCTATATATCTATCTATCTACATATGGTCTAAATCTTTTTCCTTCTGAAATTTCAAAACTACTGTTTTATAAATGTAAAAAAATTATATATTGATAGATAACAAAATTTAAAAAAATATTCCAAATACTATTCTTTCCAGTCCCTGTAAGAGTAAGCCTCACTCTATTTATCTTATTTCAACCTGAAAAAAATACTGAAATGGGGGAAAAGTTAGCCAGAATTGAAAATAATTTAGACATTATTTAATATCACTCCCTTGCAATTATATCTTTAAAGCACATAATAGCTTCCATTTTGTATATAGCTAATAAGTTTAAATTAAAATTATAATTAATCACAGTTATGAAGTTCATAAATATATGCACATTTATGTATGGTTATGATTATGAGTATATTTATATATAAATACATATTTTTAAATAAGCATATATATAATTTTTCAGGATTAACATAGTTCAGATGAAATGATTCATGTCATGCATACAAAAAATAGCCATCATCAAAATATTTGTTAGTTCTCTAGATGCTATTGTTTTGATAAAGTAGAAATTTTCAAGGTTTTCCTAGATCAAATTTAAAGACATGATATGCATGTTGGATTAGCATTAATATGTGTGACAATGCAGAAATATAAATACTATTCACATTGTAGCAAGAACAAATTAAAGGCAAATGCTGACCATTGGACTTAACAAGATTTCATTTTAAGCCTAAGTTCAAAGTAAAACATTAAGCAATTGATATTGTTGCCTAAACAGTTGTAGCCAACATTTTTTTTTTTTAATTTTAAACCATGTAGCCTTTAGTCATTGATATCACCCTCACTGGTACTGATAGACTGATTATTGAAATATTTTCTCATGTTTGCTGAATTTTATCTATATTTTAACTTTTATTATTTCAGTGTATGAGGTGCACAACAGACAGGAGTAGAAAAACACTCAAGAAATTTTACAAACTAAATTAAATTGATAAAACAGGTTAAAAAACTACTAACAATGTGTACATATGTAATATTTACATTTATGAATATTTTAATACTTAAATTTGTAAGTTTGAGTTTGGATGTATATAATGACTAAAAGCTTATTGGCTTTTTCTAAGTGGTAGAAGACTTATCTATGCTTTTACAATAACATGAACATAGTTAAAAAATAAAATTAGGGTACATTTTCAACTATAAAAAAGTTTTATACTTATTAGACTGTATTCAAATTCTGTCATTCAGATTCATTCATGCAACAATATTCAATGAAATGTCTCTATCAAATAAATTTTATGATACCTGTAATGCCCTTTTAACTTTTTGAGATTTACAGTGTAAATTAAAAAATCAAATATTCTAAGAAATTCTGAGGAGTGAAGCACAGCATTTTTGAAATTTATTTACTTAACTATCTTCCAATAGTACCTAGTATATACAATTGTGAAACAATGCTTTATAGTAGGGGATAAGTTTATTAAGTTGAGTACAAAGAGTCATAGAAATGTCTCATGCCTCTAATGGGAGGGAGTGAAAATTGTATGTGACGTTAATTTAATAATAACTATATTAAAAATATTTACTGTGGTGATAATTTTTTAAGTTTCTTATTTTGTTTTTCATAATTATTTAAGTATCTTCAGAAAAGGAAATTCTAAATCCATATTATTTTGTGATCTCACACTAAACTCCTTGGGTTTGAAGTATATTAACCCAAGTGATTTTATTTTTGTGTTCCTAAGCTCCAACTGAAAAAGAAAATATAAATAGATTAAAATATCAATTACAAAGTTGAAACTTTGTAGTTTAGATGTTTAATGACTATTTCTTCAAAGCAGTAAGTGTGCCGAAATTAAGTTATAATAGAGTAATAAAGAAAATGTAGTTTGAGACTAAGAAGATGAAATGTGTCTATAATATGCTATTTATCTTCTAATCAATTTTAATTTGCCTCAACATTTATCAGAAGCAATTAAATATTTCCCATACTTGTATTGATGTAAACTATTAATCTATTATATGTATCCCTCAGAGAGTGGAGAATTTGATTTGGTTTATCAAAACTCTCAAAATGTTGCTCATTGATCTAATTAATTACTTATGTCTCAATTTTAAGATGGATTAAACCATATTTTAAGAGTATAATGCTTACTAAAATAAAATGCAAAATGATGGTATTGTACTCTGATAGAGTCATCACTTAAATTTTGTATTATTTCAGCAAGACTTTGTCAAGTCTGATGTTTCAGGAGACTAAATGAAAAGTCCCCCAAACTGTCATTGATACCATCCATCACCATTACCAACACCACATCACTGACAAGGAAAGTTATCTATTGATTTAAAACATGACTATGGACATGAGGAAACAACTGTTCCTTTTGGCAAATGAATGTCATTCAGTTCAATGAGTCAGAAAATGGTGTCCATTCACACAGATCTCATCGATAAACATACTTCAAACTGTAATCTTTATGATATTCCCTGATCATCAGAGCAGTTCATTAATGTAAAAAGTACATTTTAAATGTATTCAAACATACATGATACAATTGTTAAGGTATTGGAAATAGTAAATGTATGAGACTCTACTATGGTGTGCTATTTTAATGGAAAGAAGCTATGAAGTTAAAGGAAGAAAAAAAGATAGATAGATAGATAGATAGATAGATAGATAGATAGATAGATAGATAAAAATAAAAACAATAAGTTCTTCACCTCAATCTCGTTGAGAAGCATGATAATGATAGGGGGAATTTTGCTATATGTTTAATACTTTTGAGATTTGACAGCATCAAAAAACCTTTCTCAATAGTTTAAAATCTGTGTCAAATGCCAAATATCTAGTTTCTATTTCCCTGTGTTATTTTGGATGCATTAAGAGGAAGAGTAGACATTGGGATAACTTACTGCTACCCATAGAAAATATTCATGTGCATTCCTTTAGTGAAGAGATGGAAATATGAGACTAGAAAAATAACATCAATGTGTCTTGGACAAATAGATACATGTTCTGTATTTCTCCTGGGGGGGGGGAAATTTTAGAGCACATTACTAAAAATCTAAGTGAAAGTCTAAGTGATAATTTACAGGAATGAAAAATTACTTTAGTCATGATAATTGCCAACGATTAATTATTCTAATGCTTTGGTTCATTAATTTATTCTGCTTTGCCTCAGGTCTGTTTTGAAGTCTTATCTTATTAAATCTGTTTTTCAAAACCTATTGCATACCATTTTCAGAAATATTTTGATGAGTTTTCTTTGGTCTTAATTTTTTTAGTAAAAATCTGCTTACTGTATGATTTGTATACTGTATGACTTGTATGATTTGCATATTGTTTTAATTTGGAGATTATATTTCATCAAATGTGATATGTAATATTTTTCTTAGTATTTAAAAATGATACCTTTATAACAAAATCTTTCCATCTTTTAAGTCTCTACTGCTTATTTTAAAGTTTGTATCAAGTAAATATTGTTATACATAGGAATATTTGTTATAACAAACCCAAAGATATAAATATGATTAGTAAGTTTTAACTGTTAACTGTTTAATCATTTTAGATTTGTTTTTTCTTTCTTTAGTTTTTTCTTTTTTTTATGCTACAGTAGTTTTCCATGTAGCAATTTTACTAAGCAATATTACAATAAAGACTGGGAAAATTATAAAATCTAATATTCATTTCAGTTTGTCATAGTCTATTTCTCCATCTTTCTAATAATGATTTAAGGAAAATTAAAATTTCTATCCTTTGTTATCATGTTATCAAAGTGAATTTTCCAGTTGTCTAACATCCAAGTTGCAATAACTTCATGCTGTTTTAATTTGGAATATATATTGCATCAAATATCTCCATTTCACTTACTTTTCTGAGGGAAGAGCAAAGAGAACAAAAAGGATTAAAAATGAGAATGATGCCCACAAAACTGTGTTAATGGAGGTCCTTCCTTCCTCTTGAGAGTAACAGCGAAGAGTTGATCAGAGGGAATTTATATTGGGAGAGTCTCATAGCTCAGGGTAAGACTGAGGCATCACTTTGACAACACAGACTACAACTGAGGAGACACGGAGGAGATACACACCTCACTGAAGGGGAAATGGTGGAGAGAAATGCCTGGAAGCTACAGACTGGGTCAAAGGAAATAGGTGCTTGTGCTACCCTTGTATCTTTATTGACATTCTAGTTGTTTTCCATGGATTATATCTGCTCTATCTTTCCCAAGAACTCTATCTGTTCTTTCCTAACCACTTATACATCACTTTTCCTTGGGGTTTGCATAAAATAGCACTAGTACCTAAAGTTGCCAAATCCACACAAATAATTTGACCTACAATAATCTCCATCAATGATAGAATCCTTAGATTAACAGCACAATTTTAATTAATTCTCCAGATACTAGGAGCAAGCCTCTCTTCGCACAGGCTATTCCTCAAGAAAATATGTACCTTTAAGTCATTCATTTTGCTTCCTTTTAGCTTCTTGTGAAATAAGGAAAGCAGATTCACTTAGGAGGAAAACTGTCATAACATGTGTCTCTTCAGTCAAGCTTTTCCCAGAAATTCTACATCCACATACACACTCTCAGTTTCTTAAACTGGTTTCCAAGGGCCCATATAATCCAGAGATGAGAATTTGCAAGGTGTCTAATAATCAAGCCCACACTAAGTTGATGATCTCGTTTTCACATTGCAAGTCTCAAACACCTAAAAATCTAGCAGTTGCTTTACTCAAGAGGAATTCAGTAAAAGCAGGAATTAAATTCAAGTCAAGAGATATTCTAATCATCATCTTCCAAGAGCTTGGAAAATAATTTCAAGTTATTTTACTTTTTCCATTAGTAGATTCCTTTGATTAGCTCTTAAATTGAATTCTAAAGCTGAATTTCATCACTAAAGGAAGAGCAAGACTTGAACATAATCCATTCATGCTGCCCCCTTTGCATTATCCCCCCCTTTCTTGTCCCTAACTTACATCATAGCTAGCTACTCCTGGAATTAAAAATGATCTATTGGATATCTCATTCACTGAAAAAGATTTAGAACTGTTAGTTGAAGAAAATCCTTATATACAGGAAAGTGTTTTTTCTACTTTCCCTGTGCAGAGACAGAACACCATCTATTCTGGAATTTGGGGATTTTGTTTTGCTTTGTTTTATGCTTGTTTATTTTCAATGGTAAAGGGATCTATGTTTAGTAGAGTACACTGAAAAAAACACTTTGAGACCCCCTTTTTTAGTAATGCCAGACAGCACTTGTGGGATCAATACTGATAATGAAAACAGGGGGCCTCCCCAGTGGCAGAAGGGGTTATGACACAACCTATAAAGCTGTCTGCAGCCACTGCAGCACAAGTTTGAGCCCCCAGCCAGCCAGGGAGCAACCCACATGGTACAGCAGACCTCTCCTGACTTGCCCACTGCTCCCCTCAGCAGTGTACTTTGGTCAATCTGCCTGTTCTGTTCCCCACTCTGTCTCTGGTGAATCCTCTCAACCCCGACACCTCTGGCCTGTATCCCAGCTCTTGTATGCATAAATAAATAAATCTTTAAAAACAAACAAAAAAAAAGAAAAAAGAAAACAACTTATACATTTAGATAAAAACTATCTTCAAAGTCATCAAGCTAAATCATTAAAGAAATGACAAGATAACTGACTCAAATCCAAATCTCAATAATAATAGTTGCCATTTTTTATATTTTGCATATTTACTATTATCAAAATTGTAGTATAAGAGGATACAATAGGTTTCATAATTATGGTATCATTTTCCTTTTAACAACTTTGGGGGCCACATGCCTGATTTTATATCCCATTTGATAACATGTAATCTGTGTGATATTGGGAATATTGCAAACACTCTCTTAGTCTTAGTTCCTAGATCTGCAAAGCACTCATAATAATATCACTTACCTCATAGTTTTGTAATAATTGAATGAATTAATTCACATAAAGAAAGAAATTGGCATTTGTAAGTGCTCAATAATCTTTTTTAGTTATTAATCAATTTGGGGGTAATTTACATTATTTTGAATGAAACCTCAAATTGCTTTGGAATGATAGCAGGAATAAATATACTCCAATATTCATGCCTACCCATATACCCGTTTAATTGAAGTATTTTCTCTGTAAAGCTATAACATATCTGAAATTCTCTAAGATCCAGCTAGCCTCACCATCACCCATTAAGTCCATATGATCTTATTCTTAGATAGAACAGAGTTCATATTCTTAGATAGAACAGAGCCTCCCAAGTCCCAGTCCCACTGTGTTCATGTAACTAACTCTTCCTGAGACTGAGCCCCTAAGTTGCAGCACGTACTACCTTTATTCTAGACAATAGTACTATTTCCCATGCTACCACTCCCAAATATTTCATAACTCATTAAGTGTTTGTTTTGTAGTATAATAGGAATAATAAATACATGATACACCACTTTTCACTTGAGATGCAAAATGAACAAGAAATTCAACTAATAAAAACAGGGGAAAATTATTTAAAGCATACTTAAAGCTTAGAAAACCACCTTACTCCTTTTAATCAACTGTGTGTTCAGGGGATTTTGAAGCATTACATTTGACTGTATGGTAAACACAAAAATACTATAGTAAATTTCTACCTGCTTTTTTATTTGATAAAAATGTTGTAGTACCAACTGACATCATCACTAGAATAAGAAACACATGAAAGCAAGACAGTCCTATTTTCAAACTGGCTGGTTATGATTTAGTGTTACATTACTACCTTGTTTTATGAGTTCTGTAATATCAGCCTATTTGGTTCATAATGAATAAATGATGAATAATTCATAACATGTAAAAATTAATCAGGAAATCTGATTTTAGAAACCTTATTCAGAATAGAGACAAAGCCTCCAAATAGATCATGAGTACATTTTAAGAATAACATTGAGTTTTTGCTAAATTTAAGTTTCAAATGTAATATATTCTGTAAGATCAAAAGCAACCTCTTTAAGTAAAAGCATTTATTTGAATGGGCACATTATAACAATGAGTAAATTTATGCACAAAGTTCAATATAATCATGGACAGGCAAACAATCTTGCCCTGCTTCTTTTTCCATCTAATTTCAAATCACATTGAATAATAAATCAATAGAACTGATGACTTGTATAAGGTACGAGTTCTTTAGAGAAATAATACTATTTCTTGTAAATTCTGTAACCTTGGAAATGTACAATTTTTAATGGAAATGTATTTGTCATATAATATTATATAAATTTAAAGCACAGCATGCTAATTTGATATATTTATACATTATAATTTGATTGCCACTGGAGAATTATTAGCACCTCTATTACATATTTTTTACTAGTTAGAAAAAATAAATTTTAGTCTCAGCAGGATTGAAGATTATAATACAATATGTATATATTTATTGTACTGAGCATTATCTCTTTAGGGCTTATTTTTAAGGTTGTACTCTCAAACAACATCTGCCCTGTCCCCTCCCTCCTCATCAATTGGACACCACCACTTTATTCTTTGGTTTTGTAAGTTTGCTGCTTTTTGTTTTAATTAAGGCAACATTGGTTTACATTATTGTTAGTATTTGGGAAATACATGATCTCCTCTTAGGCATCACCACTCGCAGTGCACCCACTGCCAAATGACCCAGAGCCCACCAGCACGAATCATTGTTCTCTCTTCCCTCTTTGTTCTAGCACTTTCATTATCCCACTCCCCTAGATGCTTCAGTTCTAAGGTCAGCTTTTATTATTATTATTTTTAAAAAAAATTTTATTGTCAGTTTTTATTTTTATTTATTTTTTTAAAGATTTATTTATTTATACAAGCACTGGGGTATAGGCCAGAGGCGCGAGAGGGTGAGAGAATTCACCAGAGACAGAGTGGGGAGCAGAACAGGCAGATCGACCGAAGACACTGCTGAGGGGAGCAGAGGGCGAGGCAGGAGAGGTCTTCCACGCCATGTGGGTTTCTCCCTGGCTGGCTGGGAATCAAACACGCACTGCAGAGGCTGCAGACAGCTTCACAGCGCTGCGTTCAACATGCTGCACCACCGGGGAGGCCCTATTGTCAGTTCTTAAAAGTTTTTAAGCTTGTGTTTGTCTGACCCTTAGTTTGAATTCTCTGTATTCCACATATTACTGACACCATCAGTATTTATCTTTCTTCTCCTGACTTATTTCACTTAGCATTATCCATTCCAGCTCCATCCATGTTGCTGCAAATAATATGAGTTTATCTTTTTTGATCTCAGAGTAATATTCCATTGTATATAAAAGACATATCATACAGTAATTGTTTTTCTCTCTCTGACTTATCTCATTTAACATATTGTTCTCAAAGTTCCTTTGTGTTTTGCAAATGACATGATGGCTCCTTTTCTCATTGGTTAATGATATTCTACTGCATACATGTACTACACTTTCTTTATCCACTATCAATCAGTGGATGCTCAAGTTGTTTCAATATCTTGATTGTTGCAAATAATGTTGCAATAAACTTATGAGTGTGAATATTTTTCCAATTTAGTGCTTTCACATTCTTTCTATACATTTTTTTTTTCAAAGATTTATTTATTTATACAAGCACTAGGGTACAGGCTAGAGGCGCAGGAGGGTAAGAGGATTCACCAGAGACAGAGCAGGGAGCAGAATAGGCAGAAGGACCAAAGTACACTGCTGAGGGGAGCAGCAGGCAAGACAGGAGAAGTCTGCAGCATCATGTGGGTATCTTCCTGGCCATGTGGGTGTCTCCTTGGCCGGCCGGGAATCGAACTGGTGCTGCAGAGGCTTCAGACAGCTTCACAGGGCTGCACTCAACCTGCTGCACCACCAGGGAGGCCCCTTTCTATACATACTTGGATAAATACCCAGGAGTGGAATCACTGGATCATTTGACAGTTTCAATTTCTAGGGAAACTTCCATAGTGTTTCTCATAATGGCTACTCCAAATTATATTCCTACCAACAGTGCACAGTGGTTTCCTTTTCTCCATCAATACTTACTATCTCCTACTTCTTGATGAGAATTATTCTAACAGGTATGTGGTGATATCTCACTGTGATGGCAATCAAAATTCTCTCATCTGAAATATAGAGGACTACCTCACAGCTATCTACATAACATATCCTTACCAAAGTTTTACTCCCATGCAAGAAACCCAGCTACCCATGTGGAAAACATTAAATTCATGCACTTTCAGTTCACGAATGGTTCCCATTTACACGGCATATGGAATTCTTTCAGATCAATGGAGTAATTTGCCAAGCTCCACATTTATACCTGGGAACATCATATTGACACAGGTATAAACAGAAACCTCTATTACATCAATCCTATGTAATCCTGGATTAGACAAAAAGGAAGAGAGGATATCAAAGAAGTAATGTCTTTATGGAAACTGACCTAATGAGGGGAATGACATGTTGTGAATGTGAAGAAATACAAGCAAACCCAGGAGAACAATGCAAGTTTCTTTTTTAAAAAAAAAAAAAAAAACTAAATGGTCTTCTGTGTCTTTATATGACATAATAACACTTTGCTTATTTCTATATCCTAAAGTTATGGATCAGAATTATTGTTTTCTAAATAATAGTTGAAAGGATTACGTTCCAAATAAATGTAGGTGACATCTGAACTTAGGTCCCAGATTCATTTGTGTAACAAATATTGCCTTTCTTAATTGTTTTTAAATAATTTGTATGCAACTCAGAGAACATATTATGCTGGATTAAGAGAAAAATCAGCTTAGGCACTACCAGAGTTTTCTTGCATTAGGACTTGCAAAGATCTAGGAGGTGTACTCCTCTGCTTGGAAATGTACCCAATGTCTGATACAACATAGTCATTAGGAATTGCCTTGTCTAAGCCCTACTTACCTGGTCTCTTGCCCAACCATTCTATCTGCATCTGCACCACCCATGATAAACAGAAATTACTGTCAAGAATGAAATTCTGATGCTTGAAATCTTGTCTCCTTAATGCCACAATACAAACATCCCCTTTGAGGTCAACCTCATCCAAACAGCCCCAGAGCATTGGCTAAGAGAATTCAGAGTTCTAGAAAACCAAGGTGATTAATGTATGTCACATTTTGGGAAAAAAATATTCTTTCTAATATCTGTGCCTTTAAGTTTCAAACCTAAGCATTGTCACTTTTTAACAGTCATAAATATTAGTTATCAAGCAATGGATGTCAGAACCTCTACGTAAAAGTAGACTGTATTATTGGTCTTCCAAACCTCTGATCAATTATTCAACCACTGAAACTAGTATTCATGCATACCATGTGACACAGACTCAAACTAAGCACAAATATGAAGTGTAATCATGGCATATGAGCATATTTTGAATTATATAGCATGTTAATCATTTTAATAACCATCTATGGTAGTGATAACTAAGCTTTGATAAGCTCATCTCTGAATCTCAAGTCTGACTAACTTTCTAAAGGTCAAACCGCATATCTCAGGATAACACTAGGGAGCTACAATACAGGTGTGTGTGTGTGTGTGTAATTCATTCAGTAGGATAAAGTCTTATAGACTCCAATCCTTTAGCCAAAGGATTTAAAGAGGATAGGGTAAGGAATAGAGCCAGGTCATCAATCAAAAAAATCTCATCTATTAGTGCATAAAACCACATTTATTAATGCATTTATGTGCTATTTGCTTTTTGGGGGACCATATATTAATTATTTACTATTACTGAAAAAGTTATATCACACATCTAACCAAGATAATAAAACCAAGATAATTCTTCAAGTCATTTCTTTCACTTACAACTATCATATAAATTATATTACTAAATTCAGGGATTTCTGATGCCATGCATCCTATATATTAAGCACACAGAAACCTGCTTTAACTAATTTAGGCCACGTGAATACCATTTAGGTTTATAAAATGATACCTTGTCCTTCAATATCTTTATTCTGTATAGGTTAACATTCATAGCATATTAGAAAAACATCTAGATTGACAAGCTTAAGCAGCCATATAGCGAATTTGCTTTTAGTGAAACATAGGCCACAAATTTAACATTGGCATTTGCTTTCTGTTTGTGTGTGGGCTTGTTTTGAGTAGTCATGAGCAATTAAGGGGCACCCTGACTTTAAATACCAAAAACTCCATTAACAACTGACAGAAGGAGAATCCCACAGAGAAATACCACTGAGGTCAAAACTGGTTATTGTTTTCTGAGTTCATTAAACAATACTTTGAAAATTAGCAAAGTTGTATTAAGGAGTCAAATTTCATAATTTGTTTGTAGTAAATGAATATAATAACCTAAGTAGAAAATGAGGTATTTTAAATAGAAAATAAATTTTACAGTGTTAAATGGAATAAAGCAGATTGAATGAATAATAGTGGCTATATATCCAATTCCAGAACAAATTTTTAAGACTATTTATACTTCATGTAGATGATGAGTTGACTTTATCCATTACAATAGGTCTATTCAGATAAAATTAAAAAAAATTATAGATTTATTTATGCATACAAGAGCTGGGGTATAGGCCAGAGGTGCAGGGGGTGAAAGATTCACCAGAGACAGAGTAGGGAACAGAATAGATGGATCTACTGAAACATACTGTTGAGGGAAGCAGTGGGCAAGACAGGAGAGGTCTCCTGTGCCATATATATTAGCTACCTGGCAGGGGATGGAACTTATGCTGCAGTGAATGGCAATAGCTTGGTAGTCCTGAGACTTTAACCCCTGCACGACCAGGGAGTCCCTGAATTGCTTTTTGTGTGTGGTGTGTGATAGTGGTTTAGTTTCATTTAGTGTGTGATAGGTTTAGTTTCATTATTTTGCACTCAGTTGTCTGCTTTCCCCAAAATCATGTATTGAAGAGGCTACCCTTGTTCCAGTGTGCATTCTTGATTCCTTTGTCCATACATGTGGGTTTATTTTCTGACTCTCAATTTTATTCCAATGGTTGTGTTTTTTTGTTCCAGTACGTGGTTGTTTTATTACGGCATTATAATATAAAAGTCAAATTCTATCTGACACCATAAAATTGACACTGCTTTCTGACTTGCCTATCCCACCCTTCCCTTCTGCCAACCACTAATTGGTGTTTTACACTAAAAGTTGATTTTGTCTTATAGTTAATCCATTTACTTAATTTCTCTCTATATGAAAAGTGAAAACTAACATTTTAAACATGTATCTCTCAGAAGATGTTTGGTTGATCAAGACAGCTGCAATCAGGGTAATATATTCACACTTATTAGTGTTTTTTTAAAAATGCGAGCTCCATTGTTCTTTAATCTGTAATTAGTTTTTTTCTCTTAATGATAAATGCTAGTAGGTAAAGTAGGATAAATTTCAGAATGAATCACCATAACACATTCCCTAGATTCAACGGTGATCCCCATTATAATCTCTTCCTCATCTTTTATTTTCTGCTAGGTTTTCTGGCAAGTTTTATAGCAAACTTGATTCAATGATATTTGTGATTAAGTTGTTCTGTATTTTTTGCAAAATTTATTACATCACTATACAACAAGAATCTCTTAATATTATTTAGTACAAATTTAAAATATATGATTGACCTTAAAATGACTTTTTGATAAATTGAATATTCCAGAAAATTTTAAGTCATCAAATTTATTCAATTCAAAAAGCAAAAGAATGCTATAACATGATTGAAGGAGGAAAACAACATTTTTCAAGATGAAAACACCACAGAAACTACCACAAATAGCATTTTAACATGGAAGTTCTGGTAAAGTTCATTTTACATCATTACCATGGTATTCACACATTTTCAGAATGCAAAGTATATTTAAGTTATTTCTTGATGCTTAGCTGTATTTGGGTACTAAAATCTGAGAATATTATCATATCTTCTATATACACATTAACAAAACTTACAGATAAAATCAACTATGGAGATTCTTGAAAAGTGATAAAATATAAAGACAATCTTTTGCTAAGGAAAGCATTTCCAGTAAACATTTATTCCAACAACCCAATACCAAATTAATATTGAATCTGCTAGGATGTATAATAAATGAAAAGATGAGATTAATAAAGGCATACAGATTTTACAAGGACATGTGTTTAGCTGACTGTAAAAGGTGCTCGCCCAAACCCCCAAACCATAAGAAAACAAAAGCAAAAATCTCTTGCCTGAAGCAGTCAACATGGAAGCATCTCAGGGCTATAGTTATCATTCAGTTAGTTCTATAGGGTTTTATTGCTATACCATTTTAAGGTGATGCTGTTGCTCATGATAGAGATATACTGTGTCCTGAGTCTATTAAGTTAGAGGGAAATAGTCAACATGCCCCACTCATGAAGGAAGAATTCTGGGTGTGCTGCACACCTTTCACCTCATATTTCTGTGACTTATTACTAGTCACATTACTAGTCAGAACAGTGTCAATATATGCAATTTTTATTCTGAAAAGCTATGGATCAAAAGAATCAAGGATTTTATTACTGTGAGGGAGAACAGCTTTCTCTGAAAATCCACTTTATAAAAGTTAACCTTTACTTCTCAAAAGTATCTTCAAAACTGGAATTGGAGGATGCTACTAGAAACTGATAATGACTAACATCTTAAATTAAATGCTGGGAAGGTTTAAAAAATGAAACACTAAACAAAAACAACCAGGACTATATCAAACTAAAAAGCTTTTACACGGTGCAAGAAGGTATAATTAAAATGAAAAGAGCCTACTGAATGGGAAAAAATATTTGTGCAGCATACATCTGACAATGGAATGGTATCTCAGCTCCCCTCAGCAGTGTGTTTCAATGGATCTGCCTGGTCTGCTCCCCATTTTCTCTGGTGACTCCTCTCACCCCCTGCACCTCTGGCTTACTACCAGTTCTTGTATGAATAAATAAATCTTTAAAAATATAAACTTAAAATTAAAAAAAAAGATGTACACATGGCAAACAGGCATGTGAAAAAGTGTTCATCAGTTATCTTCAGGAAAATGCAAATCAAGACCTTAGTGAGATACCACCTCACACCTGTGAAAACAGTCCATATTAAAAACACCAGAAATAAAAAGTGATAGCAAGGATGTGAAGAAAGAGGAACCCTCCTACTTTGCTGGTAGGAATGCAGATTGGCCCAGCCTTTATGGAAAACAGCATGGAGGTGCTTCAAAAGACCAAAAAAAAAAAAAAAAAAAAAAAAGGGATATGCCTTAAGACCTATCAATTTCACTTCTACCTATCTACCCCCAAAATACAGTAATACTAATTCTATAGGAAATCTGCACAATTTTGTGTTTATTGCAGTACTATATAGGATAGGTAAGTTGTGGAAACAATCTCAGTGCCCCAAAATAGATGAGAGGATCAAGAAGATGTGGTATTATATACACAATTGATTACTATTCAGTGATTAAAACAGATAAACCCATGTGATAGGCAGCAACATGGATGGAACTGGAAGGGATTACGCTAAGCAAAATAAGCCAGAAATAGAAAGGCAAATATTGGATGGCTTTACTATTATAGAGAATATAGAGAAACCAAACAAATACAGTAACTGACACTTGAAATTTGACCATATATCTGAGGCATCCAGAAGGGAAGATGTAGTAGTGAGAATTGGAGAGGGAGGTGGAGTACAATTGACTATGGTAAAGAACTATGGGCGATTTGGTGTTGGGTACACTATAGTGGAGATACCTGGTGGAGTAGAGCCAAATGTTAATTAAATTAAAAAATAAATTTATAAAAATGATACACAAAATTAAAGTCATGCTAAAATTAGAAATAGAACAAATTTGACCCCATATCACATCTGGCCTGTACCCTGGTTCTTGTATGCATGAATAAATTTAAAAAATAATTATAAAAGACACAAAAATGAATAATGAAAAGGCAGAAAAAAATCATTTTGTTGTGACATGCTAGACTACATAAATAGCTCAAAATGATCAATTCAATAAAATGTCAATTCAGTAAGAAGGCAATCTAATTTTACATATTGTATTACAAATTGTTTGCCAATGTAGTAACAAACACTTGACAAATAGTAGCAACCAAAAAATGACCTAAAATTTAGATTCTCAAAAACAGTCATTCTATATATAAAATGAAAAGATGTTCTTGTCAAAGACAAATCTTTGAAATATCTTTCAATAGTATATTTTCTTATCTTTTTTTGTAATATCATTTACAAATACAGCATGTTGATAGAGAAAAAGACATGAAAATATGTCAATTTTCCTTTTAAGTACTGGAATTGCAGATCTAAACAGGTAACAGGACATGTTGTTAAATTGATAAAATGCCATATCAAATCTGTGAAAGATTAAAATAGTAAGATAAAGAAATTAAAAATAATGAATGCACTGTAAGGATTTTTAGAATTCATTTTCTTATCATTTGAATTAAAATATGTTGATAAAGACCTGTAATCACAAAATAACATTGAAGAAAACAGAGGCAACACACTCCATCAGATTGACTTCAATGATCTCTTTGAGGACGAGGCTACAATTGCAAAGGGAAAAAAAAAAAAACAAAATAAATAAATGCAACTACATCAGATAAAAAAAGCTCTTGTAAAGTGAAAGAAACTATCATTAAAATAAAATGTCATCCTAAAAGTGGGAGAAAATATTTATCAATCATACATTCAATAAGTAGTTAATATACAAACTCTACAAAGAATTCTTACAATTTAAGAAGAAAACAAATAACCAAATCAAAAAATGGGCAGAACAGCTAAATTGGCATATCTGAAAAGAAGACATATGGATCACCAAGCAGCACATGAAAAAATGTTCATCATCACTTACTATGTAGGAAATGCTAATCAAAACCACAATGAGGTATGACCTACCACCTATGAGAATGGCCCACTTCAAAAAGACCAGAAACTACAAATGTTTGTAAGAGTTGAGAGAAAATAGAAAGTTTGTACACTATTGATGAAATGTAAACCTTCTATGGCAAACTGTATGGAGGTTTCTAAAGAAATTTAAAAACTGTATGTTCCAGCAATTCTACTCCTAGAATCTATCTGAAGAATACAAAAACATTAATCAAAGAGGTATATGTAAGCCTATGTTTATTGTAGCATTATTTATATTATCCATGATATAGACAACCTAAGTGCCCAATGGCAGGTAAGTTATTAAAGTTATATCTCACACACACCCACACACACACACACACACACAGGAATACTGCTCTGGATAAATGAAAGTTAAAACCCTGCCAGCTGAGGAAATATGACTAGAACTAAGGGGATTATGTTATGCAAAATAAGATAGAAAGAAAAAGATAAATGCAGGATGATATCACTCATACGTGAGATAAAAAGAAAGCAAATAAACAAACAAAATAAATCCTTGACACCTAACTATAGAACTGATGCAACAAAAGGGGAGGGTTGGAGGAGGATGTAAAGGAGGGAGTGGCTGGAATATACTATGAGGATTATTGGAGCTTTGGAGCTTTGGTGGTGGGTATGCTATGATAAGATACATTTGTAGAGGTATGAACCTATACACCTAAAACATACAGTGCTATATACCATTGCCTCAGTAAAATAAAAATAGGAACACTGCAAGCACAGAGAAAACACAACCATATATGATAAATTAGGCAGTAAACATTGAGACATTATAGAAGTGTTAAATACACCATGCTTCAGTCTAACCTACCACAAAGCTTTCTAATGTGTTTTGTGTAATGGATAAGAGGTACAGTTTATAGTTAGAATGACTGACCAAATTCTGACTTTCATGCACACTTACGATGAGATTTTCAGTAAATTTATTCAACCCCTCTTAAAAAAATCCAACCATAAAAAAAGACCTTTCTTACAGGAGACTTGCAATATCATATATCAAGAATTAAGCTAAATATGAAGTACTAAGAGTGGTACTGGTACATGAATAGACAAAGAGATCAGAAAAATTTTAAGATCAAAGAAGGGAATTAAAGATCACACATTATGGAAACTTAGTATAAGAACACAGAGGCATGAAAGAAGTTTGAAGGAAGGAGGAACTCTACTTCAAATAGAAATGTTCATTATACAAATATGGAAAAAATATGAAAATAGGTCTCTGTCTTACATATACATAGAATTCCAGGCCAGATTACTTAAAGATTTAATAATCTTAATGAAAAAGTTTAAATACATAGTAGAAAATTTAAAAAATGTATCTTTCAAACCTTATACCATAAGATGTCTTAAACAAGATATAAAATTAACAACACAGACCTCCTTGGTGGTATAGGGGTCATGACTTCCGTCCTATCACTGCGATGACCTGGGTTCAATCCCTGGCCAGGGAGCTAACCCACATGATCAGCAGACCTCTCCTGTTTCACCTGTAGCTCCCCTCCGTAGTGTATTTCAGTGTATTTCTGCCTGTTCTGCTCCCCAGTCTTTCTCTGGTGAATCCTCTTACCTCCCCTGCACCTCTGGCCTACACCCCAGTTCTTGTATGCATAACTAAATAAAAATATTAAAAAAGGTAAGTTAAAAAAAAAAAACAGCAGCATCAAATGCAAACAAACCACATGGCCTAGAAAAGGAATACTAAATTTAACTAAATAAAAATTAGGAACTTTAGGAAAAAAATAAACTACACTGGAGAATATATCTGTCATACATAGGTTTGACAAAAAGTTGTTATGTAAAAAGTGTAAACCATAGATTAATAATTAAAAAAGCACACAACACTGTAGAAAATGGGGGAAGACACGAAAGGCTTGGGTTAATATCCAGCTCTCCAGAAAAATACAGACTTACTATCTTCTATATGCAATTCTTTTTCTTTTTTCCTTGTATCTATATAATTGATTGTTTATTGCTGGTACCAGTTTCTAAATGCTTCAAATTTAGAACCACTCCTTGAACAGGCATTCCACAGAATAAGAAATACTTGTGACAATAAACACATGGTAAGTCAATGGGATCTTTTTAAAATGGCTTTTGGTTCAGATTCATAAAACAAATTTAGCAAATAGTTTGGAAATTCTTTATACGTTAATATTCCCATTATATTTCACAGTTCCACTGTTCTACTCCTAGAAATATAACCAAGAAAAATGCTTGCTTATATGCAACAGAAATACAATCTCCCCTTTCTTTAATGTTTCTTTATCTTAGGAGATACTTTTCTACATTGTCTTTGAAAATATTTGTCTCTTCAGATAATTGAAGAGAACTTCCCAAATGTGAAGAAGGAGCTGAAAATTGATATACAAGAAGCAAGAAGAACACCAAACTTCCACGACGAAAGGAAAAATACAGCAAGACACATAATAGTAAAGCTCCCAAGAATCCAGGACAAGGAAAAAATAATGAAGCTGGCAAGAGGGAAGAAACAGATAACATTCAAAGGAAAGCCAATCAGGCTGACATCAGACTTCTCCGAAGAAACACTACGGGCAAGGAGAGAATGGAGGGACAAAGTCAACAGACTCCAAGAAAACAGATGCCAACCAAGAATTCTCTATCCCGCAAAACTCTCCTTTCTTTTTGAAGAAAGAATATGGACCTTCCCAGACAAACAGAAACTCCGGAATTTCATTGCAACTAAACCCCCACTCCAAAAAATACTACAAGGAGTCCTAAAGCCAGAACCTCAGAGGGACGAATAACAATGAAAGAAGGCCAAAAAAAAAAAAAAGTTATTATAAGAATAAATAAATAAAATCAAAGGAAAGACAAACACAATGGCAAATACAGATGCTAACATATCAATATTAACTCTAAATGTAAATGGACTAAACTCTTCAATAAAAAGACACAGAGTTGCAGCCTGGATTAAGAAACAAAACCCAAACTTTTGCTGTCTCCAGGAAACACATTTAGCTACAAAAGATAAAAATAGGCTCAAAGTTAAAGGATGGAAAACAATCCTACAAGCAAATGGACCAAAAAAGAAAGCAGGAACAGCTATACTTATATCAGATAAAACAGATTTCAAACTCAAAAAGATAAAAAGAGACCCCAATGGTCACTACATTATGATCAAGGGGACAATACTTCAAGAAGAAATAACACTCATTAACATATACTCACCAAACGAAGGAGCACCAAAATATATCAGACAACTGTTATCCTCTCTGAAAACAGACATCAGAGAAAACACATACATAGTGGGAGACTTCAACACACCACTATCAACAATGGATAGATCAACAAGACAAAAAATAAGTAAAGAAACCAAAGCTCTAAATAAGGACCTAGAGCAATTGGGCTTAACAGACATCTATAGAACACTAAACCCCAAAAAAACGGAGTACACATTTTTCTCAAGCGCACACGGATCATTCTCCAGGATCGATCACATACTGTGGCACAAGACAAACATCAACAGATACACCAAGATTGAAATCATATCAACCATCTTTTCTGACCATGAGGGCATCAAACTAGAAATAAACCATAAAAAGAAGACAAGGAACTTTCCTACCTCATGGAGATTAAAAACCACACTACTGGAAGACCACTGGACTAATGAGGAGATCAAAGAAGAAATTAAAAAAATCTTTGAATTGAACGACAAGGAGGACACCAATATCCTAAATGTATGGGATGCAGCAAAAGCAGTAATAAGAGGAAAATATATAGCAATAGAAGCTCACATCAAGAAACAAGAAAGAACTCAAAGAAACAACCTAATCTCGAAGCTCAAAGATCTAGAAAAAGAACAACAAAAAAACCCCAAAACTAGTAGAAGAAAAGAAATAATAAAAACAAAAGCAGAAATAAATGAAATTTAAACTAAAAAAACAATCCAAAAGATCAATGAAACCAAGAGCTGGTTCTTTGAAAAAATCAATAAAATAGACAAACCCCTAGCCAGGCTCACAAAGGAAAAAAGGGAGAAAGCACAAATAAACAGGATCATCAATGAAAGAGGAGAAATCACAACGGACACAGCAGAAATCAAAAGAATAATCAGTAACTACTATGAACAGTTATATGGAAACAAGTTTAACAATCTAGAGGAGATGGACAAATTCCTACAACTCTACAATCACCCAAAGCTAGATAAAGAAGAAATAGAACACCTAAACAGACCAATTACAAGCAGCGAAATTGAAATGGTAATCAAAAACCTCCCCAAAAACAAAAGCCCAGGACCTGATGGATTTACAAATGAATTCTACCAAACATTCAGAGACGAATTAGTGCCTATCCTTCACAAACTCTTCCAAAAAATTGAGAAGGAAGGGACAATACCAAACACGTTCTATGAAGCCAACATTACACTAATACCAAAACCAAACAAGGACAACACAAAAAAGGAAAACTACAGGCCAATCTCCCTAATGAACACTGATGCAAAAATCCTCAATAAAATTTTAGCTATCAGAATCCGACAATGCATCCATAAGATAATTCACCACGACCAAGTAGGATTCATTCCAGGGACACAAGGATGGTTTAACATCCGAAAATCAATCAACGTTATCCAACACATCAACAAAAAGAAATATAAAAACCATATGATAATATCAATAGATGCTGAGAAAGCTTTCGACAAAGTGCAACACCCATTCATGATAAAAGCCCTTAAAATTCTTGGGATACAAGGAACATACCTCAACATCATAAAGGCCATCTATGACAAGCCAACAGCCAGTATCATTCTCAATGGTGAAAAGCTGAAAGCAATTCCATTAAGATCTGGAACAAGACAAGGATGTCCACTCTCACCACTGCTTTTCAATATAATACTGGAAGTCCTAGCCAGAGCAATAAGACAAGAGAAAGACATCCAAGGAATCCAAATAGGAAAAGAAGAAGTCAAACTATCACTATTTGCAGATGATATGATAATATACATAGAGAACCCCAAAAAGTCCACAGAAAAACTAATTCAACTCATCAATCAGTTCAGTAAAGTGGCAGGATACAAAATCAACACGCAAAAGTCAGTAGCCTTCCTATACACAAACAATAAATCTGAAGAAGAAGAAATCAAAAAAAAATCCCTTTTTTATTGAAACAAAAAAAATCAAATATTTGGGAATAAATCTAACAAAAGAGGTAAAGGACCTATACAAAGAAAACTATAAAACACTGTTAAAAGAAATAGAAGAAGACACAAAGAAATGGAAAGACATCCCCTGCTCATGGATTGGAAGAATAAACATTATTAAAATGGCCATCCTTCCAAAAGCAATATACAGATTCAATGCTATTCCAATCAAAATTTCAATGGCATTCTTCAAAGAAATAGAACAATTATTGATGAAATTCATATGGAATCACAAAAAACCCCGAATAGCCAAAGCTCTCCTGAAAAAAAAAGAAGGGAATGGAGGCATCACACTCCCAGACTTCAAACTCTACTACAAAGCCATAATCATCAAAACTGCATGGTATTGGAACAAGAACAGACATACAGACCAATGGAATCGAATAGAAAATCCAGAAATAAACCCACAGATTTATGGTCAACTAATCTTTGACAAAGGAGCAAAGACTATGCATTGGAGCAAAGAAAGTTTGTTCAATAAATGGTGCTGGGAAAACTGGGTCGCTACATGCAAAAGAATGAAGCTTGACCACTACCTCACACCATACACAAAAATCAACTCAAAATGGATTAAAGAACTAGACATAAGACCTGAAACCATAAAATATATAGAAGGAAATATAGGCGAAACACTACGTGATTTGCACATCAAAGACATCTTTACAGACACATCACCCAAAGCAGTGATAGTGAAGGCGAAGATAAACAGCTGGGACTACATCAAATTAAAGAGCTTCTGCACAGCAAAAGAGACAATAACAAAAACAAAGAGAAACCCCACCAACTGGGAGAACATTTTTGCACCCAACACCAATGATAAAGGACTGATCACAAAAATCTGCAAAGAGCTGATGAGACTTAACAACAACAAAGAAAAGAATCCAGTCAAAAAATGGGCAGAAGAGCTAAAAAGAAACTTCTCTGAAGAGGAAATGCAAATGGCCAACAGGCATATGAAAAAATGTTCAACATCACTTGTCATCAGGGAAATGCAAATCAAAACTACCATGAGATACCATCTTACACCAGTGAGAATGGCATATATTAAAAAAACTAGCAACAACAAATGTTGGCGAGGGTGTGGAGAAAAAGGAACTCTTCTGCACTGTTGGTGGGAGTGCAAACTGGTCCAACCACTGTGGAAAGCTGTGTGGAGATTTCTGGACCTACTAAACATAGAGCTTCCATATGATCCAGCAATTCCACTCCTAGGTATTTACCCAAAGGACACAGAAACATCAATTCCAAAGAACACCTGCACCCCTATGTTTATAGCAGCACTGTTTACAATAGCTAAGCTTTGGAAACAACCCAAATGCCCAAAAATAGATGACTGGATCAAGAAGATGTGGTACATATATACCATGGAATATTACTCAGCATTCAAAAAAGATAAACACATGCAATTTGCAGCAACATGGATGGCACTGGAAGGGATCATGCTCAGCAAAATAAGCCAAAAAGAAAAAGAAAAATACCGGATGGTCTCACTCATAGCAGGAATCTAGAAAACTTAAATAAGGGACCAGGAAAACGAATAACTATAAGAAAGTGAAGTGAAAATCAAAATCAACAAACACTACGAACCAGAGATACTTTTAGGGGGGCGGGGGTGGGAGGGGAGGGATTGGGGTCAGAATGGGGGGGCTGCAATTGTATGGGGAATATAAAAATAAAATTTATAAAAAAAAAAAAAGAAAATATTTGTCTCTTCAAGTGTACTAGTACATTTAAACCCATGCTAAAAAATGCAGATTGTATAAAAATAATGTCTGCATTTTGTTCTGCAACAGAGAGAGAATATAAATACTTGGCTAATGTGACTAAAACAGACCAAGAAAAACACAGTATGAAAGAAAAAGGAAGTTAATATCTAAATAAATGTTCCTGGTCTAGACTGACAATACCATCCACCATTTCCAGAGTCCAACCATAGAGTAGACTACTCCATGAAGTCAGAACTCTTTATATCCATTTTCATAAATTAGAAAACTGAGGCACAGAAAGACCAAACCCTATAGCCTGGAAACAGCAAAGTCAGGATTCTAACCCTGATGATCAGTCTGAAGTTCTGCTAGCCACTACATAAAACCTCTTAAGTTCTTAGCACTACTTTCCTTAATTAACACTAATGGTCAATGATGATTATCATGCAAAAACTGAATTGTCTCAAAATGGTTAATAGCATCAAAGCTAGATAACTTATATTGAAAAGCCAAGATTTTATTAGGGGTTGAAATTTGAAGTGAGCATTGGGCTCTAGGAATGAAGCACCTGTTAGTGAAAAGCAGAGAAACAAAGGCAGTAGCCTATGCAAACAATGTGCCATCAAGAATTCTAGCTTATCAAAAAAAAAAAGAGTCCCTAAAAATAGCTATATAATTTGGGTGGGACCAGATAACTAACTTATTTTTTGACTGGAAATATAGCACAAACATTATGATATTTGGATTTGATTTCTAAAACATAAAATACCATTTTAATGGACTAAATTATCAGATATCTGATATATTTTAATAGTGCTCTATTACTTCATTTTAACCTGATTTTTAACAATAATATGTTAGAAAATGAGAAAATTGAGAGTCAAGAAAATTGAGATAATTACATAAAATCATTCTAATCATTACTGTTAGGCCCATTGCTAGCTCAAATATTTTCAAATTATTGCCTTTAAATGTAAAATTTTTCTTATTCTTGAACTTTGTTATAACAAACTTTCTTTTTCATCTAAACAAGATTTCTTGTATTTATCCACACTCTTTCCTGATCCCACCAAAATGTTTGTATTCTTGACTTGGTTAGTATAAGTTTTAGATGATTACATTTTCTTTCTTCACATTAGCTATAAAAAATAAATTTGTTTTCATGACATAATTCAGTGTCTTAACAAATTAAAACTACTTAATACAGAATATGACCCCAGGTAGCCTCTTACTGAGATAATGTACCAGATAGGAGAGTCAAGCTTGATAGAGCTTATTCAGGAGCACCTCATTCAAGCACAGCTCTGAGGCACAATTCAGACTTCACAGCATGTTATAAATTCATTGCATCTCCATGGTGAGAGAGGGAGGATAAAAAAAAAAACATTAAGAATTATTTTGTTATCCTTGCTAGAGTTGCATGAAAATGCAGTCAACAGTAAAATGTAAAATGTTAAAAGATACAAAAGATTATATTATAGTGTAGGTTGGCTTACCTCTGCCATAATTTAATTTGAAAAATGTTATATGTAAATATACTTCTAGAGCATCCACATAGGTAAGAAAGTATGTTTAAAAGCAGCATGCTCAATATAATAAACCCAAAATGGGATCATATATAATTTTGTTCACTAAATTAATTAGGATCCCAAAGATTCGGCATATAATTACATTTATTATTGTAGAGCATTTCTAAGGATTATACTGTTTCTGGGGAATGATTTTATTTCTGAGTCTTAAAATATTTTAGAATCTTCATAAACATCTTAAATATTTTATACAACCTTTTATTTAAAATTGGAATTGTTCATAAAAGTTCTATGATGATCTGAAAGCAGCATACTAAATTATTTTTTGATATGCTTTAAATGTTTACAAGTCCTCTCATTTTTGGAGACTACTACAGAAACACATTACTGATAATTTTTATCTCTACAGGGTTTTTTGAATCACCCAGTCCCCTCAGAAAGCAATTTACTTTACACAAATGTGTTCCCCTTTGTCCATGTTTTTTTCATGGGCAGAAAGAGAAGGTGACAAAGAATAAATTTAAAGAAACGATTTGCAATTAGTCCTTCTGCAAGTTACGTTTAATAAAGGTGATTATTAAATAGCAAAATTACTGACAGTTTGACATGAAATATTATTTGCAGAGTCTGCTATGAAGGGAACTCAAAACAACATCACAATATTTTATTAACACTGGCAAGATGTCAAGTGAATATACAATAACTACCTTGGCTGCTGGAGGTCAACTGATTCCAATTTCATAAAACTAGCAAAAAAATTATAGGTTATTTGGGAATATTTAGGATAGGTGATCAGAGAAAGCAAAATAACAATAACAAAAAAAAAAAAAACAGTAGAATCAGAGAGATTGTGGTCATGTGTCAAGACAAGTGGGTAAATATAGAAGCTGATAAAAGAAGAAAATGGATAGTCCACCTAGGGTTTCTTGAAGGAATATGGCTCTGATGACACATTTTAGAAAGCTGACCTTTAGAACTACAAGATAATACATTTGTACATTTTAAGCTACTGAGCTTAGAGGCTGGTAATTAGTTACAGCAGCAATAGAAACTAATATACTTGTCATTCATTTATAACTGAAGTGGAAGTCATTGTATATATACTTCCTCATATTTCTCGCTGTGCATGGTACATAGGGGTTATGCATCAAAGATTTTCAATTTTTTTGTTTATTCAAGTAAACTGGAATTCAGCTTTGGGTGATGAACTCAAAATTTTAATGTAGTTGCAGAACAGAAAATAGGGTATTATTCATTGTTCTCACAGAAAACAGTAGGTCAAACATAATTTCAATCTTTTAATATAAAGCAATATTCTGATAAAATTCTAATAATGTAATAAAATATTTCAAAGAATTCAGATCTAATTTCATTACACAATTCTTTGAAAGAGTGTTATTTGTCTTCAAAGCTTCTTCCGAAATGCTTCGTTCAAAGAAACGTGTTTAACCAATTGAATATATTATATACAGAATATATAAAACACAGAATGACTTTTCACAGAATTTTGGACGGAAAATAATGTCCTTAGCCATAAACTTCAAAAATTTGAATGACATGCCTTACAGACATCAAAGTAAGGCATATGCATAATTGTGCCTCCTTCACCTTGTAAAACTGACATATCCCGTACTCAATTTTATTGAAATGTGGAATTTTTCTAGATGATTTTCATCAGAAGAAAATATATTTTTTCTGAAAAATTTCTTCATTAAAGTTGAAGATACTGTCATTGTCCTATTCAAATTTTTGAACTTCATCATCTACCTCTACATATATTTACTTTTGTAAAAAGGTAAGATATATTTTTGTTTGAAAATGTTTTTTTTTTGCATTTATCCAGGTCACTTTGGTTTACAACACTGCATATTTTGTAGGAGTACAGATTCATTCCTCTTTGAATGCATGTTATCATACTATCCCACCCCTATGGCACCACTAAACCTCTACTACGGTCCACTGGACCCCTCCACCCTTTGCTGTCATCTGTAGCTGGACAATTCAGTTGTCTCCACATATTGGCTATTAAATACTGCTTCAATGAACAAAGGATGACTTTTTTTTTTCATTTTGGTGTTTTTATATTCTACTGATATATATATATATATATATATATATATATATATATATATATAGGAGTAAAAATATCTTTTCAAGAGAGTTGTGAGGAACATCTACACTGTTTTTCTATAGAGGCTAGACCATACTGCATTCCACTCCTTTTTCTCCATACACCCTCTCCAATACTTTTTTTTAAGTGGACCATCCTCATATGTAGAGGTAATCTCTCATTTTTAGAGTCTTGTTTTGCATTTTCTGATGATAAGTGATAATGATTTTTTTTTCATGTAATTGCCCATCATAAGAATGTCTTCTTTGAAAAGTATCTCTTTAGATCTTCTGCCTGCATTTTGATTGGGTTATTTTCTTTTGTTGTTATTGAGTTGTATGAGTTCTTTATTAATCTTGGATATTAACCATTTGTCTTATGTATGATGAACAAATATTTCCTCCCATCCAGTATGATATCTTTTTATTTTAATGATAGATTCACTGATTGTTTAGAATCTCCTTAGACTTAGGGTTTAAGTGTCCGTCTTGTTAACTGTTAGATGTTCCTCTGGGGAGTGAGGCAAGGAGATTTCTCTATTGTGATCATGGTGATGCCGATGCTTTATTTCATTTTTTAAAATTATTTTTTTTTTGTTTTGGGTGGTCTTTTTCCACTATCCTATTCCAACTTGCTGATTTTATCCTCTTTCTCATGAAATCTACTATTGGGTCACTATTTGCATTTTTATTTCAACTACTGTATTCTTTTGTTCTATGCTTTCCTTGAAATTTTTTATATTTTCTCTATTGTTCTACTTCTCATTCTGTTCCTCCATTATTTTCTGAATTTCAGTGAACATAATTAAGACTGTTGCTTTTTGAAATCTTCTAGTAATTTACTTAGTTCCATTATTTTAGGATTTTTTTTTCCCAGGATTTTGTCTTGATCCATTGATTGAAATGAATTCCTCTATCTTCTCATTATGTTTTGTGTGCTTTACTTCTATATATTAGGCTAAATAGCTCTCCTTTCCAGACTTGATGTATCAGTCTTTTGTTGGAATTGAGGGTTTCAGAGTATAGGCCTTGGGTGCCAGTGTTGGAGACTGTGATTTCCACTGTTTTATTATTATTTTTTTATTTTTATTTTTTAAAGATTTATTTATTTATTTATACAAGCACTGGGTACAGTCAGAAGTGCGGGAGGGTGAGCGAATTCACCAGAGCCAGAGCGGGGAACAGAAAAGGCAGATCGAGAAAATACACTGCTGAGGGGAGCAGCGGGGCATTGCAGGAGAGGTCTGCGCACCATGTGGGACCCTCGCAGGCAGCCAGGGATCGAACTGGCGCTGCAGAGGCTGTGGGCAGCTTCGCAGCCCAGTGCTCAAACGCAGCACCACCAGGGGAGGTCCTCCATTGTTTTTTTAGTTGAAGCCTCATCACCAAGGAGGATCAACTGGAGTTCAAGATCCAGGACAAGCTGGTGACCCAGAATCCAGCCTATAATCTGGGAACCAATAACAGGAATTGAAGAAATTGTTGTTTTTGAAATTGTTGTTTTGAATGTCAAAGGCCAAGATCTCTTTGTAGCTGTAAGTGCTTGAATTGATGGAACAAACCACAGTCACTGTCAGTTCAAGGCTGGTCCAACCACAGAGCTTTGCCAGAAACCTCAGATTGCAACTGACTACTCAGCTACAGCCTATCCCTGATCAGATCAAGTTTTGCAAATAAAGTTTTCCACTGAGATCTGAACAAGAGGAGAGTGGTGGAAAGGCTGCTCTTCTATCTGAACTGTTTATAGTATTTGTGGCAGGCAAATCTGACCGGAAGTTTGCAGAGTTCAAGTAAAGGAGGGGTAGTGTTTTGTGTGTAGGCTGGATGAAAGCAAGAAAGCTACTGATGCTAGCTATGACTGCCATCTGCTACAAGCAAATTCCACAAAGTTTTCCCTGAGAGATGCTTGCTGTTGTGGAACTGTTAGTTAGTGATCCTGGGGAAACACACAGAATACAGAGGGAGTAGGACAGTTGCTTGGGGAAGGGGTTTTTAGGTGTTGGCTCTAAGTAAAACCTGGTAGGGAGTTCCTAGCAAGTTCTGGAACTTGCAAGCACCAGCTGTTATTGAGGGCTATTGCACCTAGTAAATGCCAGGACCGACTGCAAGTTACAAAAGCCCCCTATCACACAAAGGCGGGGTGAGTCACCCTCCAATCCTAGTTGCTTATTAATTTCAATCATTATGACATCCACCCATGCTAGAACTACAGGGACAAAATAGAACCTAAAGAAAGCATTTAGTATGGTCTCTATTCAGGGAAAGGCTGTAACTATTTCTTGCTTCTCAAGCTGGGTTTCAGTTTCAAAAAAAAAAAAATTCTTTAGTTAGATTTGTTTCCCCTTCACTAATCTCTGTGCCCTAGAATCCAATGCTTTTTGGAGGAAAAGTCTTCAATTTCCACACCCAAATGACTGCAGTTGCCATGTACTGGGATACCCAATGCATTTGTACTGGGATACCCAGTGCAGTTGCCATGTACTGGGATACCCAATAAGGGAGCAAGTACTTTCATCCCCAGGGGGGAGATTGGTGTCCCTGATATCCCTCCCAATTTAATGGGGCCCAACACACCAATATTGTTTCTAGTCAATATGACTCTCCTAGTTTTCAATGACTTCTGTCTCTTTTCTTGGTAGAGAGAGTGATCCTCAGTTCCTTTTCAGACATTCAATTGGAGCAATTGCTCCAATTGATAACTTAACTATTTATGATTGGTACGTCATGCCACAGAATATTTGTTCTCTACTAAAACTGAAAACACTACAGGATTCTTTTAATGGGTATGGAAGTAGAAGTTAAAATGTAGAAGTGTAAAAAAATATGTAGAAGTATATGTATGAAAATTTGCCAACAGGAACTCTGGTGAAAAAATATATCATAGTACCATGTATCAAGTCTTCAAAATGACTATACCACAGGTAAAATAATTATTCTTAATCAATATATAATAAATAGGCACAAAGAAAAATATTAAAATAAAGAGATTGAGATATGCAATATGTAATATATAATGCAGTAATATAATGTAGTAATATATAACACATACATGAGGTTTTTGAATTGCAATATATAACACAACTGACCATATCCTCAGAAATTTTTTCATGTCACCAAACTGTTATAATTTGTCCCATTTCTTTTGTAAAATTTCATACTGTCTAGTAGTTACCTATTGCCAAAGGTTTTGAACACCATCTTTGCACTAGTCAAATTTAAGGTAATTCACCCTGTATATAAAATCTAAATATATTTCTCTTGGCCTCATTGGTTAACTTTAGTTCCTATTCTTCATCTGTTTTTTGATTTATCTTCTTCCTGATTCTTATTGCAAGTCTGAATCTGCTGTTTTCTGTGTGTATGTGTGTGTGTATTTCATGTATGTATAAAATAAACTGCTTAGACTCTCCTAAATGACTTTATATAAAACAGTTTTAAAGATAAATATCTCAGCAAAATGTCTAGTTACAGTGACATTAATTCTATGATGAGAATTAAAGATGACTGACTGTTTTGCCAAATTTTACAGATTTAATGTTTTCACACTAAAATAGTTATACAATTCCACTCAGTCTAAGAGTTCTCATTGATATAATGAAAATATTAAAACATCCTATCAATGTGAAAATGAAATTGAGGTTTTACACTATTGAAAGTGTGTGTTAGTAATTTTAAGATTATAGGATCAAAACATGGTATGCGCAATTAAATTAATGGTTAACAGTGAGAAAATGGGCCTAATTATGAAAAGTACATTCATATAATTGTTATATAAAATATCACTGGTAAATTATAATATAAATTAATAATGTCCTTATTATTAATTCCTAAATACTGGCACATCTTTAAGTTTGAAAAATGTTTATGGTAATGTATATTAGAGAACTTGACAACAATAAGACCTTATTACAAGGTATTAAGAGCACAAAAATAAGAAGTGATGTTGGGGCAGCAATAAAAGTAAAAAAAAGGGGGGGGGAGAAAATCCCAAGAAAGAGAAAATAACTAATAATTTTTTTGGTGCCTATAGTTTAAATTTAAATTTGCAATTACCAGAAGAAATTTTTACTTTTAAAGACTAAAAGGAAGTTGTGTAAGTTAGTTTTATGGAAAGAAAAGAATAATGTTTCTTGCTGACTAATTTTAAAATTAAAATAGGAAAATTCATTGAGAAGAGTAGCAAACACATACTTAGAATATTTATCTGATAATAAACAATTATATTATTCTCATACCATGAAATTAATCCTTTAGAAGAATGAGAACTATAATATTATCTAGAAAATAAATCATAGCTATCTCAAACTGCTCAAATTTCTTTTAATATATAATTAGTTACCCACCAGGACTTCTGAACTATCGTTTAGCAGTGAAAATGATTTCTGTGAAATCAAGTTACTTTTTTCTTCACTTACAACTTTCACAAGCATTTATTTGGAGCTGCTTTACACATGCTACGCCATGCAGTACACACAGAAGTGAAGTAGGGATAGCAGAGTCTACCTTTTTTCCTAGGGAGAAAAGGGCAAGGCAAAGCTCAGTCCTCTACTCACTGAAAGTGCTGTTTGCTCATTCCCTAGTTCTCTATTTGCAGTGCAATCAGCACATAAGAACAAGCAAACTGCAACAAGAATATTGAAACTGAGTGGAATGTATTGAAAAGACAGCTGGCCAACAGCAGATTTGACTTTATCTCAAGGTTGTTAGCAGAACAGTTATAGGCGGGTTATTTTAATGATCCAATCAACAATTAACTACGAAGACCTAAATTCTCAGACAAGGTATTGACTTTGCAAGTCCATAGTACTTCTTTGAACTTCATCTTCTTCAATTTAAAATAGAAACATTAATAGTTTATGTCCACCTAACCTGGTTTTGTTGAAGATTAAATGGCATGGCACAATTAAGTAGTCAATACAATGTCTAACAAATACTGAACATTCTGTAATAAATAACCTTTTCAGACCAGCTAAAAAAGTTCATAATGTCTTATTTCACCTCAAATTAAATCTTACTCTGGAAATAAACATTTACATCTTTCTTCTTTTACCCACCTCACAAGTCTGCACCCCTTTTAACAGTTACCATTAATAATCAAGACAAAGTTGTTTGGTATTTTTTCTAGGGGCAAACTGATCTCCATCACTGATTATGCATAATCCCAGTTGAAGGAGTCAGATAGGGTTAAAGCCCCAATTATTGATATAATAATATTTATAGCTATGCATCTTTATGTAGTATTGTGTAACTTATATACATTATAGAAGTCGTGCTGGGTTCTATTTCTTCATTTACAGTTCTATTTTAAACAAATATTGAAAATTCTATAATAAATTACCTTCCCAAACCTTTTCAGACCAGCTGAAAAAGCTCATACTGTCTTCTGAAAAGGGGTTTTGATGTAATACTATTTATGGCTAATCGTCTTTATGCAGTATTATGTAACTTACATACATTATTTCATCCAGCTGTTTATCACCACACATGAATGAAATCACATGGCATTTGTGTTTCTTCTGACTTACTTCTCTATGGATAATATGCTTGAGGTCCAACCATGCTTTTGCAAATGGCAGGATTTCATCTTTTTATAGCCAATTAATACATTATTTATGTAACATTCATGTTTTTTAATACGAAAAAATCAATTAATGAAAAATAAGTATTTAGCAGAATGTGTGGCATTATTTAAATGTGCAAAAATTGTGTATACTTTTACCAATTAAGAAAGAGAAGATACAGACATGAAATCACACTTTGCATTTCAAAGTGACCCATGTCTGCTCCCAAACGAAGGTATCATAAATTTAGGTACTTAAGGTGTTTTGAAATACCTCAAATATGTTTGCATGCAAAGTCACCGATTTCTGTAGCCTCTTGGAGGGAATTTTTCTCAACTTCTGATAATTTTTCATATTTTATACATCTATTCTTACACCAGAAAAGCATTATGTACAAATAACTTACAGATGTGAGCCTCAAATTAATCATGTAAAATTCTTGCAAAACTTTCTTAGTCTCATTATGGGACAACGATGTCAATGATTTTGATAAATCTAGTTACAGTAGCTATTTCAGAAAAATTGACATTGACCACATGAAATTCTGTCAAATATGATTTGTATTATTTGTTCCTGGCTACTATTGCTGTTGGTTTATTTGTTGCCTGCATCTGCATAAAATTAAGCTAGTCAGATTTTTATGAAGTATGTTACAGTGAAATGATCCTTTTATAAATCATGGAAGTAAATATATATGTGATTTCTTGAAAATATAGCTACACTATATTTTAGGAAAATCAGAATTTAAGAATAGTCAGATCCATGAATAATATTTGAATGTTAACTGATGTTTACAGATATGAAAGCACATACTTAAAATAACTAAGGATTTTAGTGTTGTTAGTTCACATGTAATAGATGACATGTGAAGTGACAACTTGTTCAAATGTTCTTTGTTAAACACTGAAATCTAACTGAAGTCTTGTTCAGATGATTTATGTCACCCAAATCAGCAGGTTAGTCTCAAACATAAATGGACTGTTAATAAGTCTATATATTTGCTTTGATAGGTATAATTTACAGTCACTAAAATGAGAGACAATTATTGAATAATACACTAAGTTTTTCTCCCCAACTCTCCGCCTTGAAATTTTGCATAAGTTTTTATGTATTAGTACTGCCTGACTTCTGACCTTTTAATTTGGAATTTATAATTCTCTTCTGCCATAATTCTATTTGCTGAACATGTTGATAATTTTTGTCATCTATTCAAATGTTTCTGCTTCTGTGTTAGTCTATAATTTGAAGAAATTATTTTTCTCTCCAGTAAATTGATAAGGTCCTAGGAGATAATACCTCCACCCACAGATGGAAGTGATGATATTAAAGAAATTAATTGGAGGAAGCTAATGCCACAATAGGCAGGAGTGAGGAGGTGGGTGCAGGAGAAATGTTGTAGAACACAAGCAGATTATTCAAAAGATTATACAAAGAACCATTTAAGGCCTCCATTTACAATTTTTGTGAGCTCAGGAGGCCTGTGTCTCCCCAATATTCTAGTAGACAATCCCTGGTTCAATGGTAGCAGGCACTGATGGAAAGAAGTGAGTCCTGATATAGAAAACCCAAAATTAATTCAAAGGCTCTTGACTCAACTAAGAGACTTTGGGTTCTCAGTGCTTCACTCCAGATTATCAAACTTCTAAACCACAGGCAAAGGGACAGAGTTATCCTATAATCCTTAAATAACTTTGAAGTAAATTAAAATCCCAAAGAAAAAAAGCCTGACCATTCTCCAGTGAAAAATCTGAAAGCAACACTTTCATTCTTCACTAGCTAAAAAGCTCCATCCATTTACTGACAGCTTCCCACTGCATCACCATGAAATATGACTGAATGGAATACGAATCGGCAAAAATTTCCCGATTCACGAAGGAAGCTTGCAACACCACACAGAGAAACTAAAACAAGCATACAAGGGAGGGGGTTGTTGAAAGATCTGGATAGAAATACATAGTTTGTTTCAGAAAAAGCAAACAAGTTTTGATAAGTATGAAATTACCTTGTAATTTTCTTTCCACAATAAAATGATGTAACTCTTGAGAGGAGTGGAACTAGGAGTGACAAATCTCATTGTTACATTTTAGAACAGTGTATATAAATATTTACATTTTCCAGAGAGGAAAAAGGTTTACAAATTTGAAGAATCAGAACAAAATCTGAGTTTGCAATATATATGCTAGAAACAAAAGAAGGTGGGGGGAATGTTTTCAAGTTTGTAAGTTAAAATAGTGCAGGGCCTCCCTGGTGGCAGAAAGGTTAAGGCTTAACACTACCACCACTAAGGCCCACTGCTATGACATGAGTTTGATCTCTGGCCAGGGAGCTAACCCACATAGTGCACCAGCCAGCTCTTGTTTTGCCCGCTGCTCCCCTTAGCAGAGTTTTTCAGTACATCTGCCTGTTCTGCTCCCCACCTCTCTCTGATGAATCCTCTCACTGCCCTAACCCCCCACCTCTGGCCTACACCCTAATTCTCCTATGCAAAACTAAATAAATAAAATCTTTAAAAAAATAAAATAATTTGCAAACAAAAATTCTAATCCAATAAACCAGTGCTCAAAATAAGGATAGAATCAATCTATTCTCTACACATACAGTTTGAAAGATAAATGCAACTCCCATTCTCCTTTCTCTGGAAGCTTCAGAGTATGTGTTAAAAAAAAAAATGAATCACTGAAGAAAAGGATATCTAGGAAATGGGATGTTCGATATCTGAAAGGATCAAAAGGAAGTTTAAAGGTGATAAAGGGGAGTATATTTACAGAACAATCTGAAAGATTTCTAGAATTCCAGGAAATACTGAAAATGAAAGAAAAAGAAACTAACAAGTTATTCGACCAATTTTATTGGGTGGAAATTATATTACCCAAACATTTTACAAAGTAAAACACACTGTGAAAGGCAAAGCCAAAGATGCTAAGGAAAGAAAGTCATTAGTTTTTAGAGTCAATTACTAACCTCAGGGAAATGCAAAAGATGTACCAAAAAAAAAAAAAAAAAAAGGAGGGGGGGTAATGTACCCTTGGTATGCCACTTAGAACAACAGCTAATGATATTTTGGAAGTCAGAAAAATAACAACACTGAATATGTATTTATTCAAATGTTATAATATAGCTATTTTGGGAGCATGGACTGAGGGTAGTGATGGTTGAGGAGTGCTGAGATAATCACTAAATGCTGAATCAACTGACATAAATATGCTTATAATAGAAATGCCAAGAAAAACACATAGATCTAATTAAACACCGATAAGTAGTTCATTCTAGATTGAAGAATAGGTTTAAGTGTGGCCAGAAATTGAGTTTATGTGCTCTTTTTATAAATTTTTAATATCATTTGTCTTCCCTCCCCAACATTTATATGCACTAACTAGGTAAAAATATTTTAACAGTAAAAAAAAAATTAACCAAATTAAAAATAATATTTATAAAGTTAACAACAAAAACAAGCTGTAGTCACTATTCACGGAAATGTCATACTTGCTCTCCTCTTCTTTAAAACAGGAAAGGAAGGGATACAGTGGTAATAGTTTTAGAAATTAGGGGGTCTACCACTCATTCATCTTTGAAATGAACTTAACTAATTTAAATATGGAAGGAAATCAATTTTTAAAATCTCTAACATTTCATTCATAGGCTATAAAAACACAAAGAGAAAGGAAATAAATTAACAAGTAGAACTATGTTCAGCAGTAATCCCAGGGTTAAAGTCAGTGGATTAACTGGGATTATGTATTTTAATACATGCTTCAAGGCAATAGAACAATTCTGAATATTCCCAGCATACTTAGAATTATATTCTCCTTCTCAGACAGAAACAGTAGTAAATGCTCTACCTCAGTCTGTCAAAAATCATAGAACAACACCTGGAATTTTTACTAGCATGTAGATCATGTTCTTGTACTCCAGATTAGTATCTGATGGAGAGTGCTGGAAAGAGCTGTAAGTCAAGCATGAATTGTTGGAGCAGGCATGGAAGGAAGAGGACACAAAGAAAGTAATTATAAAGGTACAAATGCAGACTCTCCTTAGATAAGAACACTGACAGCAATCAGCAACAGACACAATGACAAACATCTAAGAGCCTGAACATATCAAAGGATGTTTTAATGTGTAAGAAGGATTAGTCCTACAATGCATAGAAAATGAATTCCTGGGGGAAAAGATACAGTACAGTAAAATTTTATAGTTGAGCTGTTCATGTTCTCACTTATTCAATTTAAAAGCCTTTACTGAATACCTGTCATGTTCTAAGCACAATTCTTAGAGATAGGGATATAGTTGTGACCAAAGCAGGCAAAAAATCTATCACTTCTTGAAAAGTGATTCCAAGTGTTACATATGGACAATACTAAAGATATGTAAGAAAAACAGTATTTTAGATGGTGATAAATGCTAAAGAGATTTTAGAAAGAGTACAAAAGTATTACACACTGGAGCAGATTTAAGGAATTTTAAATATGATATTCAGGAAAGATTCCACTGGACTGGCTGCTTTTAAATAAATACCAGTCTTGCAGCTGTCCTGGAATCAAATAGATAAAGCAGAACCTTGTGAGGTATCTTAAGAACATAAGTCTTTGTTTCAGTGGCATGAAACTTCAGTGGCAGGATTATTCTAGTAGCTCTGCAGAGACTAGACATCATTGAAACAAGAAAAGAAACAAGGAAACCAGTTTTGATGTTATTTCAATATTTCAGCTAATAGTACCTGGCCTCAAGTCAAGGAAGTGATGTGGAAATGTATCATGGTATGGTGTGGTTAGCCTCTGGGTATACTTTGTAGACTAAACTGAAAACAAAGGTCATTGATAAATATGAGACTAGGGGGAAACAGAGCATTAAAAGGCTGAACAATTGGAATTGCCATTAACATAGTTTACCATTTATCCACAGAGTAGCAAGCAAAATGAAGAGAAACCCTACCAATGGGAGAAAATGTTTGCACAGCATACATGTGACATGGGACTGATATCTACAAAGATCTGCAAAGAGCTCACACAACTCAACAAAAACAAAACAAAAAAAAAAAATGGGCAGAAGTGCTAAGTAGGCATTTCTCATAAGAAGACATGCAGATAACCTATAGGCATGTGGAAGAATATTCATGGTCACTTATCAGGGAAACTCAAAACAAAACCACAATGAGATAACACATCACACCAGTGAGAATGGCCCATATTGAAAAACTCAGAAACAACAAGTGCTGGCAAAGTTGTGAAGAATATAATAGGAATCCTCTTATACAGTTGGTAGAAATGCAGAATGCTCCAGTTCCCATGGAAAGCAGTGTAGAGATTAAAAAATAAAAATGGATCTGCCATAAGATCAGCAACTACACAACTAAGTATCTACACAACTAACATAAAAACACAATTCAAAAGAAAATCTGCACACCCATGTTTATTGCAGCACTATTTTCAATAGCCAAGATATGGAAACAACCTCAGTGTCCCCAAACTGATGTGTGGATCAAGAAGATATGGTATATATACAAAATAGAATACTACTCAGCAATGAAAAATAATAAACTGATGTGCTTTGCAGCAACATGGATGAAGCCAGACGAGGCAATCCTAAGTAATATAAGTCAGAAGGAGATGGTGTCACTAATATGTGGAATATAAAGAAACCAAACTAAGAACTAGAGGAAGACAAACTTAAAAGTTAACTCTTGAAAACTGACTAAAGAAGTAAAGCTTCCAAAAGAGATAGGGGATGGGGAAGAAGTGGAGACAAAGAGGGAAGGAGACACAATCAATTATGGGGTGGACTATGGATGATTTGGTTGTGGGTACCCTGTGTGATACCTACCTGGTAGTACCTGATGGGGAGTATCCTAATGTTACCTCAATTAAAAGAATAAATTATTATTTTTTAAAAAGTAGAGATGTATTTTAGAAAACAAATACAAGTTTCCTTATCCAGAAGATAAGGAAAAGGTAAAGGAAGCACTTAAATATTGCAAAAAGGTCTAGCCCTTATGGGGGGAAGTAGGGAAAGAAAGGATCAATTAAATATTTCTTTAATTCTGAGAAATGCATCTAAGCCCTGTGGAAAGACTGTCAGGAGAGCAGAGATAAATGAAACACGAGAAGTTTCATTCATTTCAATAGAAAAAGATGTAGACTGTGCACCACAATCCAGAACATTGCAGAGCACATTGAAAAGGGGATCAGGGCCTCTCCAGTGGCGCAGCGGGTTAAGCACAGCCCAGTGAAGTTATCTGTAGCCTCTGCAGCATGGGTTCAATTCCTGGATGGCCAGGGAGCTACCCACATGGCGCTGCAGACCTCTCCAGTCTTGCGCCCACTGCTCCCCTCACCAGTGTTTTCCCGTCCATTTGCCTGTTCTGCTCCCAACTCTGTCTCTGGTGAATTCTCTCATCCTCCTGCACCTCTGGCCTGTACCCCAGCTCTTGTATAAATAAATAAATCTTTAAAAAAGAAAGAAAGAAAAGGGGATCAGTGTTCACTAAGCTTTTCAGGGCCCAACCTTTGGAAGCATCATTGCAGCTTTGCATAGGGTGACTACTCTGTTGAAACAAAAAGGAATGAGAGAAAAGTCAGGCAGAAAATTTCACAGGTACAGGCAATTGTACAGCAAAATCAGTAGAAAAAGTTTGTCATATGACTCAACCTGCCTGCTTACAAGAGAGAGTGAAAGCTGGTTAGTAGCTCATCAATAGTAACTAGTCAGCAGCTCACCCCATGTGGCTTGAAGTACCAGAAATAGGGGGCATAAAGACAAAGTAGCAAGTATTCTTGAATACTAGACTGGAGATGAAGGATCCACATAGTAAAAGATGGATGACATTACTGAGATTTTCTTAAAGGGGCAATGAAGGCTTTTAATGCCACACTTACTAAATGCCATGCCATGTGAGAGAAAAGTGTATCATTGCTCCCCACATTTCACCAATACATGTTTTAATCTTCTGTTGAATAATTTTTCTAAGTTCATTTTAATTTTATAAATTGTACAATCTCTATTACCAAAATTAACTGACTGGGTATTAATTATTTACAAATTCAATAGGATCTTGAGGTATTTCTAAAACTTTGGTTTCTGAACTTTTTACGCTCTCCGTCTCCAATAATCTTGAACCCCATTCTATTTCATTTTGTCTCTGTCAGAGTCAGTGATTATTGTGTATTCATTAATAACTACTTTTCTCTGTTCCCAATTCAATCAATTCTCTTTTTTGGCCACCACTTTCTTCCTAAATCACCTAGCCTATTTTCAATGTTAAATCTTCATAATTATTCCTTTGCCTGTAGATTTAACTTTGTCACCATTTCTTTTACTTAATTGTAGCTTCCTTGGTAAAACTATAAACCATGTAAAATCAGACTCTATCCCTAATATGCTACTGTACACATGCAGCTTAGCAGGACAGGAGATAAGTAAGTTATACTATCTGACCTCCATCTGAATTCATGAGCTACAACCTGGATGGTATTTATATATTTTTTTAAGATTTATTTATTTATACGAGCACTGGGGTATAGGCCAGTGGTGCAGGAGGGTGAGAGAATTCACCAGAGACAGAGCAGGGAGCAGAACAGGCAGAAGGACCGAAATACACTGATGAGGGGAGCAGTGGGTGAGACAGGAGAGGTCTGCAGCGCCATGTGGGAATCTCCCTGGCAGGCAGGAAATCGAACCAGAGCTGCTGAGGCCTTGGACAGCTTCACAGGGCTGCGCTCAACTCTCTGAGCCACCGGGAGGCCTGGTATTTTCAATTTTTAACTGGGAAACCCACACAAATCAAGTCCACCTCTAGAAAAATCAAGCCATATAGTCTTTCAAATTATAAACAAAATTTTAAAAAAATAATGAAACATACACTCTATGTTGGTAGTCTCTTTAAGGTACAAATAGAACATAGAAAAAATATAAATTTAAGATACCACTTTATCAAAATAACCAACAGAATAGTTGATGTTTAACTTCATTAAAATAACACAAATTCTAAGTCTATAAATTCTATTTCTCCCACCTACAAGAAAAACAAAAAATACATAAAAATTAGTTAATATATGTGATTGGTAATAATATGGAATATGAGAATTCATACAGTAATGGAGAGAATATAAATTACCACAAACATATTAGGAAACTGTTATTATCTACTAAAATTTGATGTTTTCAACTTAGCAAATGTCATGTATGTTCTGGTAACAATTATGCTGTAAAAACAAGCCAACGGCTCACATGTGTAGCAAGAGACATGGTCTAAAATGTTACAGCTACATTATTTGTAGCAATTGCAAACCAGTCTATTTTTTAATTAATTATTTTATATATTTTTACACCATTTTTCATTTTTGTACAATGTATGCATTTTCATCTTGGTTACAGTCCCCTGCAAACCAGTCTAAATGACCATTAGCAGTAAATAGAAAAAGTGTGCTTTATTTTTAAAAGCATGAAACACAGCTATATGTAGTAACAGGGATTAATTTCATAAATATAATATTGAACACAGAAAAAAGTTAAAAAGAAGAGAACATATAATCTATGATTCCTCTGGCTAGTGGAAGACACGTACCAACATTTTAGATAATAACAGGATAAAGGAAAGAAAATAAGTGATTGTCAAATACTTCCACATTGTAGAAAGGGAAGAAAGTAAGATTCAGTGATTACAAAGGGTTTTCCAGTAGATTTTGCATGCTGACACTATTCTACGTATTGCTGTGGATAATGACTATCCTAGGGTTTTCTTTACAATTTGTGGTAACTAATTAAATTATAGATTTATGGTTTGTGAATTTTTATATGTTAATAAGTTTCAAATTTTTCATAGATACAAAATGTTGTTTAAGGGGATACAATCTTACAATTAGGAGTAAATAAGCTCTAAAGATCTAATTCAAAGCATAATATATATATATATATATATATAGACAACAATTTGCATCATAATCAACAAACTAGATAAGAGACTAAGTTAATTATTCCATCCACTGAAAAGAGAATTATATAATGTGATAACTACAATGACAGTATATAAATGTTAAAAATTAACACATTTCACACTTTAAATGTATCAATATTATATGGCAGATGTATCTCAATTTGAAAATTTGCATATTGAAAACCATTAACGTTCACATTACAGAGGTATGTACGTGTACTAATCAATTTCCATTATAATATCTTAATGAAATTCTTTTTGGAAAATACAAAAATCTATTTATCTATAACTTAGAAATATAACATTTTAAAAATCATTTAAGCTAAACTATGCTACTGATGATATGCACTATGAAGTTCTCTATGTACAAAAGTTATTAATATTTTTTACTGTAACTTCCAAACCTTTTCTACAACCCCTTCTTTCTGAGAAGGCTCTCTAATTGGGAAGGAGACACTGAAAAGGCTCTTCTAATTGGGAAGTTCTAGATGTCATGTCCACTCACTGGAACTGGACAGTCCCCAAAGTCTGCCAATGTCAATGACAATTAGTGCCAGTCTTCACATTAGTAAGAGGTGTGGGAGGCAGACAAAAATCAGATAACAGTTTGTGCAGTGACTCTAGTCAGGTATTTGCCTGATGATTTTCATGTAGTTCTATTTGTCTTACAACCTGATAAAATGCTGTTTTATATCAAGGGATGAAGTCAAGTTAACATTACAAAATAAACAGTATCTATCTAAACATCTGAAGAGTCAATAAAGGTCAAATACCAGCAAACAACAAATCCAAAATTAAACAGAGCCCCTTCACCAAAAAAAATCTTAATATTAATTCATCTAGGCTATAATTACACATGTACATTCACAGTTTGAAAAAATATACATGCATACACACACATATATATACACAAAGAAAATTCTATCTTACCTATTCTAAATTTCTTCCTTTCCTACTCTGATTCAAGGATTCCAATATTTTAGAATAAAGAGAAATGACTATGACAGTCCAAAAGGAAACAAGTGATGGCCAAACCCTTTTGGCCACAAATCTGCATGATCAAAAGAAAAAAATAAAAAGGCACTTTCTATTTCTTCATGGAAAATTAATTTAATTACAAGTTGAGTTAAAATGATTCCAGTTCTGAATGGAATTCCTAGATTATTCAACCTCATAACTACATGAAACTTGCAATTAAAGAAAGGGGATTATGCTAAGCAAAATAAGTCAGAAGGAGAAAGACAAATCCTGGAGTGTCACTCATATATGGCATACAGAGGAACAAAACAAAAGGTTAGATAAAGTCAAACTAATAGCAAACTCAAGAAATCTGACCGTGAAACTGAGAATAACAAAGAGGAAGGGAGATGGAGAGTGGAGAGGGCAAGAAAAAGTAAGGAGGGGACATATGGATTATGGGTGCTTTGGTGGTGGCTGCAGTGTGGTAAAGTACCTGAGTGGAGACTCTATACTTCTAAAACTCAAACAACACGAATCAATGTTATATCAATCAAAAAATTATCAAAAATGTTGTTTTGCTAAAGATTGGTTCTATATAATTAGTATTAGAATGTAGTAATTGATAGGAGTCTATGAGGTAGGACAGTCACATCATTTCACTATCTGGCTGGTATAGCCATAGCTGGTATAGCCTGACAGCCAGCCACAGCAGTATAGTTCACCCTCATCTATGAAACTTCTAGGCCATAATGGACACACATAGGACATAGGCTCAGGACTCAAGACTAGGCCTCTCCTCTCATGTCATTCATTGAGATGGCATTGGCTATTCTGCCCCAACCTTGTTTCACTTCCTGAGAAACTGGACAGGCTGAGCCAAGGGAACTTTGACTGAGCCATTTTATTTTTATTATATATATGATGTCAAAATAGCACTGCTATATTTTAAAAAAACTTTTTAAGTCATTGAGAAATGTGTAGCGTAGAACTGACATGAACACATTTTACCTCTGACTTAGGGCAACTAGAACGTTCTCCTTTTTTTTTTTTATTGATTGAATTTACCTTTAAATGTATTTCTACTTGTGCAACAAGGTGAATATGGGGTCAATAACTTTTGCATTTTGAACCCTCAAATCAGTGTCTATTTGAGAGTAATTTATAAAAGACTAAAATATAAAAGAAAATGACTGCTAAATATGAGTTTTTTCTTGAATACTATTAAATAGAAACACTCATTTATGTTTTAAATCTTTTCTTTTTCACATCCATTTAACAATTCATACAACTAGAAAGTAAACAAGGACAAATGTCCTGAGCTGAAAATCTATATTGAAAGACACTTCACTTTATAGCTTACAACTCTAGAACAAAGCACCATTAACAACAAGAAGTGACTTCTAGCTGGTGATTTGCATATAACAAATTTAAATAGTCTGTCCTTGGAACCAACAGTGATGTAGTTATAATAAGATATTCTAGGTATCTTTGAAAATTCTATGTTCCTACATGTGGCGATGTGTGCATTTAAAATAAAACAATTTGAAGCAGTAGAGAGGGCTATGAAAACAAGTTTTTCAATAAAAATATGAATTTTTGCTATGCAATGTTCAATTTTTCCACTCATTAAAGATAATAGACATCATGCTGTGGTATGTATGCTTTATATGGATATAAATGTGTAAAGTCCCATGATCAAAAGGTTTCTACTTTTATTTATATAGATAAGTGGAACAAGAACAGAAATCTTTTCATATATATTTTTTCACATACACTGCAAGTAGCTGGAGGAATGCATAACTGAGGACATATTTTTTTAAACAGAAAATTAAATATTTCTGAAGGATCAAATAAAAGCAACACCCATATACTATACAAAAATCAAAAGGGGAAAATGAATTTTGATAACAATGGTCAGTGCAGTAAAAGCTACTCTTTCAAGTTGAAGCAAAAAGAGGAATGCTACAATATGTAATGCCTTATATACTATATACTACATATTACACTACATATTAAAATAAATAATGGTAACTTAAAAATACACAAGAACTGGAATTGGATACTATACAATCAGAAATATATTAAGAAAATACCAGGTAGTAGCAAGTCAAGTTACCAAGGATATGATGGAGATTAGCATTCAGTAAATTAACTGGGAAGTGTTCTTGGAATTTAACATGAAATATGGGTTGAGCAGAGAAGCTGGGTGGTCCCAACATAGACATTTTCATCACAAACTCTGAAGCTGGGATGATCTTTCACAAGTAGCACTACGTTTTACAACCCTGCATTTATCAGCTATTTATGCAGGTTACCCTGGAAAAAGCTATGACATTGTGGAGAAGACTTTCTTCAGCAAAAAGATGTGAATTTCTACAGAGAACTGCTATAGAGATATCTCCTGACAGCACTCAACAGCTGGGAAGCTCTAAGGAGAGTCCTGTATGGTATTTCACAGAATGAACTATATCTTATAAAGAAGGTTCTAATGAAACACTACTTCCAGGGCTATCCAATATTTTGCCAAATTACATTAGGGGCTAAATGCTAAAATTTTCTCACCCTTGCCTCAGAATTCCCTAACGTCCTTTCAACAATGCTTGAAAAGATGGCTAGTGACTCCATATACTAATACTCCTACACATTTTTCCCTTCCACCTCCACCTTTATCATAGAAGAATCAACCCCATAAGTCATAAGCCAGTCTACAATTGTAGTTACTAAATTTCCAGAAACTGTGGTAGATGAACTCAATTTAGATGGTATCACAATATATTTCAAGTTTCCTAGAAAGTGCAAATATGTATTATATAACATACTATATATACTTCATCCATCCATCCATCCATCCATCCATCCATCCATCCATCCATCCATCTTGGTTAAAGAAGTGGCCCTAATTAGGCAAGGCTGTTGAGTGGTAATATGTTAAATTTATATATTTTTTCTTCCTTTTATCATAGTCTATTAGTTTTTAAGGCAAGAGATTTTTCTGATAATCACAGAGGATGTCATCTTTTCTACCTGACTTTGAGTTGTTTTACAAAGGTAAATGTTGTTCAGTAAAACAACCATACATTTTGTGGCCATTTTGAGATTTAATCCATATATCTTTTTACTCAACCTTATTATACATACTGCAAAATTTTCTTTTCAAATCCTGATAATAAGTCAAAATCATTAACCACTGCACAGAATCTGTGTATACTCTGTCCAGTCAATACTGAAATTTGGCATGTTGTTCTTGGTTTCTACTACAGAAAAGATTTACATTATATTTTGAACCCTCAAATCAGTGTCTATTTGAGAGTAATTTATAAAAGACTAAAATTAAAAGAAAATGACTGCTAAATATGATTTAGGGTCTCCTTTGTTGAGGGTCTCCTTTGAGAGTCACTATAAAACTGCTCTTATTGCTAATATATCAAGCAGAGTCACCAGAAAAACTCAGTGCAACTTAAACTACATTTAAGAGGTATAGGGAATTTTCATGAAACCTTAAATGGGAACTGTATGGGAAGATGCTATGAAGTGGGAATATTGAACAGATTAGTCCTCAGTAGGTTTTCAAATTCAGTTTTGAGAAACAAGCTCATGTGATCTTGATGAGCTACCTCACAAACTTTTGATTTTATAATTTGTGGGACCAGAAAACCTTGAACAGTATGCTTGTTGGTTGACCTAGGGTCAGGTGACAGATTCTGCATGGATACAATGCAAACCGTAAGTTGTCTCTAGACAGAAATACGGTTATTTGTTCAATAAAACAAACTTTTGTTAAAATAAATTTTAAAAGCAGCAACAACAAAAACCTAGGTTCTTCTGTGATTAAGCTAAGTTTGCTTCACAGTGCACATGTCACTAGGTTTTAGCAATAAATTATCATGATAAAATGCTACTGCTGCTTGTACTTTAATCTTGATCAGTTTGAAATCCCTACAGTTTATGACCTACAGTTCTCATAGGAAATGAGAGAGATCAAGTTTGGTATACTCTGACTCTATAACAAAAAGAAAAAAAAAATCATCAAGATATTTTTCTTGGAGAGAAACTCAAAGTAATTGAGACACTAGATGCTTATCTCACTTTTCCAAGGACAAAAGTAACTTAACAAGGAAATTAAAATACTGGCAGCCTCTTATGCACCTGGACATATGATCTTGAATAATCCATACAGCAAATTAATGGGATACCCTATGGGAGATTAAAGTGATCAAAGTATACATGAAGGAACTGTCATGAAAATAGTTGATTCAGTTTCATACTCCTGGAGTTTCTCTTTTCTAACACAGGGCATTATCCTTGGGAGTCAGCTCCTATTATTAACAGGTGCTTAAACTGTGGTTTACGCGAGTGGCAGGTGTTTTGATATTCCAGCCTAGATTCCAAGTATTTGCCTCCTGTATAAAGAGTCACAGGTGATTCAGCCTCTTTATCCGTATAGTTTAGTCTGCAGCTGTTCCATATTAAAAGACTCAAGTTCAAACCAGTAACCATCACTCACATACCAACTCTGCAACAGTGCACTCTGTCCAAGCGTCATATATGCACGCCCCCTTGTAGGGGCAGGGGTGACACTGAGCAGGTTTTCTATGATCCCATGCAGACGGGGTAAAGGAGGAGTGAGTCCTGGAGACCTCAGTGGCTTTTCAGGCTTTTATTGGGATTACCAGGTACATGGCAGGCAGGGGTGCAGGGGGTCAGGAGGCTTGCAGGCCTCCCAGCCCCCAGCAAGTCTTCACTCTTATCTGGGCTTTCTGGTGTTCTCTCTGCTTCTCTCATGGTTCTCCTTTCTCCATTTGTTCTGCTTCTGCTTCTCTGCTTCTCCTGGCATCCCCGTGACGCTGCCCTTCAAGGCCCAGCCTTAGCCCAGGTGAATCCCATCTACATAGGCCCACACCCTATTCCAGGTGCCCACCATTAGGCATGCATTCGGGACCACAGGGTTCTGTCATCTATCCTAATGGCAGGAGGGCAGAGAAGCCTGATACCTTTTACCTTACCCTACACCCCTTAACCGGTGTTGTACTGGGTCTCAAGAGTACCCAGTGTTGGCAGTGGGTTCTAATGGTCCATTATCACTATAAACAAAGTACAGTTAAACTTTTCCTTACCCCTTTTCTGCTTACAGTTGCTCCTAGTGGATGTTGCCATTGTCTGTTTTTCCTTCAGGGATTACTGGCTTTGTTCTGCAATCTAGTGAATATATGGTGGAGGCGAGTCCTGTGTCTCACTCTGCTGCCATCTTACTGGACTCCTATCATGAATCTAGATAATGGATAGAAACCTCAGTCAATATTGTAAAGCTCATTTACTAAACTTGTTACTTAAAACCATAAATGAATGGATGTGCTGTCAGCATTCCTTCTTTAAAGACTGAGAGGGAAGAAAAGGTTGCCACATCAGTACCTGAAGAGCAGGCCTCAGCTGAGTTGATCCATCCAATGAATGTCTGTGTTGTGTTGGTTCGGTTATGCAGAGAAGAGCTTATTAGGTTTCCCCAGTCTAGTGGCAAGCCTGAAGATAAGCCTCCCGGCCCCCACTGAATCTTTAACGCTTTCTTACTTTTTTTTCCTCTGGTCTTTCTCTAGCATTCTTCTCCGGCCTCGCCTCTTCCATAGTCACTTGTCTGTCTCTGAGCAACGCTGCCTTTATAGCCCTGGCCTCTAGGCTCAGGTGTGCACACTTACAAATGTCCACACCCATACCCTAGGTGCCCACAATCAGGCATGCGTGCACTGTGCTCACGCTCCCAAGAGCCTTCTGCATGAACATGATCAAGACTGCAGGTGAGAGGCACAGAGTCTATTGGTGTAAAAAGCCTGATTAAATCACTTACCCTACACACAGTCATTAAAGGCGCCATAATCAATAGTCACAGTGATAGCTACCCATGCTTCAAATCTTGTGACTATTTTCTGACCCTGCTCCCTGTTATGGTAAGTATCCTGACAGGGATACCCAATATCCACCAGAAATATAGATGATAGTTGTGGAGCTGACACTCCTCTCTGAAAGTGGGAACGTACTCAGTAAAAGCATTTCAGCCAGACCTTAGTCTAAAGCAAATAGTCACCACAATGAATTTTCAGTGCATTACAATACCTCCTCTAGATATATTATCAATAAAGTGATCAAGAAAATCTTTTGGCCTTCCTGTTTGACATAGTCATTTTGATGGTCAACATGTCAGGAATGATAAATCTATTCAATATCCCTCTAAGACATTTATTTCTTTTATAGTATACAAAGAAATATTTGGAAGAACAACTTCATTCAGAAAATGCCATTGAAGTGTTCAAAATCACTCAAATGATTATTAATACTTCCTGAATTCTTTTAGCAGAAAAAAATACAAATTCTAGTTAGTGTACTGGTTTGAAATTTCAACCTTAAAAATTGGGGAAATAAACTAGAAAAAAAGTAAATTCAAGAAGAAACTAATTTAATGTAAGAGAGCAATGAGTCATGAATGTTTCAAAATCCAAGTGAAGAAAAATGCATTTTCATAGAACAAGACAATGATACTATTTCAAATACAATTGGTGATCTTTGTGAGGTTGAGAGAGAACAAATCACTAGATTAAAAATATGGAGTCCATTTTCAGTGAAATGTTTCAGACAAAAGCCTGAGTAAAGTGTTTTCAAGCAGAAAGGGAGACAGGGAACTGGAGGTAAGAAAAATAAATTTGTAGAGGAGTTTTGCTATAACAAGTGATAGAGTAAAGTTGGAGGCTCGATCAATTGAAGAGAGACAAAGGGTAATATTTTTAAAATGAGTAATATTACCATTTGTTTGCTGATGGAAATGATCCAGGTTACAGTAGAAAATTTTGTTCTAGGAAATTGAGCAAACAATTGAAGGTCCATTTTCTTGGGAATATTAGAAAAATGGAAACTGGCACACAAATGAATGGTTTGTTCTTAGAAAAAAAAAGTAACAGGCTCCCAAAGGCACCACAGAGATGGAAGGAGTAGAATATATTTGCATGTTTTCAAGTTGAGGGTAAATATGGTGGGAAAGTATGTGAAAATTCTTTTCTCAATGCTTCTGCTTTCTCAGTGAAATAGTATCTAAGAACATCAGCTAAAAGTTAACAAGTGAGGGTGTGATGTGCAAGGTTTCAAAAGTGGACAGGATGTGACTGATCCCTTAGTCTGTGGAGGATGAAAAGATAACAGAAATGCAATAGAAAAGATACCATTGAGAACCTGAGTGAAGTCAATGTAAATTAATTTAAAATAAGCTGGTCATTGTGGTTGTCTGTTTTTCTTCAGTGGTGCAGATTAGAACCTGAGTAGCAAGAATCAATTTAATTCAAGTAGATTATTTATTGTGTCAGCATCTCCTCTGTAAAAAGCACAGTTTATAAAATTAAGGAGCTCATCCTCTTGTTTATTTTAGTGTCCCCACTACCTATTATCGTCTCTTGCTTGTAAAATTGTTCAGTGAATATTTGTTAAACATATAATTAATTAATGGATCCATGAGTAAGCAAACACATTTGAAATTCCATTCTACTCAAGACTAGCTATTTAAAAACCCTCAACCAAAATTTTCCAAATTACCCCTTTTTCTATTCACTATATTTCTTCACCTATCAAGATTTTATGAAGAAGATTATTCCTTGTTGTAGTGTCCATTAAAGTGTTAGAATTAATGATACAGCGTGAACCGAGACTTCCTCAACAGAAAAGCACATTTCTATTCTGATATTTGAAGTATGTCATTAAAACTCTTAGAATTTGTCACTAACATTCTAGGAAACCAGACATCTGGAGCCTCTGGCAGATGCTGGCTCTGTGTGCATAACCATCATACCATCCTTAGTTTCTGTGTGTTACCTTTTCTTGGTCTACAGAAAGTTAGAACCTTGACTTGAACCTAACTTAGCAAAAGATTTTCTTTTATGGCTTCCTCCTAGATAAAGACATATAAAATCATGTGGATATAATGATTTTTGTCAGTAAACTCTCTGAGAAGTTAAAACTTTTCTTTCTAACTATGTAAAATGCAGAACATCTGAAGGGAAGCTGTGATTTGGTGGCATCACGGCCGCCTGACCTCACACTATTTTCAAACCTGACTAAACTTCGGCACAGCATAGCTACTTGTTCTTGTTTCATTTTATGAGACGATGGTCCATTCAATAAACATCTGTTGAAGAAAGGACAACTCTCTTATGATACTATCACAAATTAAAATAATAATAATAGCTAACATTTGTAAGACTACTTTCCAAGAATTCTTTCAAGTGCATTCCATGTTATAGTAACTCATTTAATCATTTTTAAAAACACTGTCATCAAGTGATTGCCTGGAAAGTATGCATTTTTCATTCATTTTTATTGCTTTGCATTTGGGTTCCTGTTCTAGACTAGGACAACTGCTACTTTGTGAGACTTCAAAGAATATAAGTTCTATATTCTGCTAGAAAATTGAAAATTGTAGATACTGGCTTTCCCAGCTTACCTTGAAACTGTAGGTGAATAGATACTCTACTAAAACACACATTCCCCAGATACAAAATTGCAAACTAGTAAAAAAAAAAAAAAAGGCATAAAGAGTCATGGTTTTCTGGCTTTAGCCCTGAAGTGGAATGTAGTTTTATGAATATTCCAGCCTCCATTTCAAATTTTGAGGAGATGCAGGTATCAACCTAATTCTTCCTACAGTTCAGGCTCCAGCTCTTCTACTTAAGAAACTCAGGTAGCTAAAATCAGCTTAATTTCTCAAGAATTGTCTTGTTTTAGTAAACAGCAAAGCCCGGTCCTCTATGATGGGGGCATAGATATAAAAGCAGGAATTGGAAATACTTTTGTTTCTCTTTATTTCACCTCAAGTACTGAAATTTGCTGTCTAGGTTTACAGAAATTTTTCAGATACAAAATACTATTTTAATTACTTTTAAAATAATCATCACAATCTATTTCTGTTCTTATGTATGTCCTTGATCGATATACTCTCATATTACCTTAGATCAATACCAGAAATTTAAAATTAATACCTCTTTAACAAAGTTAATTAAATAATTTAATAATATATTGATTGCATGCCATACTGAGTCTTGTGGGACAAAAAGAATGAATACCCGATAACTACTATACTTATTGCACAGTAGATGAGTCAGGACATATTAATAACTGATAACAGTTAACAAGTTCTAAGAGGAGTTATAAAGTATTCCAAGAATCCACTCAAGGGAAAGATTATGTTTACCAGAAGTTTTATGAAACAATTATGACTGTTACTCTTTTTTCAGATTTCTAAGGTCACATAGTCCATGAGATACAAATCTGTATAGTAAATAAAGAATAATATATTTACTTCCGGTCCAGTTGCCTAATGTTCTCCTAGTTTCGGCATAATTCTTGAATGATTCTGTTATAAAGCAATTTCTGTTCATGGGAATGTGAATCAAATAAACAGAACACCAGTTCTGCTTCACTAACAAGTATGGAAATCTAAGCCAATAAATTAACCTTTTGACCTTACTTTTCTGCACTGAAAATATTTTCTACAAATACGATTAGTAAAGTTAATTTCATAATTTCACAGTAGTTTAAACCTAATATAATCACTATGGATGAACAAAAGTAATTTAATAACAAGTGTTTGTAAACACAGCACATTTTGCTCTAATAACTGCTATTAGGGAGACATCTTCATGTATTTTGAAATCATCCAAACTAGTGGATCTATTGTAATCCTTTTAGATCATATAATCTATAAATTTCCGTTGACATATTTAAAACTGTTTCTTGCAGTGAATCTTATATTAATGCTTTTATCAAGTGGATCTGTAACTTTGTCCTATTCAAAAGAGAATAAGACTTAACCTCTTTAAGACTTGAAAGCTCCTATAGAAAATTTAAAAATACGATCACACAATTCCTATAAAATACAGATTTGTGTTAGGTGAACTGTCTAACTTTAAAAAACTCTAACCTCCCAACAGTAAAATGACAAAAATATATTTTACCTGTTTGGCATTAGGAGTTTTTGTGGATAAGTTTGCATGCATTAAAGCAATTTACAAATAAATATCCTTCCCACCAGTTACTTGTTATTAGATAAAGAAATCTTAATGGAGTCATTTTATGAATTAGTATAGATCAGTTTATCTTTTTTCAAAAGGCCTTCAGAGGTTTCTATGACATTCCAAATTCAATTCAGGTTTTTCAACATCACATTTACCTGCCACAAAAAATGGTTACAGCCTGTTTTCCCAGATACATATTTACTATTACCTATGCTGATACTGGCCTGCATTCACTATCATTATTGCAAATATTTGTCTCATGAGTTGGCATCTCAGATTATTTTTCATTATTATATCTTTATCCTGCAATGTATATTCCACCTCTACCCACAGTAACTACCTTATTCTCAGTTCTATCCTCAAATCTAATAAAAGTGCTGGCAAAGAGCAGGATTTGAACAAATAATAAACTTGTATTATTAACAGTAGCCAATCTTTCATTTCACTAATCTCTTGATTGTACTTGATATGTGGTTCCAAAAATCAAAAATGCTTCAATAAAAATTATTTTTCCTTCAGAATTCAGGTCACATTCCCAATGTTACATTCATGCAGAGAACAGTTAAATCAACTCAGTCCTTTTTAACACCAAATTCACTTCTAAATTATTTTCCTGAATATTTTATCATTTTCTTATTGCAATAATCTTTCTATTTCACTAATATCAATATTTTGAGCTATTTTATTGTAATAACCTTCAAAGGCAACGTGGAAGCACAGCAATATAATCAATGTTCTCTTGCTCTGTAGCTTCTTTTTGAGAACTTCGATACAACTGAAATAGCTAGAAGCAATATGAATTAATCATACACTTATGATGGAACAATAGCCTTACTTCTTTGTGTGAGTGCAACCTCACACAAGTGTAATGACCAAATGGAGATGAAAAGGACAATTCCACACCTGCAGATAATGTGTTTTATATGATGATATTGAATCTCCCACAGTATAAAGACTAATGCAGAATTTAAAATGGAAATATTCTCTGCTCTACACCTATTTTTGCTCCTGCGGTATATTTATATGAATAAGTTTCTGGCAACCCAGTGCAGTCAAATCAGTCTTTATTGTAGGACTGAGCAAACTTAAAAAAAAAAAAAGTGAGGATTAGGACATAAATGTTCTCCTGGTACAGACTGTAATAAAGGCAAATTTGCTCTGAAACTAACCATTGGGAAGACAACTTTTTGAATTGGTAGATTCTCTATCATGGAAGAGCCAACTCCTTTGGGTAAACAGTTTTCTGTATTGTGGATTTAGGTGGCATTCCAAAAACCAATGTCTTCAGCAGACATACCAACAATTCCCTATATATCTTGAATCCTTTTAATTTAGAGAAATAGATGACTGCCATAAAAAGTATATAGACACAACCATCATTTATCACATAATAGATATAACTATGGATGAGTATTATTAAACTTAATGCTATTAGATTTCATAACAGAAGCAAAATTATTGCAAAGATAAACATCCCACATCCCAATAACATTTTATAGGTGACAACACTATTATAATGCATAGTGTACCTTATAATAATTACTGAAAACATACAGACTTTTAAATTCTGACATAATTGCTTGAAATCTTATAATTCTTAGTTTTGTATCACACAATTATCAAAAGCAAGAGAAAAATCTGCATCATCAAGAATTCCCTTAAATTTTACACTTAGGAATTATAGAAATAATTGACTTTTTGCTGCATTATATCAGTTAACCAAAAATTACAACTATAGAATACTTGTAGTGAAATGTTTATATAACTAAGGGATTATAAACTCTAAATTCACCACACAGAAGGTATAAATTTTCATTTAATCTCAGAGTTCTCTATTTTTAGATGTTTTATGCCCAAATGGGAAACAAATACAGTTCAGTGTGTGTAGCTACTATGCTGACCCATGAAGTCACAAATAGTGGTTATGCTTTACCCATTCAGTTTTCTTTGCATGGCTAGTTTGGTTCCAGCCCTACAGAGAAAAAAGTTTTAAAATATCAAAGGATGGATTTTTAACTGATTGTCAAAAAGGAATCACTAGTATTGGAAAACATGGAAACAAAGCCAATGATGATATTTTCATGCTGATGAACAATAGTTGGAATTACATCATATTTTTTAATTTTCTGTTTACAGGCAAGAAGTCATAAATAAAGTTATAATTATAAAATTGCTTATAATACTGGCCAAAGAAGTTCAAGGAAGGGGGCCCAATATTACCATATCCATGTTTTTACCAGTCACTTTTTGGACCACTCAGTATGTTCCTGATACTTTATAGCAAAGATTCATGCTCACAGTATGCTCCTGATACTTTATAGCAAAAGATTCATGCTCACAGTCAAGCTCAAGACTGTTGACGCTCTAAAAACCATATACACGCAATCACACAATTTTACTGCTTTCACTATTACACATGAGCCAGATTTCTGCATTCTTATCTCACTATCTGGTATGAAGATTGCTGTAGAGGGAAGATTGCAAACATGTATTTGATTCTGGAGGGCCAATTAATATATTAATACAAACCTTGAACATGAATGAGAAACAGTATCTTATGAGAAGCATTTTAATAGCAATTCTATTGCATGATTACACATGGAAATTGAACTAAGTCCCTACAAATCAGGAATAAGCTATCCTAGAATGTAAGGTAGGCTTTATCTATTCAGGCATACCTATAAGAAATCTAACTCATTTGACCAAAAGAACAGACACACTGAAATTTAGGATCAAAAAACTTAACTTCTATTGAAACGCTTTAACATTTATCTTGTCTCACGTTTCTAGTCATAGTAAGCTGTCAAATCTGCCTAATACATGTTAACAAATGATACCCGACCAAGTATTTTCTGCAAATTTTACTATTAAATACTTTATAGGTCAAGTGATATCATCTATGAAGAATAATAATAAATATATATGGTAATAGAAATATAAATATTCATATGATTTCACATCAACTTTACAGTTATGTTTATTGAGACTAGCAAAACATTCTCTCTATGGAGGATGTATGAACAACATGTTTTTCTGTCAAAAAATTAAAGGAATTTATGCAGGAAGAGATTCCTATATGCACGTAGCATCTGCTGTCTGCTAAGGAAGCGTCATAAACACCCTCTCATAAATTTCTCGCAAAACATCTTAGAAATAATCATTACCATTCTACTTTACAAATGAGGTATTTGAGAATCTGACCAAATATAGTTTCAAATATATTTGAGCTCTTTAAACTTCTGCAACTTTTTAAACAACACAACTTTTTAAAAACATAAATTTGTAGTTTTGATAGTTTCTTAAGAAGAGTTTAAAGGCCTCCCTGGCGGCGCAGTGGTTGAGCACTGGGCTGCGAAGCTGCCTGCAGCTTCTGCAGTGCCAGTTCGATCCCCAGCAGTGCCCGTTTGATCCCCAGCCACCGGTGAGGGTCCCACATGGCACGCAGACCTCTCCTGCCGCTCCCACTGCTCCCCTCTGCAGTGTATTTCGTCAGTCTGCCTGTTCTGTTCCCTGCTCTGGTTCTGGTGAATTCTCTTACCCTCCCGCGCTTCTGCCTGTACCCAGTATAAATAAATAAAATTTTAAAAAAGAAGAGTTTAAACTTTAAGTTATCAACATCTTACCATGACTCAATGGTATTTTAAAAGATGTTAGGAAGTTATGATATCATTTGAAATAAGCACTATCATCCTTTATATCCTCTCTAAAAACTGCATAGGAGAATAGACTATTCTGTTTACTAAGTAAGTCATTAGTGACTTCTCATACTGCACATAATTATTTTTATAATTGAATTATTGTTTTAATGACAGAAAATTTTTATTGTTGTATATCATAACTTTGGAATATATTTCTCTCTGATCTATTTTTTCTTACTATGATGGTTACAATAAAAATAAATTTTACTTTGAGTAGTGAGCCAATGAAATAAAAAAAAATAAAATGAAAAATATATTCTGATTCCTAAATCCTTTAATATTTCACTTCAGTTCAGAAACTCCTATTGTTTATTTAGTGGTAATTTGTTATAAAGCTTATAGATTATTGTACTAGACTAAGTCCCTTTGGGCTGTGTGTTTTCCAGTAATTAAATATTAGCATTTTATAGTTCTACTACAGTTACCTTTGAAATAGAAGCATTTCTTCATTTAAGTATCCAAAGAATAAAAGTCATGTAAAAGGATTAAAATCTTGTTTAAAAATCATTGTATAAGGATTAAATTCCTTGACACAGAATTCTATTTTTCTGCAGCAAATCCATAATTCTATTACCTTAGTTCTCTAAGCGGACTTATCCTAATACTGGTATCATTCCATTAAAAACATCCTTTTACTTATATTTACATTTCTCCTGTTCTAGAATAAAAGTTTACTTGTAGTAAAGATTCTTGCATGTCTTTATGTCACCACCTTTTAGTAAAACATCTTCTAGTCATACGTGGGCACTGAAAATTATCTATTACAAGGTTGACTGAGTGAATGAATAAATGAACGAGTGAGCTTAGTACTGTGAATTAACATACTATATAAAAACTATGACCGGAAAGTTCAGTTATTTATAATATGTATAATGTCTAAATGAAACAAAACTATAAGACCAGTGATATGAATTAACTGTGACTTTGATTTCACTACTACTTTCCTTTTGCAACATCACCGTATAGTGCCCCAGAGCTGCCATCATTCTACTTGTAAAGTAACAACAGCAAGACAATGTTCAGGAATTTTTATTCATTATCACTTATTAAAAGTGATTTTATGAGATCCATTCTCCTAGATGCTTATTATGAAGGAGAATCCATTCCTTTCTGCTTTACCTTAGGTTTATTTTTTTTTCTTTTTTTTTAATAATAAATTTTATTTTTATATTCCCCATACAATTGCAACCCCCCCCCATTCTGACCCCAATCCCTCCCCTCCCGCCCCCCACCCCCGAAAAAGTGTCTCTGGTTCATAGTTTTTTGTTGATTTTGATTTTCACTTTCTTATAGTTATTCATTTTCCTGGTCCCTTATTTAAGTTTTCTAGATTCCTGCTATGAGTGAGACCATACCTTAGGGTTTAAAATGCAGTACATCTGGCCTCCCCAGTGGCACAGTGGTTGAGTGCTGGGTTGCGAAGCTGCCAGCAGCCTCTGCAGCACTAGTTTGATCCCCGGCGGCAGACCTCTCCTGCCACCTGCTGCTCCCCTCAGCAGTGTTTTTTGTTGGTCTGCCTGTTCTGTTCCCCGCTCTGGCTCTGGTGAATTCTCTTACCCTCCCATGCTTCTAACTGTACCCAGTGCTTGTATAAATAAATAAATAAACCTTTTTTAAAAAATGTGGTACAGCACTGATCCCAAATTTATGAGCATTAAAGAAATCTCTACTCACTCAACTCCTAAATTACACAGTAAAATGCTTAAGGTTTAGGAATATTCTCAAGTGTTATGAAAAAATATTTTCACAGAGTTGCTGATACTTGATATACAATGACTCAGAATTCAGGCAAGTCCAGATTTTATTCATGCAATTTATCAAACAACTATCAGACAAGTTCTCTATGCTAAGGTAGATTAAATAAAATAGTATGTAAATAATTTACATTTTGACTTGTGGTTGTTGTGACCTGTGAGTGAGTTGATTTTTGCATTGCTTGACTTACAATTTTTATTCCAGTTGAATATGTCTTACCTCTTTTTACTTAGATAATATTTCCACTGTATTAGTCAATCTCAAATTGATAATTATTATCTCTTCAACTTCTTAAATTAAGTATTAGCAGTTTTTATAACTGAGTCATGTATTATAAATCTTAGAAAATGAATTGATTTAGCAATGCATCACTGAGGGAAGCACAGAAATGCTATTAGCATATAAAGTACAAAAGATGTGCTAAGAAGAGATGGTAATAATAGGATTTAAAAAAAGATTTATTTATTTATGCATACAAGAACTGGGGTACAGGCCAGACGTACAGGGGTGAGAGGATTCACCAGAGACAGAGTGGGGAACAGAATAGGCAGACTGACTGAAATACACTGCTGAGGGGATCAGTGGGCAAGACAGGAAAGGTCTGCTGAACCATGTGGTTCACCTCCTTGGCTGTAGTAGCTGCAGATAGCTTCATAGTGCTGACTCTTAATTCATAATTTCTCCTTCCTAACCAATATGACACAGAGAGACATGGATAAATGAACAAGTGATAAAGACCAGAAGACCAACAGAACAAATAACATGGACTCACAGTTACAGAGGAAAGACAGAATGTAAAGAGCTGACCATGAAGCAGTTGCATCTACTGAGAACCAGAGATGACAGTAAAAATTCAAAAACAAGAGACCCCTAATGTCAATGAATAATTCCCACACTGGCCCTGTTGTTGGCTCAGAACAATTTGGAAGAAATAATTTAAACCTAATGTAAAGGAACATTTCATACATTCATTATTCTTCTGCATGTGTGCTTGATTAGCAAGGTTGTTAAATAATTGACAACACTCCCCCCCCTGCTGAGGTGATGGGTATGAGAGCAATGCAAAAATCAACTCATTCACAGGTCACAACAACCACAAGAACAACGTTTTTCATTATACAGATTTCTAAAAATTGAAACACAGGCAGAATTTTAAGAAAGCTATTAATTAGAACACTAGGAAATTGAACTCAAGTCTCGCTGGTTCAATGAGTGCTTTCAAAAACTGCTTCATGTTGTTATGTTCAATTTAATTATGTGCACATATATATGATTCTTTAACTATACTGAACTTTATGAAAACAGGAATTATGTCCATGTTCTCTACCTACAGCTGGTATAACAAACTAACACAAACCACAACAAAAAATTATTATTTAGCAGTTCTGAAGGTCAGAATTATGATATTAAGGTGTTAGGAAGACCATTCTCTCCTCAAAGCTGTGCGGGGAAATGCTTTCTAAGCTTTTCAAACTTCTGGTGATTCCAGAAGCACCTGGCTTGTGGGCATATAACTCCAATATCTATCTCCTTCTTTACATACTCCTTCCTGCTCTCGTAACCTTGATTCTATAGACATATTTCTAGGGTTTATTGTTAGCTTGAGTTTGAATGATCCTTTGTGTTTTTTTTTTTGTATTCTACATATAAATGAAAACATGTTATTGCAAATGACAGGAGTTCATCTTATTTTGTTGCTCAGTAGTACTCCATAGTGTATATATAAATCTTCTTGGTCTACTCATCTGTCCTTAGGAACTTTTGTTATTTTCATAATGTGGTTATTATAAATAGTGTCACAACTCAGGTGTGCATATGTTCCTCATTATTAATGCTTTGGCATTTCAGGTAGATACCTATGAGTGGAATGGCTGGATTGTATGTTGAATCTATTTTTAATATTTTGAGAAACCTTCATACTGTTTTCCATATGGGCTTTATCCATTCTATATTCTCTTTTTTTTAGAAGTGGGGTACAGGCCAAAGTCGCAGGGGATGAGACGATTCACCAGAGAGAGCAGGGAGCAGAACAGGCAGATGTACCGAAATACACTGCTGAGGAGAGCAGCAGGCGAGACAGGAGAGGTCTGGGGTGCCATGTGGGTTGCTCCCAGCTGGCTGGGGATCAAACTGGCACCACAAAGGCCGTGGACAGCTTTACAGTGCGGCGTTCAACCCCCTGTGCCACTAGGGAGATCCCCATTCTATATTTTCAACAGTGTGTGAGGTGAACTCCTTTTTCTCCACATCCTTACCAATACCTATTTTTTTCAGGAGTTTTTGATAAGGGACAGTCTCACAGATGTGAGATGGCATCTCATTGTGATTACGATTTTTATTTCACTGATAACAAGTAATGATTAGCATTTTTTTCTTGTGCTGATTGGTCAATTGTCTTTGGAGAAGGGTCTATTTAGCTCTCTGCTCATTTATTGCCTGGGTTATTTGTTTTCTTTTGGATCAGTTGTATGATTTTCTTATAGGTATTGAATATAAGCCCCTTGTCAGATATATTATGTACAACTATTTTCTCCCATTCAGTAGGGGGTCTTTTTGTTTTAGTGACAGTTTCTTTTGCTGCGCAGAAGCTTTTTGGATTAATGCAATCCCATTTGTTTATAGTCTCTTGTTTCTCTTGTTATTGGAGACAAATCAATAAAGATGTCACTGAACCCAGTCTTGTAGTGTTTGCCTAATTGACATTATTAAAATAACCATCATGCCCAAAGCAAAATACAGATTCAATACACTCCATATCAAGGCTCCAATGACATTTCAAAGAAATGGAACAAACAATACTGAAATTCCTATGGCACCATGAAAGATCTTGTATAGGCTAAGCTACCCTTACAAAAAAAGATTGGAAACATTGGTATCATACGCCTAAACTTTGAACATACCACAAAGCTATAGTAATCAAAACATTATGATACTGGAATAAAAACAGATGCATATACTAATGGAATAGAACTGAGAGTCCAGAAATAAACTCAGACATAAATGAGCAGATAATCTATAACAAAGGAGCCAAAAGTATAAATCAGAGAAAGTCTTTTCAACAAATGGTGTTAGGAAAATTGGACAATCACATGCAAAAGAATGAAACTAGATCATTTGCTTATACCTTACACTAAAGTGAACTGAAGGTAGATTAAAGACTTTGGATATAAGATTTTTCTTTCTGTGTGTTTGGCTTTTTAAATATTAAGGAGGTATATGTTTATAGCGGCACTATTTACAATAGCTAAGCTTTGGAAACAATCCAAATGCCCAAAAATAGATGACTGGATCAAGAAATGTGGTACATATACACCATGGAATATTACTCAGCATTCAAAAAAGATAAACACATGCAATTTTCAGCAACATGGATGGAGCTGGAAGGGATCATGCTCAGCAAAATAAGCCAGAAAGAAAAAGAAAAATACCGGATGGTCTCACTCATAGCAGGAATCTAGAAAACTTAAATAAGGTACCAGGAAAAAGAATAACTCACCCACCTTACGGCGACATGGCCAAACGAACCAAGAAGGTGGGGATCGTCGGTAAATATGGGGCCCATTATGGTGCCTCCCTTAGGAAAATGGTGAAGAAGATTGAAATCAGCCAGCACGCCAAGAACACTTGCTCCTTCTGTGGCAAAACCAAGATGAAGAGGCGAGCTGTGGGAATCTGGCACTGTGTTACCTGCATGAAAACGGTGGCTGGTGGTGCCTGGACCTACAACACTACTTCTGCCGTCACAGTAAAGTCTGCCATCAGAAGACTGAAGGAATTGAAAGACCAGTAGAAATTGTATAATTTAGACCATTGCCAGCACATAATACAAAATGGGCTAATCTATGTAACAGAATTATTTGGCTTTGTTAATATTCTGACATGCATTAATTTTGTTTCTCAAGCAAGTCTCAAAGACTTTACCAATTGGAATACTTTAATTTTTATTAGACCAGTATACTGAAGTGGGATTATATTCCAGTACTTTTTTTTGGTAGTAGAATGATAAATGAATAAAAATCTTACAGCTTTGGTATAAACAAAAAAAAGAATAACTATAAGAAAGAAAATATCAAAATCAACAACTATGAGACACTCTATGGGGGTTGGGGGGTGGGGAAAGGAGGGCTTGGGGTCAAAATAAGGGGATTGTAATTGTAAGGGGAATATAAAAAAATTAAAATTTAAATAATAATAAATAAATAAATATTTAGGAGGTAACATAGGTTTATGATTTGATATATATGATTCAGAAGTAGAGGTTCACACCTTCTTATATGTGTTACTGCACTTTTCAAACATCTTTCTTTAAAATGAATTTGAAGCTCATATGACTCACTGCTGGCCAGTGAATTCTGCAACAAAGCCACTTTCCCAACATAGCCTAGAAAACTAACCTTGCAATACTCTAACCCTCACTTTCCCTTTCTCAGAAATCTCACAATTATGATCCCCACCTTATATTCCATGATATGGAAAGATCAATGGGTTTAGTGGCACCATTTTTAGATTGATAGAAGGGCCAATGAATGCTGCCTTGTATTCAACTCCTTGTGATATGGATACAAGATAATTTCTCCCTGTTTTGATTTACTGAAATATTGGGATTAATAGAATAATAACATATAGCCTTACCTATCCTAATTAATGGAAATATTTCAATAGAAAAGTGTTTTGAAGAATACACAGATAATTCATGATAGAACAGGAGAAAGAGTAAAAGCCAATAAATTAATTTTCAAGTTTCTGTGCTTAAAAAATGCAATTTTGCAAATCACATGATCCATTTGCAATATAGGCAAAAATATTAAAATTACAGTAATATTGTTTTCTGTCTAGAGTATAAATGAGTAGAAACACATCTCTGATGAGGAATTTGTGATGAATATCAACATAATGCGGTGATATTTGAAATAGAAATATATTCAGAATTTTATCAGAATCACTAGATATGTACAAAAGTCACATATATAAGAAGAATATTGAATGCTACCTAATTATATCCATTAAAAAAACTTTAAAGCTAAATATCCATTACAGTGATAGAAATAATCTATTGTTCATTTGTACATATAGCAGAATGTTAAACTGTTTGACATGAAAGTTTGGCCTACTATATTTTTAAGAAAGCAGTAATTGATTAAAATAAATTCTTACATTTTATTAAGGTAAAAATCTATAAGATTATATGCCAAAGTAGTAACAATATACTCTGGGTTATGTTTCTAAAATATTTTTTTTCAATACTTCTTTTTAATGCTTAAATATCTTTATAGACTTAATTATAAAATAAGAAATAATAAGAAACATTTTTATGTCATAAAAATAGAAACATTTAACAGTTTAAGAATTATCTTTTAAGAAAAACACACTATAACACTATGCCAAATTGACCACTAAGTGGTGAATTCAGATTGCAATGTCTCAGAGACATCTTTAACTTCTAGAGCAAAATCACTCATTGAAAAGGTAATGGTTTTCGCGCACTGTTTTTCAAATGATCATGCCCTAAGATAATGAACTTCATCAATTTTATGTGATTCTAGGTGTCACACATAATTCACTTCTCAAATTCTGGAAGTAACAACATGTCATCAAAGGCTAATAAAATTATGCATTTAAGGTGAAAAAAAAAGCAAAGGTTTATTTGATTCTCTTAGCCAACTACATCTTGGCTGAATATTATAAACATACTATTACCCTTAGATTAATAGACTACACATCTTTACACAAACTTTAATCATTTGATAAGTCCATAGGCATGTTAACATCTAAAATGATAATTTTAGATGTGCCTCACAATATAATTAACATCAATTACATGTTCAGTCTGTTTAATTAATTTTACCAAAGTCTAACTTTCTTACAAAAAAGTTTCACTTGAATTGATGTTGTATATTCAGGATCCATTTTCCTCAACATGGCTTAAATATCTTTTCATTAAAGCAAATATCTCCTATCCAAAGTAGGTCTAGCCAATATTAATTAATTTCTATTATTTCTGTTTAGTAATCTTTATAATTTGTTTCTTTTTTAATTTTTATGTAGTGCATTTATTTATTTATTTTATGTATTTTTACACCATTTTTCATTTTTGCACAATGTATGCATTTTCATCTTGGTTACAGTCCCCATACAACTCCCACTCCCCTTATTTTGACCCTAATCCCTTCTTCCCCCCACCTCTGTAGTGTATCTCTGTTTTATAGTTGCTTGTTGATTTTGATTTTTAATTACTTACTTTTTCTCTTCTTTGTCCACTAGAATGGAAAAGTCCATGAAGTTAAGATGCATTTCCATCTAGTTCACCTTTGTATTCTCAGAACTTAGCACAGCATTTGACATGCAGTATTTTCATAGTTGTTTAAGGGAAAACTACATTGGAATAGATCCTATTTCTAACACCCTATTCACAACAAAAACACAGAGAATTTTTCATGCAACCATTAAGAACCTTTATCTGGACAATCCTCTGCAGCAATTAATAGAATGAAAACATGTCTCCTACCAGATGGTGTCACATATAATATGTGGAATATAGAGAAATCAAATAAAGGGTCAGATTAGCACAAAGTTTAAAATAAACCCTTGAAAGCAACATTAGACATGAAGCATCCAGGAGGCAAGGAGAAAGGGGAGGAATCAAAAGGGGGAAGCAGGGGAGCACAATGGATTATGGTGGAGGACTAAGGATTCTACGGTGGCGAGAGAGCTACAGTGGCCACACCTGAGGGAAGAAATCCTATACTTTCAAAACATAAACAAGGATGTAAAACAATGGTACTTCATTAAGAAGGAAGGATGAAGAAAGAAGGGAGGGAGGGGGCGAGAGAGGGAGGGAGGGAAAACATGTCTTCATGCATTTTGCTTGTTAAAACTTAGTGTTTAGAACCCAAATGTCCAAAAACAGATGACTGGATCAAAAAGATGTGGTACATATACGCCATGGAATATTACTCAGCATTCAAAAAAGATAAACACATGCAATTTGCAGCAACATGGATGGCGCTGGAAGGGATCATGCTCAGCGAAATAAGCCAGAAAGAAAAAGAAAAATACCGGATGGTCTCACTCATAGCAGGAATCTAGAAAACTTAAATAAGGGACCAGGAAAATGAATATAAGAAAGTGAAAATCAAAATCAACAAAAATCTATGAACCAGAGACACTCTATGGGGGGTGGGGGGCGGGGAGGGGAGGGATTGGGGTCAAAATAAGGGGGTTGCAATTGTATGGGGAATATAAAAATAAAATTTATTTAAAAAAATAAAAGGAATTTGTTAGCTCCTGAAAAAAAAATAAATACCATTTAAAAAAAAAAAAAACCTTAGTGTTTAGCATTTTCAAGTTTGAGGCAAAATGGTTAAAATAATTATTGGCTAACTGTTAATATGAGGCACCTCAAAATGGCTGTATTACCTTTCCTGAAAATTACACTGTTATAACTACCTTGATCCAAACTGGCTAGGTTAGCTTTCCTTTCCCTTGATTTAAGAACACTTTATTGCAGATACAAGACAGAAATGTGATAAAAGGTATGTGACCTCATCTTAATTTTTTATTTAAAATATTTCTAAAATATTATTTTTCATCAAATACAAAGGCAAATCAGTTTTATTCTACAGACTTGAAGTTTTATCTCATGGTCTACTTTCATTTCTATTATAATTGTCATTAGATCAACATGGAGATACTACTATCCTATTAAAAATATATGAATCTACAGCGGTTGAGCGCTGGGTTGCGAAGCTAGCCTCAGCCTCTGCAGTGCCGGTTCGATCCCCGGCCGCCGGGCAAGGGTACCACATGGCGCGTAGACCCCTCCTGCCTCCCACTGCTCCCCTCAGCAGTGTACTTTGTCAGTCTGCCTGTTCTGTTCCCCACTCTGGCTCTGGTGAATTCTCTCACCCTCCTGCACTTCTGACTGTACCCAGTGCTTGTATAAATAAAATAAAATAAATCTTTAAAAAAATAAAAATCAAAAAAATAAAAATATATGACTCTAGAGGTACACAAATGGCTGTGTTCTAACTCTTGTTACTGGAATGAAATAATATACAAAATAAAGGAATAATTATAGGAAAAGTGTTTCATTGGTCATTGTAAAGATACACACACTTTTAAAAATCCATTTATTAAAGCTACCATATGTCTTTATAGTTTAAGAAAAAGTGATTTGATTGCCAGTTTGCGGAAGTAATAAAAATTATCTCAGGGAAGAATTGTAGATTAACAACATTGAATTGTAAAATGAAATTGGGCTGCAAAGTGCCGAATCTTAATCAAACTATGTTTCTTGCAAAGGTTTGTTCTTATTAACACCAATGGGGAAATAAAATATCATCTCTTGTCAGAAAAGTGAATTATTGTGATCAAAATCCAAAAGAAATTAAATCAGGCAATACAAGCATAGGAAAAATTACTCAGAATTAGAAAAATATCTTAAGACATACAAGCATTTGGATCTGTAAAATAACTATGTAATGCAAATATTAAATGTTAGGACATGTCATGTATCCAGTTATTTTTCAAATGAGTCAGACCATTATGGACAAGTGATTTTAACCATGAATTAGTCCTATTAAATATGTTCTATACAGATTACTACATAAAATAAAGTCTTCTTCTTCTTTATCCTCTGATAAATGAACTTTTAAAAGCCCATTTAGCCTATTTTTTACATAGCCCTTAAATTAATGTTCATTATTGATTTTTTTTACTGCTTCAAGTATGTCTTTTTTTTCACTGTAAAATACAATGTCATATAAAATTATGAAAATGTTACCAATCACTTAGGTTGATAATCCCTCAATACCATACACTTATAACCAATTCTCAAGAGGTTCTGATATGCTTTTTTCAAAGCAACCCAAGGCCTAAATTCAATAAAAATAAGAGGATAATGACTGACAGATTGATTGAAATATTAGACCTATACAAAATTTGGCTACAATATACTTTCAACTTCCCTTCATAAAACATATTTTAAAGACATGTAGAGTGCCTATAATAAGGCACACATTAAATTTATTTTTATTGAATTTAAGCTACGCAAAAATTAAATTTACATCAGTTGTCTTATTTTATAATGGTAACATCATGCAAGCAGTTGCTCAGAATAAAACTATAGCCATTCTTGGTAACTTTCTCCATCTACACATGCCAGTTACCAATAATTCTAGTTGAGTTAAACCACACGATATGTCCCAAATTTGACCACTTCTTTTTGTCTATACTTCTTCAACATTTCAGACTAAGACTATTTTTTCATTTGCACAATGAAAAAAATCCTCCTAACTGGTCTCTCCACTCTCATACTTATCACATTTCTACCCAGTGTCCACAGAATAATCTTAAAAGTAAAAACTGAAAAATGATACAAAATCATTACATTCCTATGATTAAATCATCAAGGTCTTGTATTAAAAAGTAATTGTGAAGATTGCAAAATCTTCACAATTACTCTACAAGTTTTAACATAATCTGCTGTCTACTTAGCTCTCTGGCATCATTTCTTATTATTTCCTTCTGTTCTCAGTCAATATACTCTAGCCATTTTTGCCTTCTTTATATTTTAGGAATACAACACTATTTCCTTCACTGATACTATTCTCTAACATTTTGCATGTCACCTTATTATTTATACCTCATTTCAAAGATCACCTCTTCACAAAAGCTCTTGCTGACCACCTTGACTAAAATAGCTTTAACAGCTCTCATCAAATATACCTATTTTGCAAAGCCATTGTTGCAGTCTTAAATGATGACATTTTTCTTTTATTATTATCATTATATCTTTCCTCCTCCACGAGGACAGGAGTATTACATAGTTTACCACTATATTTCTAGAGCTTAACACATAATCTATTGCATTATAAACATTCAATATCTGCCCATGGAATGAGTGAATTTGCTATAGGAAGCATTTTACATGCTAACAAGGATTTCTCTGTGATTACCAAATACATAACGTGAAACCAAGATACTTGTGTACATTACCTCATATATACAGGAAGATTTTGTGTCAGGTTAGGCATATCTAGATATAATCTTGCTCAGCATTAAGGAGTCAGACTTAATATTTAATAAGCATGTGCAGAATTGCCCTTAACTTGACTTTAGCCTTAGAATACACACTGTTTCTGTGTCATAATTTGCTGTGTTTCATGAACCTATTTTGTGTCTTCTCTTCCCATCAAAATAATGTCAAATTCAATGTTGGAATGTTAGTAATAAGCAGAGCCTCTGCTTGCATGCAAATTTTTGTTTTAATAAACAGTCTCTTTGTTTTTAACAGCATTTGGGGGAAGAAAACTACTGACAAAAATAGGTCAAATCTTAAAACTGAATGAGAAGGGTATTAATATTTCATTGAGGCACACTCATTTCCTGAATGGATGAGTAAGGGAACAGTGGCTTACAATCTATGCTGATGCACATTTCTGGAAACAATAAAGAAACTTATTAAAGTAATGCAAAGCGTAGGTTGAGCACCCTGATGACTTATCTTCATAATAACAAAACAATAAAAGCTCCACACTGATACTCTCAGAAAAACCCAACACCATCATTTGCATCTCTAGTGTCTACTCATATGGATGAGCACTAATATCTGACCTTGAGTAACTGAGTTTGCTATTTTAATTTCCTCCTTTGCAAAGTCCACTGACTGTTAGGTAGAGAAATGACAATGAGTTTAATGAGCTAGACTCAGAAAATCCACTATCCACATAAAAATAGAGGAAAAGAAAGAATGGGACAAGGAAATAAAGTACAAAATAAAAGGGAGGAATAGAAATATAAAGGAAAAAAGAAAGTGATAGTGAATCAGGGCTTGCTTATGATACCTGAAATAAGAATTTAAATACAAAATACATTCTACTTTTCAATTTTAATGTGTTTGAAGAAAAATGGATTCAGAAAAGCTTCATAATAACATCCAGTATCATTCATTCAACAAAATTTACCAAATATTATTATTTCCATTGTTCTACATTCTAGAGTCACCATGGTTAACAGAATGACAAAATCCCTGTATAGGCTTTGTTTTTGTCTATTATTTACCAGATTCTTAATAATTCAAATTATAAAGTATGTTGAAGAAGCTATTGTAAAACTATTATCTTTGGGCCTCCCTGGTGGCACAAAACGCAACCTATGAAGCTGTCCACAGCCACTGCAGCACAAGTTCGATCCCCGGCCAACGAGCAACCCACGTGGCGCAGCAGATGTCTCCTGACTCGCCTGCTGCTTCCCTCAGCAGTGCATTTCAGTCAATCTGCCTGTTCTGTTCCCCACTCTGTCTCTGGTGAATCCTCTCACCCCCCCCCCACACCTCTGGCCTGTGCCCCCCAGTTCTTGTATGTATAAATAAATTAAAAAAAAAACTGTTATCTCCCTGTCAGTCAAATATAGTTTTATATTCCTACTTTGCAGGTTTTCTGATGTGTAAGTCCTTAGATACATGATCCCACATACTTGAACCTCAGTTTCCTTTTACTCAAAATATGAATAACATCAATATTTCATAAGAAATTGTCTAGCTTGAATTGGACAATACAAAGTAAAGGATAGCATAGAACATGTAGTAAGCTCCTAATAAACATTAATGTTCATACTACTTCCCTTATAAACTAATTACATGCATGAGGCCCTTTTAAGATATTATGTCATAAAGAAAGTAATATGGAATTTAGAATTAGATAAATAGGTACAAATTTGAGGTCACTCAGCTAATTTTCCATTAACTGGGCAAACTGTTGTAACTAAATTTTCCTCTCTGAGGCTAAGTATAATTATCTTCAGAAGAAAAACAATATTTAACACCTAGGGTTATGATTAAGTTAAATGAGATAATATATTTAAAATATTTATTATAATTAGCATGTAATAAATGTTTAAAATCTGTAGTAGTCTTATACAATGACATTTGTAATGCTAATTTCTACATGAGCTAAAATCTGTGCTATCAGAAAAAAATAGAAATACTAGTTTCACTAGATTAATTAGTCTAACTTAGGTTAGCTTTTTTTGTTTGTTTTAGTTCAAGACTGATTAAAGTACAATAAGGCAAAATTAGAAAATTGATATTGTTTTGTGTAATAGTAATAAAGCATTAAGTTTTATTACTTTTTTCATAAAATCCCGATTTTGACCAGGTCAGTAGACTGAATAAGCTGTGGAAATATATCCTCTGTTTCATATTTTGACATCTCCATTTCCTAACTATATGATCTTTACATCTCTAAGTCTGTTTCCTCAAAATGAAATGAAAAGTACAAAATAAAATGTTTCTCAAAGTAATTTTATGAAACAAGATAGCACTGTGAAACAAGTAGTGTAGAATATCATAAAACTGTAATTTTTAACTATTATTAGTAGTATCGTATGAGTAAAAGTATCATTAGCTGTTGTTATTACTAAATTACAATTATTATGGGGTCAGAATGGGGGGATTGCAATTGTATGGGGAATATAAAAATAAAATTTATTAATTAAAAAAATAAAAAAATAATAAATTACAATTATAAGCTGCTGTTTCTCAGAAACTTTGGTTTATTTGCAGAATCAGATGTACACCTAACTCTCCAAAGGAAAAATTTTGATAGACAAAAGCAGCAATTATGGTCTTCTGTTCCCTACATTTCCAATATTTCACTTTCCCTTTGGTTTCTTATAACCTTGCAGTAGCAACTCCAGCAATGATAATCATGTTTGAGGAAGACAGTATCAGTATTCATTCTTTTCAGACTCAGATGCTATGCACTCTGTTTGCTAGTTTACTTCAGGGCCTCCCTGGTGACGCAAGGGGTTAAGCACCGCACTATGAAGCTATCTGCAACCTCTGCAGCACGAGTTCGAGCCCGGACCCACCAGGGAGTTACCCACATGGCTCAGCAGACCTCTCCTGTCTTGCCCGCTGCTCCCCTCAGCAGTGTTTTCAGTCAATCCACCTGTTCTGCTCCCCACTCTTTCTGGTGAGTCCTCTCACCCTCCCGCACCTCTGGCCTGTACCTCAGTTCTTGCATGCCTAAATAAATAAATCTTTTAAAAAATATTGTTTACTTCAGGTGTAACTGAATAACTCCTTGGAATTTCTTGGGTGCCTTGATTACAATGTTATCTATTGAGTAATATAATCAAATTTCCTGGAGTTTTACTTAGAGAATATACATTCTATTTAGTATTGGATAATGAAAACTCATAAATATTACCAGACAACATAACTTATTTCCCTTATCAGTTGTAAAGAGATATTGTTCTGTGGCAGTGAGACCACTAAAAGCCATTAAACCACAGTTTGGATTTTAAAAATCCTTACCATAAAGATGCTTTCAAATTTAAAAGAAATGTTTTGAGGTATTCCTTCTTCCTCAAATTTTTCTAAGAGCTTGAAAAATATAGGTATTGGTCTCGATGACTTAGAACTCACAAGTGAAACCATCTGGTCCAGAGTTTTTGTTTTTAAGGAACCCTTTGATAACTGTTTCAATTTCCTTGCTTGTGATTTGTCTGTTGAGGTTTTCTATTTCTCACTCAGTCTTGGAGGGATGTATGCTTTTAAGAAATTGTCCGTTTATTCTTGGTTAACCAATATATTGGCATAGAAATATTCATGCAGGCTTTTATGATCCTTAGTATTTCTGAGATGCCACTATAACTTCTCTTTCAATTCTGATTCTATTTGTTCATTTTCTCACTTTTTTCTTAAGGAGTCTAGTCAAAGAAATAGTTTAATTGGTGTTTGGAGTGTCGATTTATATTTCTATTTCATTTACTTCCTCTCTATTTTTTTATTTTCTTCTTTCTGCTGGTCTTTGGTTTCTGTTCTTTTTTTTTTTTTCTAGTGCCTAAGGTTGTGAGGTGAGATTATTGATTTGAGTTCTTATTTATTTCTGTATTGCTATATATTTCCCTCTTAGTACTACCATTGCTAAGCCTCAGGGGCTCTGGTAGTTTGTCTTCATTTTTGATTGTCTCCACGTATTTTGTTTGTCTCCACGTAATTTCTCGTTTGATTTCCTCATCTGCTATAGTCATTCAGCAGTGTGTTTTTCACTCTCCACATTTTTAAGGTTTTTCTTGCTTTATTTTTGTTGTTGATTACTAGTTTGATGCCATCAAGATAAGAGCAGATACTTGGTATGATTACAAGTTTCATGAACTTATTGAAATTTGTTCTGTGACTTACTTGTGGTCTTTTATAGAAAAATTTCCATGTGCAGTTGAGAATGTGCACTCAGCTTTTTGGGGGATGTAGAGTCCTACAAAAGTCAATGAAATCCATCTGGTCTAATTCCTTATTTAAGGCTATTATTTTCTTGATTTTCTGCCTGGTTCATCTGCCCATTAATGAAAGGTGGGTGTCAAAGTCCCCTGCTACAATTGTATTGATGACAGAGTCTGTTTTCAGTTTTGTTAATAATTGCCTTATATATTTTGAGGCTCTTTCATTTGGCAATTATATATTGGTAGGTGTTATGTCCTCTTGATATAGTAATCCCTTAATCTTCATATAATGTCCATACCTATCTTTGGTTTATCATTTTTAGTTGGAAGTTCATTTTATCTCATGTAAATATAGCTGTCTCAGCCTTTTTAGGGAGCCCATTTGCATTTAGGATTGTTTGCCATCATTTATTTTGAGTCTATATTTATCTTTGGACCTCACATAGAACTCCTATAGACAACATAAAGTTGGGTTTTACTTTCTAATCTAAACAGTCACTCTGTGCCTTTTCTATTGGTGAATTTATTCTATTTACATTGATCATGATGATTGATAAATGATAACTTGATATTGCCATTTTGCCTTTAGTTTTCTGATTTGTTCATTTCATTATTCAATGTTTTGTTGATATTTTTTTCTCTTGGAACAGGTAGAAGAATTCTTTTCAACATTTCTTGCAGGGGGGTTCTATTATTGGCAAACTCCTTCAGTTTCTGTTTGAATGAAAAGTCTCAAACAAATGTGATTTGGAAAGCACACAATTATTTGTAAAAGAATATTTCACAGTTTCATACCATAACCAAAAATTAATTCAAAATGGATCAAGGACTTAGATATAAGACCTAAAATATACATAATAACACAGAGGTAAAGCACTCTATCACATTGACTTCAGCAGTGTTTTGGAGGATTTGACAACAGTGGTGAGAGAAACAAAGCAAAAATTTAAATATGGCACTATATCAAGCTAAAAATATTCTGCATGGCAAAAGAAACTTATCACTAAAACAAAAAGAAGATCTACTGGGTGGGAGAAAATATTTGCATGTCATACAACTAACAAGGGGCTAATATTTAAGACCTGCAAAAAATTTATACAACTATATAAAAAGAAAACAAGGAACTCAATTAATAAATGGGTAAAATAGCTAAACAGACACATATCTAACGAAGACATATGAAAAAACCAAAACCACAATAAGACATTACCTAACACCTATGAGAACGACTCATATCAAAAAGACCAGAAACATGTGTTATTGTAAATATAGATAGATCCAGACCTAATAGGAAAAAGTATGGAAGCTTCTCAAAATATTGAAAATAGACTTCACCATATGATCCAGCAGTTCAACTCCTAGGTATCTTCCACAAGAATGCCAAAAAACTAATTCAAAGGGACATTTTCACTCCTACATTTCATTGCAGCACTATTGCAGCACTATTTACAACAGCAGAGCTATGGAAACAACCTAAGTGCTCAAGGACTGATCAGTGGATTAGAAGATGTAGTGTGTTTGTGTGTGTGTGTAGTGAATACTATTTCATTTTTTTTTAAATGAAGTTTTGGTCCTCCCTGGTGGCACAAGGGGTTAAGCACTGCACTATGAAGCAATCCGCAGCCTCTGCAGCATGAGTTGATCCCCAGCCAGCCAGGGAGCAACCCACATGGTACAGCAGACCTCTCCTGACTCACCAGCTGCTCTCCTCAGCAGTATACTTTGGTCAATCTGTCTGTTCTGTTCCCCACTCTGTCTCTGGTGAATCCTCTCACCCTCCGCATCTCTAGCCTGTACCCCAGCTCTTGTATGCATAAATAAATAAAATCTTAAAAAAAAATGAAGTTTTGCCATTTGTGACAACACTGGTAGAACTGGAAGTGATAATGCTAAGAAAAGTCATTCAGAAGAAGGAAGACAAACACCACATGATTTTATTCATATGTAGACTATAGAGAAACAAAACAAAGGGACAAACCAAAACAGAATCTAAAAATCTGATTATATGAGGCTAAAGGAGCAGGTAGGGTTTGGGGAGCAAAAGGGGGAGACAGTCTGATGGAATATGGTACAGGATAATTGATGCTTTGGTGGTGAGTGTGATGTTCTAAAGCACATTTGAAGGGTTGTGAACCTATAACAACCTAAATCACATACAGTGTCATAAATCATTACCTGAATAAAAATAATATAATAAAAATAATTTAATAATATTTTAAATACCCACTGTAAATACACTGTTGTGCACACTACACATTCAGGGGAAGTATTCAAAGTGTTGAGAAGTTGGATATGTATCCAATTTTTAAAAATAATTTAATACTTCCAAATCCAAGACTTTAGAATGGCATTTAATCTAACCTACCGTAAGCGAGCAATAGAGATGACTTATGTGAAAATGTAGAGTATTAACTGATGGTAATATTAAATAATAAAAGGAAAGCTGAAAGGTCCAAATTTGTTTTGATTCAATATTTCATCACACATGGAACATTTTAAGTAAATTATTTAGCTATAGAGTAAATTTCATTCCAATTTCTGAAATTATTCCACTGAAAAAATCAAGAGAATAAATACATTCTTAAGTTAATGCCAAGTTGAAAAGATATTAAAAATATCTGCTTCATTTCTGAGTCATTAATAAGCCTTTTAGGAGTTATCAAAAGAATAAATCTTGACTAAGAAATAAATTAAGCATTCATTAATAGAGAACTACATTTATGCTTGCGTTTGTAAAATATGCAATGAATTAAGTATGTATCAGCTAGGAATTGCATGATCACAAGATTTGAAATATTTTATTTAAAAACTTAATATTTAATACTCACATGAATTTATCATTTAATTCTTTTTTTAAAGATTTATTTATTTATTTATTTATTTACTTATTTATTTATTTATTTATACAAGCACTGGGGACAGTCAGAAGTGTGGGAGGGTGAGAGAATTCAGCAGAGCCAGAGTGGGGAGCAGAACAGGCACACTGACGAAGTGCACTGCTGAGGGGAGCAAGAGAGGTCTGCGCACCATGTGGGACCCTCGCTGGCGGCTGGGGATTGAATTGGCACTGCAGAGGCTGGGACAGCTTTGCAGGCCAGTGCTCAACTGCTGCACCACCGGAGAGGCCCTATCATTTAATTCTGAATAGTACAGGGTAAATAACTACTACCAACTACAATTCGGAGAACAAGTTTAAAACTTGTAGAGGATTTATAAGATGCCATAATACACTAAATAATTTGCTAAATAATAATTCATATAAAAAACTGCAAATAACCTTCTGATGTAGATTCGATTATTTTCTCTATATTGTGGATGACAAACATGACATTCAGAAAATTTAAGTAACTTAATCACCTTCACAGTGGCAGGGCTGGAAATACATGTTCTTATTAAGTATATTGCATTGACTCCCCCAATTTAAGTTTTAGAATACTGACTACTTACACAATCTTAGACAAATGGTTTAAAGACAAACCCAGGATTCAAAAGCAACCCTTTGATACCCAAGCTTTACTGATTCTCTTACTGACTTACTTTTTTCCATCAATAGCAGATTTTACCACTCTTTTCCTCCCTGAACTTACCAGAAATAGAACTAGAAAAGTAAAGGAATTTTTCTTTTTTTTTTCTCTTACTAAATAATAACTTTGGATATGATTTGAGAAAAGAGAAATCTTTGGAGTGAGATGAAATTGCACGACAGGAGACTGTCAACAAATATATTTGTAGAAAGGCCATGAACAAAACACTATCTCTAGGATCAAAAATCTCAGTTGGCTTTCTCCTCCACTATGATAGATGCAGAGGGAGACTTGCCAGATACAATAAATTTGGAAAGACTGGAGTTTCTAAATATGCTGCTGAGGTGAGGTAAGTACAGTGGTAATTCATCGATTATCTCCTGTGTTTTCTTGATACCCAGTTCACTTTCCCTCTGAGCAGCCCTAATCTTAGATCTTTTTAAGAGCTGTCTCATCCCAGCACAAATAATCAGAAGAGCAGCAGGTAAAAAGTCTATTCAGCAGGCGGTCACAATTCTCTTTCCTGTCCTTGCAAACATGCATCTCATTCACAACATAACCTGGCCATGGATGGGACATTGGAAAAGGGAAGATAAAATTAAAAAAGTAATTATAAAAGGAATAAAGCTGAAAACATTGTGAGTGTCTGTTAGAGGGAATATTTAAGTGTTAGTGTGTTTAAAATGGCATGAAGTGATAAGGGAAGGAAAAAAGAGGTTTAAAATCAAAAGGTCTTGATGCCTGGTTACCTAAAAAGGTATCCACAAAAGCAGTGAGAATTATTAGCTACTAAACCTTTCTAACTTCTAACAACTTCAGTCAGTGGAAATCAAGTGGCAAATTGATCATAATGCTCTTGGCATCTAGATGTAAAAGCTTAAGGAATCTGGCAACCTGCTTATTCTAAGAAAGTAGAAACTGCAGAGAGAGAAATAGCAAAATGCTTTCAGCAGATTTACTAAATTCAGTAAAAATCATAAAACAAAAAAATTGACTCTCATATAAAAAGTATATCATATTTGTCGTTGGAACAAATCATTTCAACATTTTGATATTAACTGCCTTTAGTGCGGTTATTGATACTATGTTAACGTACTAATTAGAAATGCTGTGTGATTTCCCTTGATTTTCACATTTGCCCTGAGTCTGTGTTTCATTAAGGACACAAGAAGCTACAAGATTCATCAACTATGCAAGGAGATATAAAGACAGCATTAAGAGATGGAGACTTGCCATGGGTTGTAGGGTCCCAAACTATGTGGGTAGAAATATGAATAAGTGAGGTTTATGGAGACGCCCCAGACAAGACGGCCATCCACATTCCATTCAACTCCTTCATCTTTTCTCTCCCTCTTGCCCATACCCCTTCTTACACTACCTTATTTTTCAGGTAAAATATCATTCCACATTACATATATATGTGTATATTATATTACACATATAACACATATAACTATATATTGCATTACATGTATTAATATATATAGCTATATATATTACATTACATATATTACATTATGTATATGTAACTATATATATAACTATATAACTATATATATATATATATATAGAGAGAGAGAGAGAGAGAGAGAGAGAGAGAGAGAGAGAGTTCTGTGACAAGATAGTAAGATATAGATATGTGAAGGTTTAGAAGGCAATCCTGGGCTTGAAAAGTGCAATACTATTAATGATCAGCAAAATAACATAACTACTGAAAAGATACTGGGCTAAGAGATAATACACATCATAGTATTTAATGTTAAAATAAATATATCAAGAAAGAACTATCATCTCCATACACACACACACACACGTGTGTGTGTGTATGTGTGTGTATGTGTGTATATATATGTGTGTGTGTGTGTGTATATATATATATATATATATAAAGACAAAACCAGCATTCATAACAAGGTTGTTTATGTCCAGGTTTCCAGAATTTCAATTGCTTGGTTATTTAGAACAACTGAATATAAATATTGATATATATGTGGTATATTACATTTTTTATTTAAAATTGGACCACCAAAGTTTTGCAGACTAAATATGAATAAAAAAGTATAATAACCATGTTTTGTCTTTTTTACATTTTATGATGCTTTGACATATTAGGGACTTGCAAATCTAGGAGGAGATTTTAACATTCTAGAATTAGCTAATTCCTAGATACTGCAATCTCCCCATTAAGTCTTTGATATACAAACTAACTAATCCTGAGTCAATACCCTCACCAGTCAATTTTTATCAGACTCCTGCAAGGGAACACTATCTCCCTGTACTAAATCACCTCAGGGGCCAGGTACTAAACAAGTAGTAGCAATCCTTATAGCCCTGAGTCTGCAGAAATTTTTTGAACTATTCAATTTTAAACCTGCTCAGCTTTCCATCCTCCTCCATTCCTTCCCAAGAAAAACACAAAAAGAGTCCTATACCTGCTCTCCCTTCACTCTTTTGCCTCCTGACCAAGGTATTCCCTATATAGATCTATCTGGTGTCACATACCCCTTCCTCTGGAAAACAGTCACAAATGATTTTTTTCGATCTGTTGATCTGTTGGCCTCACCTTGAATAAACAAAATCTTAAATATAACTCAAAGCACAAAGACGGATACCTTGAAGATAAATTTAGTCTTTTAAAAATTAGTTTGCCTGTAGATCTCCCCACACCATCATCCTCTCTTTGCCTTAAAATACAAAGAAACTTCTCTGAAGAGGAAATGCAAATGGCCAACAGGCATATGAAAAAATGTTCAACATCACTTGTAATCAGGAAAATGCAAATCAAAACTACCATGAGATACCATCTTAAACCAGTGAGAATGGCACATATTAAAAAAAACTAGCAACAACAAATGTTGGTGAGGATATGGAGAAAAAGGAACTCTCCTGCACTGTTGGTGGGAGTGCAAACTGGTCCAACCACTATGGAGAGCTGTGTGGAGATTTCTGGACCTACTAAACATAGAGCTTCCATATGAACCGGCAATTCCACTCCTAGTTATTTACCCAAAGGACACAGAAACATCAATTCCAAAGAGCACCTGCACCCCTATAAACATTTATAGCAGCACTGTTTACAATAGCTAAGCTTTGGAAACAACCCAAATGCCCAAAAATAGATGACTGGATCAAGAAGATGTGGTACATATACAGTATGGAATATTACTCAGCATTCAAAAAAGAAAAACACATGCAATTTTCAGCAACATGGATGGGGCTGGAAGGGATCATGCTCAGCGAAATAAGCCAGAAAGAAAAAGAAAAATACCAGATGGTCTCACTCATAGCAGGAATCTAGAAAACTTAAATAAGGGACCAGGAAAATGAATAACTATAAGAAAGTGAAAATCAAAATCAACAAACAACTATGAACCAGAGACACTCTATGGGGGGTGGGGGGTGGGGAGGGGAGGGATTGGGGTTAAAATAAGGGGATTGCAATTGTATGGGGAATATAAAAATAAAATTTATTTTAAAAAAGGATTTTCTAAAAAAAAAAAAAAAAATACATTTTTCATCAAAAACACTGGCAGAGTGATAATAATTTCAGTATATTCATTTAGTATTTTAGAATTTTATACAGACTTTTTTTCCTTAGATCAATATTTTGAATTGGGTAATATTATATTGCGAGGAAAACTAATCACAGTACCACATATTAAAGGTATTTTAGGAAACACCATTATTATTTTGAGATCTTTAAACTTGAAGCCACATTTGCCACACATTGCCAACCATGGGAGGCAAGTATACCTTTGTATACAATTCATGTATTATTGTTTCCAGGTCATAAGTTTAATTGATGTAATTCAATGAATCAAAATCGATTTGTTGTTACCAATCTCAGAAATAAACAGCAACCCTTTCTCTCAGGGAAGTTCTCTGAGATTATTGATTATAACCTGAAAAATAACACACTGTTGTTGCAATTACTCTCCCATTTCTCATAAAGAACATTTAACTATCTTCACCCAAAAGACTGACTTGTCATAACAGGTAATTTCATACATTTAACAAAGTAATAATATATGTTAGGAACCAAGAAGAAATTCTTTAATGTTTTATCAGACACTATTGGGTCTATAGTGGGCAGCTATATATGAAACAAAGGCATTTTCAGTGATATTATCATCACAAGTAGATTATGGTACAAAAATATAATAGGTTCAAATATTTTTTTCTTTTGATTACAAGGATTTAGAAAGAAAATTGTGACAGTTATACTAACATTCAGCCTTTAATCCTTATGGTAGTCTAATATTCAGTGTTAAAGGGATCAAAATGACACTTTAGCTTTCCCCATAGCCATGAATGATAGCATAAGATAACCCTTATCCATTACTGTCGTTATAATTAATGAGGTCACCCCAATATCAGTACTTGTAGTTGAACAGCATATGATAAAGAATCACAATATTGTAATGAATTCTAGAAGAATTACATTTTAAAACTGTAATCGTTTCAATTGTATTTCACAGTTACGTGGATCTTTATCTAAATGATGGACAATAAAGTAATTGCACTTAAGTGTGTTGTAAGTTGAGTATTAAGCAATTTTTACAAGCTTATTATTACTGGAGTTGGATCATCTTAAATTTTAAAGGTCTTGTACATTATATAGGGGATTGCAAAGGTATTAATTAGATTGACTGATGAAGGCTTCAGCAGTGAAAATGTCTACTCTCTGAGTAATGGCAGTCATCAACTTTAGTGTAATAGTATGTGTTGTATTTTAGCCTGAAATTCTTTTAAGAATAAATGTGAAATCGTCTGGTCTTTCTGTTTTATGAAAAGGGGGAAAAACTACTTAACACAACAAAGAAGCATTATCTTTTGATTGGTTATCCAAGCTTCAATTTTGGCTTAAAGAAGTCTCCCAAGTTACTTTTTTTTTTTTTTTTTTTTTAGTTTCTTTTAGTATATGTGCTGCCGAAGCGAGCACTCATCGACAGTTTCTTTTTTTTTTTTTTTTAATAAATTTTATTGTTATATTCCCCATACAATTGTAGCCCCCCCATTCTGACCCCAATCCCTCCCCTAAAAGTGTCTCTGGTTCATAGTTTTTTGTTGATTTTGATTTTCACTTTCTTATAGTTATTCATTTTCCTGGTCCCTTATTTAAGTTTTCTAGATTCCTGCTATGAGTGAGACCATCCGGTATTTTTCTTTTTCTTTTTGGCTTATTTCGCTGAGCATGATCCCTTCCAGCGCCATCCATGTTGCTGCAAATTGCATGTGTTTATCTTTTTTGAATGCTGAGTAATATTCCATGGTATATATGTACCACATCTTCTTGATCCAGTCATCTATTTTTGGGCATTTGGGTTGTTTCCAAAGCTTAGCTATTGTAAATAGTGCTGCTATAAACATAGGGGTGCAGGTGTTCTTTGGAATGGATGTTTCTGTGTCCTTTGGGTAAATACCTAGGAGTGGAATTGCTGGATCATATGGAAGCTCTATGTTTAGTAGGTCCAGAAATCTCCATACAGCTTTCCACAGTGGTTGGACCAGTTTGCACTCCCACCAACAGTGCAGGAGAGTTCCTTTTTCTCCACACCCTCGCCAACATTTGTTGTTGCTAGTTTTTTTAATATGTGCCATTCTCACTGGTGTAAGATGGTATCTCATGGTAGTTTTGATTTGCATTGCCCTGATGACAAGTGATGTTGAACATTTTTTCATATGCCTGTTGGCCATTTGCATTTCCTCTTCAGAGAAGTTTCTTTTAAGCTCTTCTGCCCATTTTTTGACTGGATTATTTTCTTTGTTGTTGTTGAGTCTCATCAGCTCTTTGCAGATTTTTGTGATCAGTCCTTTATCATTAGTGTTGGGTGCAAAAATGTTCTCCCAGTTGGTGGGGTTTCTCTTTGTTTTTGTTATTGTCTCTTTTGCTGTGCAAAAGCTCTTTAATTTGATGTAGTCCCAGCTGTTTATCTTTGCCTTCACTATCACTGCTTTGGGTGATGTGTCTGTAAAGATGTCTTTGATGTGCAAATCACGTAGTGTTTCGCCTATATTTCCTTCTATATATTTTATGGTTTCAGGTCTTATGTCTAGTTCTTTAATCCATTTTGAGTTGATTTTTGTGTATGGTGTGAGGTGGTGGTCAAGCTTCATTCTTTTGCATGTAGCGACCCAGTTTTCCCAGCACCATTTATTGAACAAACTTTCTTTGCTCCAATGCATATTCTTTGCTCCTTTGTCAAAGATTAGTTGACCATAAATCTGTGGGTTTATTTCTGGATTTTCTATTCGATTCCATTGGTCTGTATGTCTGTTCTAGTCTCCCAAGTTACTTGCTTAATAATCTTATGATAACAAATATTGTGTCTTTGTTTCTAACTGTCCCTTATAACACTCATTAAAAGTCAAAATAATATTCTTTCAAAAAAAAGGACAGTTTCACAAGTCCAGATAAATGAAATAATGATAACCTTCTATTCAGATATGAAACTTGAAAGGGTCCCATTAGTATTTAAAACACTTTTGATTAAAAATTTCTACAAAAAAAATTCAAACTTTCAGGTTATATATTGAAATTGCAAGTTTCTCCCATTTAATCTCAGTGAAAAATGGTACAATAGAAACTACTGCAAAGTTTCTATACATATCTTCTATTTAGTATATTCTTTTTTTTTTTTTAATAGAGGCATGCTTTTTTATTTATTTGTTTGTTTGTTTGTTTGTTTTGTTTATACATGCACTGGGTACAGTCAGAAGCGAGGAAGGGTGGGAGAATTCACCAGAGCCAGAGCGGGGAGCAGAGCAGGCAGAAGGACCGAAGGACACTGCTGAGGGTAGCAGCAGGCGGCAGGAGAGGTCTGCGCGCCATGTGGGACCCTCCTCCGGTGGCCGGGGAGCAGCCGGGGATCGAACCGGCGCCGCAGAGGCCGTGGGCAGCTTCGCAACCCAGCGCTCAACCGCTGCGCCACCGGGGAGGCCCTATTTAGTATATTCTTAAACTATTAATGGAGAGCAAAGCATATAACTAAATTTTGGGAATCCAATTTTAAGCTATACTAGGGAAGATTAAATTGAATTAAATATTAAGAGTATCTTGAATTTTTCTATAGTTTTCAGAATCAAAAAGATTATTCACTTTATTTTATCTCAAAAATCAAAAAAGTGAAAACTACTCTATATTAGACTATACTTAGCAATAAAAATAATAATGTGCTTTTGAATTCTGTCATTATCAACAGATCTACATCTGTTATTCAAGAAATATGAACAATTTCAAAAGTTTCCATGTGAGAAATAATTACTACATATTAGTTTTTCAAATACATTCAGAAATTATTTAAAATAATAAAAGCAGAACTTTCTTATCAGAACACTATTTTTAGTTCCCAAAATGGGAAACAAATAGAATATCTGATTTGGAATGCAATGGCAAACATGTGAAAACTTTGATTACATACCAGTTCATATAGCCAATCACATGCCAAACATATTTTTTATCTATAAGGTTAAAATATGCATCAGAAAATACATTATAGGCTTTAAATTTCATGTTTTAAATAGCAACTAAATATGTCTTTCTATAAATAAAGCCATTAAAAGCCACCATGTATGATCTATTATAACTACTTTATTATACTAACATTGCTGAACATCGTTAACCAAAGCATTTGACTGTTACCAAATTTGCACAGCAATTTTATCAGACCACTTTATTTTTTTTTTATACATTAGGAATTTATCTTTAAATTGGATTTCTGTCAGAAATCAAAATCTTGGGTACTAAAACATTCCTCCTGGGACTTTCCATAGGCCAAATCCGTCAGGAGCTATAGGGTAAGAGAACCGATTGATGTAATGTTTAAAATCACCTCTCCCACTTAGTAGGATGAAGAATGGAGTGTGGTTCTGGAGGTACAAACAAAGTATTCCAAAATGGATGTAATGGCATCTTTTTGATCCTCAAGAGGACGTTCACCATTGCTCTGGCTCATACACTTTTCTGCCTGAAACCATCAGCTTAATCTCTAGCATAATAAAGATCTTTCCTGCTTGCAGTCCCTGGTAGGTCATTCGCCTCAGTCCATTGCTACCCCAGGTTTTCTTGTTCTTAGCCAACCAGATCTGTTGCCCATAAGTGCATGTAATGTGTGTATCTGTATGTTTGTGTGTAAGCTCCCTCCCTTTCTTTCCCAATTTGTAAATAAAAAGATAGCCATCTTTTTGTAAAATTATTAACAAAAAGTAACTGAGCAAACAATAAAAATACTATCTTTAAAAAATAAAAATCATGGCCTCCCTGGTGGCGCAAGGGGTTAAGCACCACACTATGAAGCAATCCGCAGCCTCTGCAGCATGAGTTCGATCCCTGGCCAGCCAGGGAACAACCCACATGGCACAGCGGACCTCTCCTGACTCGCCCGCTGCTCCCCTCAGCAGTGTACTTCAGTCAGTCTGCCTATTCCCCACTCTGTCTCTGGTGAATCCTCTCAACCCCCCCTGCATCTCTGGTCTGTACCCCAGCTCTTGTATGTATAAATAAATAAATCTTTAAAAAATAAATAAAAATCAAAATGTTTAAATACATACAAACATATAGAGCTCTAACCAACTCTGGTATCCTTCTCTGCTTTAATCCTCAGTGATATGAAACACATGTTCTCTTCAGATCCTCAAACAAGATACATTCTTTTTAATGTTGATGAATTAAACCCATTAGTCTATCATGAAAGTTTGCTCTGTCAATAACAGAGCAAAACTGGGTGGAAGGGCACCCCAAAATTATTTTTCTAAGTTAAGCTTATTGAGGTAAAGTAGGCTTACATATTTGTATCTGCTCCTAGTGTTATGGGTTCAAATCTCTACCAATATATACTTGCATACCCTGCCCACTACCAGTGTCCCAACAATCATCACCATGTTCCATTTGGCCCCTTTCCTCCCCAACTCCAAACCCAAAAGCCCCCACTAGTTGCTTCTGTTTTGCAGGAAGATGGTAGGAGCTTTTTATTGATGTGTGTTTGATTGACACTTCATTATGTTTCTCTATATTCCACAGCTAAGTGAGACCATCCAGTATTTGCTTTTCTTCTTCTATCTTATTTCACTTAGCATTATCCTCTCTAGTGCTATTGAATCAACACTTTAAAATAAATAATTTTCCATTATCCATTTATCAAGTGCTGTAAATATGAATTATCAGATACCATCATAATAAAAACAGGATAGCAAAATAAAAATATAAACATTATCAGTAAAAATATAGACTGATGATCTATAAAACTAGAAAACATCAATGCATGAAAAAAATAACAAAACAGTGTATCACTTACATTTTGTGTACCGATATCTCAAGTTGTTCATAAAACCTCAACAGAGGCTCTCAATTGAGAAAAAAACATTTCAAATGCATAATTTGTATTGTAAAATGATATATAAGACAATGCATAAAAATCTTTTTTAATATACAGCTCATGAAAAAAAATGAAGAATAATTTTATTCTAGTGGGTCCAGTAGTTAAAGCAATGGTAAAAATATGAGGATTCAAAAATTTTGAATTTAAAATATTTAAAACCATTATCTTGGATCATGAGAAAAATTTCCCCACTTTCATTCTTTTATAAAATACAGCATTTTGGGGGCCTCCCTGGTGGCACAGGTGGTTGAGTACCACACTGTGAAGCTGTTTGCAGCCTCTGCAGTGCAGGTTCGATCCCGGCTGTCCAGTGAGAATACCACATGGCGAAGCAGACCTCTCCTGTCTCACCCGCTGCTCCCCTCAGCAGTGTATTTCATCAATCTGCCTGTTCTGTTCCCCACTCTGTCTTCTGGTGACTCCTCTCACCCTCCCGCACATCTGGCCTATATCCCAGTTCTTGTATAAATAAATCAATCTTTAAAAAAAAAACCTGCAATATGGGAGATAATTTCCTTCAAAATTTCATTGCAATAAATAAAGCTATGACTTTTAAATTTTATGTGAATTCTGAAATATACATTCCTCAAAGCAATCCCAGGGCAAAATGACAAAATTTCAATTAGTAGAGGAAAATCCATGAGAATAAACAGCAGTAGAATCTAAACCCTGAAGTTTTCTGAACATCTGGCTTAATCCAGACTACCTATGTAGGCAGGTAGGTAGGTACATAGGTGGTGGGTGGGTGGGTGGATGGATGGATGGATGGATGATAGATAAACATATTTGAGATGATGTTGATTACTGAAATTGCAGCAGAAAGTATATGTTCCATACAAGGAGTATGCTCTTTGCCAAATGACTGATAGTTTTTCACATAAAGGAAAGAAGGGTATGATGCTTAGAAGGGTATGATGCTTATGATGCTTAGAAGATGGTGGTTGAAATAAAGGGTACATAAAATGGTTCAAGTATCTCCCTATCTGTTCTTACTATTTGCAGTACTTCCTCTGAGATATTGTATCCTTAAGTTCCATATTATATCCTACACACAGTGAAATCAACTACTCTGTTGAACTTTAATTTCATCCCCAGAAATCAGAACATTGGTTAGCTCATAGCAGGTGTTCATAAAATATTTGTGCATCAATTTATCATGATTTACCTTATGAGTATGAAAGCATATTAAAACCTATTGGAAAGTGTAAAAACTCATGGACTACAAAAGAATAGAAATGAAATAAAATAAAATTCCCTTTTCAGTCACTATAAATTATATAATTGGCTTCTTAAATTATTTTAATGTCCTCATAAAGTATTAGGAAATGATACCTTTACAATTTAGAAATTTCTTAAAAATCTGGTTTTCATTGTAAAATGTTTTAAAATAACTGAAAATCTTTGATAAGGAGAAATTGAGAAAAAAATAAAACTTGATCATATCCAAGAATCATATCCAAGAACCAAATGATGACTAGTAAGTATAAGCTTAAAATTGGGTCAATATGGGGTCTCTATAACTGTCACAGAAGAGAATTGAAAAGTGAACTTCTACAACTTCTTCACTTATCCCTTGCTTTATTACATGTTTTCATAATAGTATAACACCATATTGCCTTAATGGCTTAATTGGGAATACTTTCATTCATCATTTACAGTTTCCTGAGTTGCAACATGAGAGAAATCAATGCACATGAAGGAAGGGAATCATTAAAAAAAAATGCAATGATCACAGGCAATAAAAATAAAGGTGATAGATTACCTTGGTTCCACATTGGCTTATCTTAGAACTATAAATAAGCATGCTAGGGAATAGTCTTTTTCTCTACATTTTTATCCAAGTAAAATGAAGTGAGAAATTGACACCACGTTCTGGAGAGATTCTACTTTATTTTTGGATGCTTGAATGAGTGGGATTAACTATCTTTCACATCATTGCTCATTTCTATTTACATTTGCTATTTTGAACTTGTTAGCTCATTTGCAATACCCTTGAATATGTTTGTATATACAGAATATTTGGACCTAAAAACAATCAATAGACCACTTGAGAAATTAAAGTAGGCAGCGAGTATTAAGTATTTAATGTGAATAGAAAAATTTGTTTGGCTATGGGTTTTTCCTGACAAGGAGCCTTCACGAAAACAGAAATGGTAATCACTTTTGTTCACCACTGTATTCCCAGTGCCAACCACTGAATGTGGCACTTAAAGAAATAGATATGTATTGAATTAGTTTTAAGATTTGCCAGCTGTATGGAAGAATCTGAATCAGTCACAAGCTAGGGAATTCATAAGTGAGCTATATTCTGATATAGATCAAAAAAGAAGGCATTATATTCTCTTACAATATATCTGTTCTATGAAAGCTTTTGGAATGTGGAGAGTAAATACATTCATTGTGTTATGGGAAATGAAACACTATTTTAGGTCAGAAGAATATTTTTGTTTTTCTCCCTTAAAACAGCCAATAGATACTTTCAGCATGGTTGCAAACCAAAATATCATACAAAACAGCACACAAATCTATCCTATTTTGACAGATTTGTAGCATTTCCTTACAGCATACTTAGCAAGGGGTCCAAATGGTCTAACACTCCCACTGTCTTTTAATCCAAGACTGAACTCTTAAGAGAGCCACCTCATGTATGCGTGCTGTGCAGTCACACAGGACTTCACACTTGTATAGATTCCATGTCTAATTTAGTGATCTGTTCTCACCATCTGGAAGTTTTTAATATTTTTGACAAGGAGTTCCACACTTTTATTTTGCCATATTAAGTAGCCATACTTGAATAGTTAGCCTGGCATTCATGAATTATAAGAAATTTTTATAATTTTATCACCAACTAATCTTATCCTGAAATTCATTTTTATCATTCCTTACACATTACTATGTTCTTACCATTCACTGTACATTTTTCATTTAGTTGGAAAAGTTGCATTACTCTTCATTGCCTATCTAAGGTAACACCATCTCAACAATTAACTTTTTCATTTTAACCGAGGTAACATTGGTTTACAACACTGTATATAATTTAAGGGGATAGGCTCATATCTTCTCAGATGTTTTCTATCACACCACACCCCCAAACAGAACACCTATAATCTTTTAACATAAACCACTGGACACTTTCCCCACCCAACCCACATTGTTCCAACTCCTACCTTCCCTCTGCCTCTAGGAGTCTTAATTCTGTAGTGATATTTCTAGAGTTTAGTTTTCTCAGTTCTTTTGTTTCTTTATATTACACATATGAGTGAAATCATTTGGTATTTGTCATTCTCCTTCTGACTTGTTTCACTTAACACAATCCCCCTCCAGATGCATTCCTATTTGAAGATGATGTGATCATTCAGATGCAATAAATTACTCTCCTTGAATATGTACAGCATTTTCCATTTGTAGTACCAATTAGATAGTTAATTTTGTTGTATTTTGTTATTTCAATTGGCCATAGATACTTCTTAGTATACTTAGTAACGCATTAAAAAGAGGAACTGCTATTTATTACATATTTTATAGTCTCTACTATACTTATTAAAATGCTTATACAGAATTGGTACTCACTATTTTGCCAAAAAACTACAGTGGGTAAATTATCTTAATGCATTTGTTTATAACATTCAAATATAAGTATATGAAAATAGCCTGAGAAAATTCCCTTTAGGTTTTTATTTTTCAGAAGATGGTAAAGAGAAGTACCATTCTCTGGGCCATACAATTTGAGAGAAAAAGTTTTAAATATATCATCCTCAAAAATTTACTTTAAAATGACCTATGTCATTGTTTATTATCTTCAAACTGACTGTAGTCCTTATAGAGGAATTCCTGGAATAACACATTTTCTGTCACTGAATATCCAACTTACCCAATTTATACTCATGATTAATCATGACAAGCCATTTTTTCGATCTTCCACAAAAATCCCATGGTTGCTCTTAATGATCACCAAATCTTGTATGTCCCAAAACTGAGATTACTTGTTTTTATCATGGCCATATCCATGTAACTATATTAATATCCTGTGTGACCTTTTTGTCTCTTAACCATGTCATGATGACATTGCTTCTGGATTCCATGTGGAACCTCTCTAAAAGAGATTTCAACTCACCTGCTCTCATCAGTGCCCTCTATTTTTTTCTCAGGTGCCTTCTGTGTTTAGACTACATATAGAATTACATTGCCTCAATAGGTATATTTAAAAAGTAACTTTAATTGTGGTAGTCTGTAACAAGTAAGGAGATAGAATATATGGTATCTTATTTAATGTTGACATATTTAACCAGAATCAGTTTTTTTTAAATAATGCATAATTTCAACAAGATAAAAGAATATGCAGCTGCAAGAAACATAATTAAAATTTGATAAATACAGTTATTGATAGGGAATGAAATTTTACACTATTTTTGACTATGAATTATTAGAGTTCTATGCCTTACATTCCATGTCACAATCCCAGTAGCTACATTTTTAGAAATGCCAATATTTAATTTTTGTTACTTAGTCAGAACTTAGTATGTGAATCAACAGCTATTTCTTCTAAGCAACATTGTCTAAATATCTGCTAAGTATCCTTACTGTCATATATAGTTAAAATGTTGAACACTTTGTCACAAAAAAAGCAAATGTTCTACCAAATAAATATATATTTCAGAATGACATTTTAAGTAAACTTTTTAGAAAAGATATAAAAATTTAGTTTACTTTGGACTACTGTCCAAATTCAGAGATTAATTTGACTCTTTTTTTCCACATATGAAGTTTATCATATTTCTCTGTGTCTTAAAATCTTGAGTTGAAACTGGGTACTTTACACAATCTAATATGGAGACTCTAAAAACAAAATTTCTCCACCCCAGGATTTCTTATTGTTGCTCTTTTTGTTTTTGTTGGTTTAGTGATTTGTTGAATTATATGAAATTAGACTTTTTATGGTGTGTGTCCAATGAAGTCTCTGTTTAGTTAGTTTAGTGGTCACTTAATAATTGGATAGATATATCTTTAAATACCTGGAAATAATGTCTGCTACCTTCTGTGTGCACATGAAGGCAGACTTTCCTTGCTCCAGCAACTGGGGAATGTCTTGATTTCTTGTGTGTATAGAACCTCAATGCAAGGCATAATTAAGATAGTAGTACTTTCTAAGGTCCTTGCTGGTCATGAACATAGCTCTTCTGTGCATAACCTTCTAGAACTTCAGCAATATGCTGGAACTTTTCAAGCCCCTATAGTCATTATTCACAGATTTTCATTTCCAGTTCTTTGGCATTCCTCTTATTTGTTCCAACTGATATCACTGCCACAGGCAGTTGCTTTATACTGTATATACTTTATACTAAACACCTGTAAGAGGACCTATTGACCTCGTGACCTCATGAAGCTTCATATAAACATTTTTTTAAAGATTTATTTTTATTTATTTATTTATTTATTTATTTATTTATTTAACAGTCAGAAGCAAGGGAGGATGAGAGAATTCACCAGAGCCAGAGCAGGGAGCAGAGCAGGCAGAAGGACCGAAGTACACTGCTGAGGGGAGCAGCGGGCGGCAGGAGAGGTCTGCGCGCATGTGGGACCCTCCTCTGGTGGCCGGGGAGCAGCCAGGGATCGAACCGGTGCTGCAGAGGTCACAGGCAGCTTCGCAACCCGGCGCTCAACTACTGCGCCACCGAGGAGGCCCTTCATATAAACATAAAGAGGTTTCTTCCAGAGCTAAATATTCTTTACATGCTCTGACTCAATGAAAACTTAGAGTACAGGTACACAAATGTTTTTCTTATGCCAACATGTGTGCACTGGATTATTTATTAGAAACTGGATAAATTTGGGCCTCCCTGGTGGTGCAGGCGGTTGAGCACAGCACTGTGAAGCTGTCTGCGGCCTCTGCAGTGCAGATTCGATCCCCGCTGGCTGGAGAGATACCCACATGGCACAGCAAACCTCTCTTGTCTCACCCGCTACTCCCCACAGCAGTATATTTCAGTAGATTTATATTTTCTGTTCCCCATTCTGTCTCTGATGAATCCTCTCACCCTCCCACACATCTAGCCTGTGCCCCGGTTCTTGTATGCGTAAATAAATAAATCTTAAAAAAAAAAAAAGCAAGCAAACAAACAACAACAAAAAAAGCCATTGGGGAAAGGCTTTTCCTCACAGAGTAAGATTTTAGTCAAGCAAGATATAAACAAGCTCTGTGAATGGGTTTGTTCAAGAGAGTTGACAGACAGGTCAAATTGTGACAATTTTCCAGGAATGGGATATTTTGCCTTCTCCCAAACCCATCCGGGGTCTCCAGTGATTGCTAAGCTGTTGCCTTTCACTGTTCTTGCAGGGCTGCTGGTTTTCAAGAGGTAAGGCATTACCTTAGGATACAGAAGAGGATTTCTATTTAATCATCTGGAATTTCAATAAATCAAAATATCTTAAACTCAAAAACTAGTAAACACACATTAATATCTAACAAAAGAAGAGAGATTTAATCCCTAAACTTTAGGTCCCTTCCACAAAGGTATTTCAGCATGAAAATTATTAGGGAGGAAAATGGAGAGTTACGTAAGAAATACACTATTAAGACATCTTCTGTGGTACACTTATAAGCATTCTAATTGTTGAAATGATAGTTTCTCCCTAGATTTGCATTCTACTTTCTTAAAAAAGTAGATTTTTTCCTTTTTTCACTTTTACTTCATAGCTACATATTTGATTGAAAGCTTTATGGATTTTTCTATAACAGATCCCTAATTCTAATTCAGTAGCATTCATTCTGAAGGTTTTTTTTTTATATATATAGATACTTTGTTCAATTAATTTTGGCTCTAAGACATGCTTTTGTATTCCAGGCTTATATAAATTAAATATATAATTTCTAGGCCTTCCCTGGGGTGCAGGCGGTTGAGCGCTGCGCTGTGAAGCTGTCCACAGCCTCTGCAGCGCTGATTCGATCTGGGCCAGCTGGTGAGGGTCCCACATGGCCCAGCAGACCTCTCCTGTCTTGCCCGCTGCTCCCCTCAGCAGCGTATTTCGTCAGACTGCCTGTTCTGTATCCTACTCTGTCTCTGGTGGGTCCTCTCCCCCTCCCTCTTATCTGGCTTGTACCCCATTCCTGTATAAATAAATAAATCTTTTTAAAAAAAGGGTCAAAAAAGTTTAAAAATAGGGCCTCCCCGGTGGCGCAGCGGTTGAGCGCTGGGTTGCGAAGCTGCCCGCAGCCTCTGCAGCGCTGGTTCGATTCCCGACTGCTCCCCGGCCACCGGGGAAGGCTCCCACATGGCGCACAGACCTCTCCTGCCGCCCGCTGCTCCCCTCAGCAGTGTACTTCGGTCCTTCTGCCTGCTCTGCTCCCCGCTCTGTCTCTGGTGAATTCTCTCACCCTCCCACGCTTCTGACTGTACCCACTGCTTGTGTAAATAAATAAATAAATCTTAAAAAAAAAAGCTTAAAAATACATATATATATATATATATATATATATATATAAATTTCTCCACTTTGTTTCCTATACTTTAAGTTTCCTTAAATGCATGGCTATGTCTTACACACTTCATTTGGTACTGATATTGAACCAAGATCTTTATAGTATTAGATATCAGGAGAATTTTCTTTACCCATGCTTTTCTAACCATTGCACTGTGATTGTTTTTATTATACCCTCTGCCTTTTTTTTAAATATTTATTTATTTATTTATACAAGAACCAGGGTACAGGCCAGATGCAAGGCAGGGTAAAAGGATTCACCAGAGACAGAGCGGGGAACAGAACAGGCAGACTGACAAAATACACTGCTGAGGGGAGCAGCGGGCAAGACAGGAGAGGTCTGCTCACCATGTGGGACTCTCGCCTACCGGCCAGGATCAAACTGGCGCTGCAGAGGCTGTGGACAGCTTCACAGCGCGGCGCTCAACCACCAGGGGAGGCCCTATGCCCTCTGCCTTTTATTAAGACTAACATTTCTAACTATGTAAGTTTTCCTTCCAACACAAAATATAGTTTGCACCCAGATTTCTAAGTCATTTGAGTAGAAATGTGAAGCCCAAGTTTATTAAGGAGTTATAACCAGTACAGATTTATTCACTGGACTGACCACAGCATGAGTAGTCAGTCAGAAGAACTGTTTTAAATCCCAATTGTAACAATTTCTTGCTATGTGATGTGATTTCAGGAAAAATTAATTTAAATTCACTGAATCTCTGCTTCTTTCAACTGTAAAATGGGGATAGTAGGGATATTATGTACTCTACCTACTCTGAGTATTACCTTGAGCATTAGATGGAGCGATATGTATGAGAGCAATTTGCTAAACTAAATAGCACTTCAAATTACTTCTCTCTATGAAAGCACTTATCACAATGTCTGGTAATTATCTGTTAACTTGTCTGTCACCCCCTTCTAAATCATTTCCACCTTGAAGGAAAGATGAATGAATGAAAATGTAAATTACAAGTTATGGAGCCAATAAGAATGTTATGCCTCTAGAAATGTAAGAGATTTTCACCACTTTCTGTGCTTTTACAATCTTGTTGCTTCTTGCTTACATGTGGAATCAATTTATATAAACTCTGCTCCCACTTCCTTTTTTTCTTGTTTATAAAAATATAACATGGAAAAGAATTGAGAGCTTTTAATAAAAACTTTGTTATATAGACAATGACACATATGGAAGAGAACATGCTGTTGTAATAAAAAATGGAAAGCAAAGTTTTAAACTTGGCTTGGTGTTTAATTAAAACTATAACTTTTATAATCAAAATGTTTTATAAATAGTAACTAACATGCTCCTAAATAATTTTCATTACCATTAAAGACGATAGAGCAATAAAAGGGCTTTATATGACTTAAAATGGCAGAGATGAAATCATTTCTACCTTCTTGATTATAAATATTTGTTTTCATGATTCAAAAGTATATAAAAATTAATTTTACTCAGAATGTATATAAGACATGTTGTTCTTAGTTAGGATAGTTAATGAAAAAGTCATGGCCTAATTTGTTTTCAGATTAGTACTTCTTCATTCCAGAAGATATAAAAATTCTTACTCATTACAATGAACAAAGTTAGTAAAAATATAATTACTCTAATTTCTCCCCTATTTCTTTAAACCAGACTTGGATGAAAGGGTAAATCTTTTGGAAGCAGTTTTGCCATGTGTGGCAAAAATCACATTTCATTTAAAACTTTAACTTGAACAAGTCACTAATATATATCCATGGAGATTTTAGTTGGCAGGTGGTATAATAAAAGGAACTATAACAATTACATGGGAAGATACATAGCACGTAAATCATCTTTCTGGCCTTTTATTTATCTGTCATTCATTGAATAAATTTTGCATCAAGCATCGTGCTAGGCAATAGGGATCAAAAAGACTGCTCTGGCAGCATCTTAGCATTGCATAGGTTATAATGCAGTTGAGAAGACAAACATAGCTAGAATCTTGTGTAGAGAGTTTGTATTTTGAGCATCAGAGTCCTTGGATAAGAGACCCATATAATTTACTGAATAGCCCTATAATTCAATCATTTACCTCTGAATTTTCATGTTAAGCAAATTGTAGACAAAAATATTATTTTCCTCCCAAGGATAATGGTGATGTCATTAAAAATAAGAGAATGAATACTTCATATTCAAATGCCTAATTATTACAATAAAAAGGATTTTAATACAGATTACAGATCATGATTTAGAGTCATCAAGTTTAATGTCCAGTTAGGCCAATATATATTTTGTTTATAAAAATATTTCAAAATACTTTGAAATAAAAGTCAATTTTTATGTTTTGATACCTGTTTCTTTCTTTGGAGAGCAAACAGATATATAAATAGCTATATATTGAAACAATAAGTTCATTTACACTTGTGTTAAATTTTGTGGACATATTGGTCAGAAATACAGTAAGAGGGAGTATAATGCGATACTCTTTGAAACCTAACTAACAAAATCAGATGGAGCTTTAGATCCAACAATTTCTGTGTAATCTTAGAAAAATTAAATAACATCTAATCTCAATTTTATTATCTATGAGACAAGTTTAATAATATTACTTCCTATGGGGTTTTCTTTATTGTTTGTTTTCTGTGTTCAATGGCATGTGGATGTATATAAATGTGGTCCTCTGACAGAATAAATACTCACAGAATAGTAACTGTAATTTTACTACACTGTCCCTACTAATATTATTATTCAAGGCACACAAGTAAAGAGTCTTATCACCCAGACTAATCCTATTCTCTTGCGCTCTGACTGCAGGAAAGTAAGTCAACAGGTAACCCATGGCCCATGCATAGACACTGCACATAAAATGCCTGTGGAAGCACCATGGAAACATAACTAGTGTTTTCTCTCTTTTTTTTTTTTTTTTTTACTCAGTAAGGTTATTTTATGGATGGATAAACAAAGAAATATGATATTATTCCTAGAAGAAAATGAAATAACCATGTTGAAATGGAAAAAAAAAATAGAGGTAGCAGAGAAAGAAGGTGAGGCTCAGAAAAATGTGAGTCTGATGGCATTTAACAACCACAGAGTATTTTAAGCTCATTGACCTACAGTCCTGATTTCTGATAAATTTCTCAGGATGGGAACAGGGGGTCACAGAGCCCTTTTCTACTCTTGTGAGATTCTCTGAGTTCATAGCTTCAAGTTTATAACACAAGTAGATCAGACCTATCTCTTCTAGTTTTCTTTTCAATCTTTGTAGAAGTTGAGAATATACAACATTTTAACATTTCTTCTAGCTCAGAGTTTTATGATCCTTTGGAGATTCATAATTTCTAGTGTCTATGACATTCCTTGGTATTAAATTGGGTTTTTCTAATTTACTGCATCACACTAAATGGTGCCCTAGTGGTCTGAAAAATGCATGTGTGCACCCAACCCTAAATATTGCATTTGGTAAGTCTGCCACCATTCTACTCTTCTTTGCACATTTTCATCTAGGATTATCTTTTGTGAGCAAGGAAAAAATAAAGGAATATCAGGTGAATCATGTGTTCACTATGTATTAGCCACAGAAGCTTAGAATTCAGCTTCTTCATTATAGAAGGAAATGTGTATATATATATTTTTCCCTAGGTGCTAAATAAAAGTTCTAGCAAAAAATTAAAAATATGTAATAACAATGCCTTAAATACTAATTATATATGTATAATACATAACATACTATATGTGTATAATGGGCTTTCTATGTTTTAATAGTTATATATAATCTCTCTACTCCACTATAGTCCAGTAAGAATCGACTGTAAGGTTAGTGCCCCTGATTTAAGCCTGGGTCTCATTTTTCTTCACATGAAATAATATAAAAGCCTCTTAATTGATTTTCTCCTTTAATTCATGACTGATATTACCAATACCTTGTAAAAATGCAATTGCCCAATTTCAGCATCTTTGATATCCAGCCAAAAAGCCTAGAGGCTAAATCCAGTTTTCCTAACATTGTCAACAAAGCTATCCCAAACTTGCTCAACTTCCCAAACTCATATTCTGCATCATCCCATATCCGCACTCCTAACATCTCCAGCAAATATTTTCACCATATCCAACAATTTGACATTTCTTAAATAAGCAGCTCACATGGGCCTTTGACACCATTACTTCCTGTCTATAAGCTGTTTCATGCACTTTTCACATCATAAACTCTGTCATTCCTCATGTTTAGATAAAATATTACCCTCCTAAAACTCTTAGCAGTTATTTTCTTCTCAATTGCCATGAAGTGCTGTTAATTTTGTTGGTGTAATATCAATCTAATTTATAGCAGCTGTTTACTGGTAGGTGCACAGTCCTTGTGTCATCTCCTCAGAAAATAGTATCAGGGTTTATGCTATGTCAACCATGTTCGTTTCACTATGTAATGAAAGCACATGAATATACTTGTATTCTAATACTTGACTAACTTCCTTCTTGCTTTACTTTTCTGTATCTTAATACCCATTCCCTCCTACTTTCAGGTTTGTGAACCAAAAGACACTGCATTTACTTATTTATTTATTTACATATGTATACATTCATCAACAAACTGATGGCTTTATACAGAGGAAATCCACCATTAATGATTTATATTTTTCACTTTTATTTGCAGAAAAAATAAAACTTAGCTATTCATTGATATGAAACTGTGAAATACTAAGTGAACTCATTGGAACATTTACGTCAGTTGATCTGGTGTAAGAAAGAAAAAGGAGAAAATAAATTTTCCCAAACACTGTTCTATAGGAATTTAAACAAGCTACCAGGGATTTTTAATTTACTTGTTTACTCACTCACTCCTTTATAACATCTGTCTGTCAATTGTGCATGTTCATTGTTCTATACAATTCCAAATATTGCCCTTATCTATTGGAAATTTGTTATGACCTATTCAGCTTGATTGACATGGTTCCATTTTGTGTCATTCTCATTTTCATCTTATTGGCAACTGTCAGGATTTTTGAGTGGTGCAGGAGATGGAGTCAGTAAATTTATACCTCTGCCTTTATTTTTACACTTAGGCCTTACAGAATCTTGAGCAGTGCCTGGCTTATTATCTGTGTCATTCCATACATTACACATGTTCCAACCACTTACTTCATCTTTGTTGCTGTCTAAGACACTTATTAATATTGTCGCTCAGAGACAGTGAATTACAATACCAAAGTACTTATTATGTTATTTCCATTTGTACCATGTATAGAAGTAAAAGTGCAACAGATTATCTACACTAGCCACTCTTGTCTAGATAATGTACATCCAGAAAAAGTGACATGCATGAACAGAAAGAGTGACACTGGAACAGCAGTCAAAATTAGTGAATCTTGTTATCATTCTCACTCTTAAATACATAATGAAGGTACCCTAAAATACTTCCCATGTTTTTACAGGGAATCAGAAATAATGGATGATACATTTCAAATTTATATTTTAAAATGTGTATAAAGAAACAAAACAAAGGAACACACAAAACTAAACTAAAATAAACCCTAAAAATCTGACTCCAGAAATGAGGCTAACAAAGGGGGATGGAAGGCAATGGAGACCCCAGGGGGAAAGGGGGAAATTAGCTATAATGGAGAATTATGGGTACTGCAGTAGTGGGTATAGTGTGGAAATACACATCTGAACAGATGTGAACCTATACATCTAAGTCATACATCGTCATGTAGTTTTCAAATCATTGTTACCTCAATTAAAAAATACAACTAAAATAAAATATAATAAAAAATAAAATAAAGCATATTTTATCCTGCAGAGTGAGGAAACAGTCACTGTTACTCAAATGTTACTTCCTTGTTTTCTTCTTAAACTTTCTCCATTCCTTAATTACTTCATTCTTCCATTCTTTTTTCCTCCTTTCTATTTTTGACCATACTTTCATTTTTTTCTTTTATTTATAAACAAGTACTTAATATTATTTTTGTGAAAAATATAATAGTATTACCTGTAGGAAATAAACAAAGAAACCAACAAATATAAAAGCTTTATACTTCAAAACAGCTGTACAGTACACATGTATATGTGTATATGTGCCTAGAAGGGGGTTTTCTTGAGAGAAAATGGAAGGTAGGTCAAAAATATATAGCTATGATCATAGTTATGACAGGTAGTGGTTAACAAAGGCTTACTATGCATCAAGAAATGTTCTATGCACTGTATGTGTATTATAGATTTATTCATTACAATAGACATATTCCTTTAGAACCATTAAAAAAAAAATCTAAGGCATTACATTGCCTTTGATAAGAGAGGAATTATAAATACTAGGGATAAGATTGTAAAACACATCACTAAAGATGTAACATTTGAATGTGGGATTAAGGTGTATATAATTTTGTGCTGATAAAGGATTGGTGAAAAAACCAGGTTCTCAAATTACACAGTATAATAGTCAATTGACAACTTTCTTAATAATATTCATGTACTTCTGAGTTATAATCTTTTTTTTTAAAGAATTATTTATTTATTTATACAAGCACTGGGTACAGTCAGAAGCACGGAAGGGTAGAGAATTCACCAGAGCCAGAGGGGAGAGCACAGCAGGCAAACTGATGAAGTACACTGCTGAGGGAAGCAGTGGGCAGCAGGAGAGGTCTGCGCGCCATGTGGGACCCTAACCTGGCGGCCAGGGATTGAACTGGTGCTGCAGAGGCTGCGGGCAGCTTCCCAACCCAGGGCTCAACCGCTGCACCACCAGGGAGGCCCTCTGAATTATAATCTTATGTAGTAAGGAACATGGAGAGAGACCCAATGAATGTCCATTTTTATGAATGGCCTCAATAAAACATCAAAATCTACAAGTCATTGATGCTTGCAAACACTGGATTATGAAATAACCTGAGATGATGCTTGACATGCTAGAAATTATATGTAGTTGGAGCAGAAGGCTCATAGGTACACACAAGGATATGTATAAAAAGATATGTCATCCATAAGAAAGATATGGGGTAAAGAACATCCTAGGCAGGGAAATAGTAAATGCAGATATCCAGAAGCAGGGACCTACCTGACATGTTTGAGCAATAGAGGTACTGATTCAATCTGCAATAGGTCAATATGAAATACATTTTTAATGAGGCTTATACTTAGAAGATGACATTTGGGGCAATATACAGATTGTAAAATTCTGCACAGATTCTGGAAATGTCTGCAGAAATTTATTATCAGTAGTCGATGGAATATGTAATAAAATCCTTCAAAGAAAATGACCCTAGGTGTGGTCGGAAGACGGACAAGCATTTTGAGAGATATTTTGGAGGTGGACAAAACTGGAGTTGGCAACTGATTAATGTTAACAACCAAGATAAAGTTCAAAAATGGATTCAAAAATTTCAATATGAGATATTTGAAAAATAAGGCAAATTGAAGAGGCATATACTAACATTGTTCTGATTATGTTAACTTCAATATTCTTTGAGAGTGGGAAGGATGCCTTCTACTGCTTTTATGCGGTATTTAAAACTTGCTTCAGTTTCAGAGAAAGTACTTAATACAGATGCTTTATTAAATAAATCATTTCAATGTATCTGGATATCAACATTTATTAGCCTTACTGTCATTTGACCTCAAAATAGTATGGAATTGCAAGGTTGGAAGTCCTACATGGTTCTAATTCGAACTAAGTAATCTTGAGCAAGTCATTTTTCAGATATCCAATTTTCTACTTAAAAAGGGAGGGATCAACTATAAGTTCTGATTTATTCCAGCCCTAAAAATTTATGATCTTATTAATATCTTGGACTCTTAACCATTTAATTTTTTTAATGTTTTTCACTTAAGTATATTAAATCAATTGCCTTTGTAAAAGCATGTGTTTATTCTCATTCTTCAGTAATTAAATACTCTCAATATGTTCAGACACAGAAAAATTAGAACTATACAGGAAAGATATATTCATGTGGCTGTTTATAGTCATTTTGTATATTTGAAAAACATTTTGATTAATACATAATAAACTTTCATCATGGGCAATCAACAGTAAAGATGTATAATCAAGATCAATGTTATTCATAAATGCTTTATACAAGCTGTCCATAGAACTCCTCCTATACTAATCCAATACTAATCTCTTCTAGTACTATTAGACTAAATGTTTATGTCCCCCCAAAATTCACACATTAAAATCTAATCCCCAAATGATGGTATTAAGAGATAGGCCCTTTAAGAAGTGATTAGGTCTTGATGGTGGATTCCTCGTGAATGAGATTAGCGCCCTTATTTATCCTTTACACAATGGGAGGACATAGCAGGAAGATATGTTCTCTTTTATCAACCAGGAAGCAGAGTTCAGAAAACACCAAATCTGTTACCTCCTATTACTTGAATGTACTCATTTCCAAAACCATGAAAAATAAATTTCTATTCATTGTAAACCACTCAAATTATGGTATTCTGTTATATCAGCCCAAATGAACTAGGCATCTAATTATACTTATCTTGCAAGTATCATTAGTTTGAGGTGTCACTGTTTTTAAAGAAATAATTCATCCTTTGAAAATACTGGAAGAAACTGTTAAATAATGGTCAAAGATTAGGATGGGATATCAAAAACACTTACATGTGTTTCTAAATTCTAAGTCTTTGGTAAGCAAGTAGTATGCTGAAACAGACAAAAAAAAAATGAGTAACTCTCATGAATTAAAAAATTGAGGCTAAATCCTTAAACTCTGCCAAATACCTTGGGCAAACTACGTAAGAGTAGTTCATTCTCCTTACAGGTGAAATGAGGATAATTTTACCTTTCCCCTAACAACTGCACAGTAAAATTAAGAGGATTAATGATTCAGTCTAGTGTTTTGAGGTGCTCAGGAATGGCACTAGTAAACAAAGTGTGTCATCATTAATTGGGGCCTGTGGCATACATCTTAACCTCTCTTACCCTTGCTTGCTTCTTCATCTGTAAAATGGGGGAAGTAATAACTTTGTGTCTTACCTAAAGTCTATGTGAATTAACTGTTAAATGAAGTGGGGAGAATCACACCACTTACTAAAGGGTCTGCAATAGTCTATAGTTTTGTGAGTGAATGCTCAAGCTCACTTTGTAAAGCAAGTATACCCTATACTTTGACTATTTATGACCACACTACTTAGTACTCAACAATTTAATCTGTATGCACTTGAGATATCAAATCCTTAGTAAGAGAAGTCCTGAAAACAGGTCTGTTACACTTTATTCTGTATCAATGAAATGATATTTCATCACCTTCAATATAGCATTCGATAGGAATATAAGTTAAATAATTTCTATGTATTTTATATTATTATTAGTCTATTAATATTTTTATTTGTTACTCCAATTCAAAAACTGCATTACTAAATTACATTTTCTAAACCATGCTTTCATGTTTATGTAATAATAATAGCATAGATAATGATAAATGTGCAAAAGTGGTATGTATTTATCATGTGTTATTATATAAACAACATGTTTTAATTTTACTTAAGAAGCATCAAGGAAACATGAGTACAAAAGTAAACATTATGCATGTATTAACTACCCAGAGAGGCAGATGTTCACATTGTGACACAGTAACGGAATATTTTTCCTGGTTTCTGTGTCAAATGTGTCACTTATAAATGAAATTTTCTTCCATATACTAAAATGACAAAAATAAGAGGTGTCCCTTTATTCCCAAATTTTATTTCAAAATAACTAGATATATACATTCTTAGGAGGACTATGTGTCCGATGGTGGTAGGTGCAATACAGTAACCACTTGAAGGGGGGATCATATACAGGTGATAAACCAACAACATGTAAACTGATGTTACCACAAAAAAATTTTTAGAAAGACAATCCTTTCTCTACAAAAATAAAAAGTCATTTCTGCTAAGTAATACCATTATTTAGCATATAAGATATATGTTTCACTGTTTTCCTGAAATTATAAACCTATAAGGATGTGAATTTACATTAAAATTACTTGCATAATTTCCAGGAAAAGTTTTTTAATTGGATTAATCTTGAATAGCATTTAGTTTCGCTTTATTTAATTGCCTATAAATAAAATGGGTCTCATTATTTTCTTTCTTTTAGATTATTAAATATGCAAAAGTTAGTTAAGTTTCAACAATGGATATAATGTTCTGAAACTTTATTTTGGCCAAAGCTTAAAATTTCTGGGTTTTCAAATCTTATAGAGATAGATTTACCTAGGAAGAAATTTGTTTCTGCAGGTGTCCTGTTGTGTTTAGACATTCACAATTAAACAAATCCACATCACCCTAATTACATTATATTGGCTACACAGAGTTAGATAGTCTTTTTTTTTTCCATTTTCACAGAGTCAAACTGGCACAGTAATGAGGCAAACTCACTAGGCAGGGAGGCCTTAATGTAGAATATGTTCTTCAACTATTCTTAAGATAGTTTTCAGCTGATGCTAAAAAAAATGTTTACCTGGGGTAAAGAACAATAGTTCCAGGTTTCTATTTGCTCTGTATCCCACAGAGATCATCAAGAGAACTTTTCTTTAATCAGTTCAACAGACTTAGAACCAGGTAAGGAAAAGAACCTAAGACATGGAAAAGTACACAGTGCATAGACTTATTGCTTTATATGTTAAATGAATAGCATAAATGGTATTATTATATCAAAAAAGAAAAATAAACCAATATTGGTACCTTATAGCTATAGATCTATTTCATACCTAGAGCTATAGTTTTATTTCATATTCATTAAATAATTGTGAAATGAAATATTTCGTTCAATTTTAAGATTGCTGCATGGTTGAAATGAGTCAGTCTCTTTGACCCACTGATACATTCATGTAGGTGAAAAGTTTCTTATGAGGTCAGGATAGTACTTTCATTATAATAAACAGACTGTGATGCCTATTAGGCTAGACAAAGTGTACATGTTTATGTAACCATCTGTCCCACACTGGGGCAAGGTTATAGAGAAAAAGGAACTTTCATGCACTGTTGGTGGGAATGTAGACTCATCTAGCTCCCACTGAAAACACTATCAAGGTTTCCCAATATTTAAAAATATATCTACCATATAATCAAGGAACCCTATTACTTGGTATCTACCTGAAAAAATCAAAAAAACATAATTGGAACAGATGTATGCATTCCTGTAGTCATTGTAGTACTAGTTATAATAACCAAGTTATTGAAACAACCCAAGTACAAAAGAATAGATGAGTGGATCAAAATGTGGTGTGTGTGGTTTTATATATATATATATATATGAAATTCTATGCAGTTATTAAAAAAAAGATATACTCTATTTATGACAGCATGGATGGAATGGGTGGGGGGGGATTGTGCTAACCAAACTAAGCCACAAAATGACAGACAAATACTAGCTAATTTTACTTCACATATTTGAAATCATATGTTGAATACAGAGAAACAAAATAAAGGAACACACAAAACTAAACCAATATATCTATATGTGTGTATATGTGTATGCACATATATACATGTGTGTATACATGTGTGTATACATATACATACATACATATACCCCTTGAAATCTGATTGCAGAATTTAGGCTATCAGGGGGAAGGGGGGAAGGTAGGGACCAATGTATAGTGAGGACCCAATACACTATGGGAAGGACCATGAGTGGCATGGTGTTGAGTGTGCTGTGTTAACATGTATCTGAATGGTTGTGAACCTTTAACTCTGATTCATATATGGTATTCATATAACTATGTTAACTCAATAAAAAATAATTCAATTAAAACAAATATCATGTGTTGATAATAGTATTTACTAGAATCTGAATTATTTTCTAGAACTTAGATATTTGGAAAAAAGAAATGTCTCCAGAGAAATATTAAATCTATTATTGCCATTCACAGAGGAAGAACACAGCCCTGTACTGTATGAGATGTATATTAATATTTTGGACTGCCCTATTGAAGTCTATTTCATTTGTTTTTGTACTAATTTTTATTTTTTCTTTACTTCTATTGGCTTTGGTATCCTTTGTTCATATTTTCCTAGTTCATATTTTTCTACAGATAAGGTTATTTGAGCTCTTGTTTCTTGATATAAGCCTGTATTGGTATAAACTTCTCTCTTAATACTGCTTTTGCTGTGTTCCATAAGTTCTAGATGGTGTGTCCTCATTTTCATCTGTTTTAAGTTACTTTTAAATTTCTTCCTTGATTTCCTCATTAATCTAATAGTCACTCAGTAGTGTTTTGTTCAGTCTCCACATATTAAAGGTTTTTCCTGCTTTCTTTGAGGTTAACTTCTATTTCGATACCATTTTTATCAAAGATACCTCATGTGATTTCAACCTTTATGAATGTACTGATACTTGTTTTGTGACCCAATGTGTATATTGTATCCTCTTAATCCACTATTCTATTGTTTAGCATTTAGGTTATTTCTGTAACTTGGATATTTTAAATAGAATTGCAATGATGACAGTTGTACATATATCCCTGCAAATGACGTCTTTGCATTCTTTGGGTAGCTGACTTTGAAATTCTAAGTCCTTTGTAAGTATACTTACAAAGTAAGTACAAAGTATACTTACTATTTGATGGATAAGTTCTGTATCTGCACTACCCAAAACAGGGGCCATTAATCACATGTAACTATTAATAGTTTCAATTGTGACTGTATGACTGATTTTTTAATTTTTAAGTATTAGCTTAAATTTCAAGCATCACATGTGGCTAATAGTGTCCAGACAGAGCAGTTGTACAGCAACCTTTAATCTACTATGTTAGACTCTACATTCACAACTTAGTCTGCTTTAATGATTTGGTAGTAAGTTTGGTTAAAAAGTAATCAGAGTGAGTTTTTTTGGTTCTTCTATTTAGTTGGCTTAGTGATGAAAAGAGTTATCAGCTACCTTTTCTAACAGTTATGAAGGTTAAAGTTACTCAGATAAAAACAACCTGGGGAACTTAAGAAGCTAGATAAACCAATAGCTCTGGCTTGGTTGAATAAAATAATATCAGAGCCAGCAAATGATAATTTACTTGGCCTATGCTCATTGTCTGGATGTATTTTTGATGAAGTCAAGAATCTTTTTGATATGTTTATAGTACTTGAATATTACACTTTAAATAGTTCAAGTTAAAGAAATAAATTATTCTTGCTTGTTTACTGTTAAATTATCACTTAATAGCACTTGGCCTTGGTCTAATCGGACTTTAGCGCTCTTCTCCAAATGAAATGTTTATTTGTTTGATAGCACACAGAGTGGCTCTTGGCAGAAATGATATGAAACCAGAAACAAAGTGGATTAACTTTACTCTTGTGTTTAGATTTACAAATTAAAATGTATTTCAAATGTTTTCCATACAAGCAGTCTCCATATGCTCAGTGACCTTACTGTATTTTTTGTAGGAGCAAACAAAAAGTTGAAAATTTGGGCTAGGTTATTCTTTCTCAATTAAGCCCTAAACATCCTGATATTTAATGGTTTTTCGAAGGGTAAAAATAATCAGGTCATGCTAAATGTTTGGTTGAGGTGTTTTTTTCCCTTGTTTTTTATTTTTCTCAATATGCTATTTCTTTCCCTAATTAACATGTGAATATAGTTTCAAATGACACTAAAGTCAAACCAGTGGTCAAGTTACTTAAAAATATTTTTAAGCTTGTTCCATAAAAAAGTATATGGAATATATTTATAAATTTTTATTAAGTTCTAAAATACCTTGATTTTAAATACATGTATATTTGTTGTGAGTTCTCCAAATCCTTTCCTTAATTTGGAAAAGAAAAATAGTACCTCTGATGATTCATGGCTCAAAGATTAAATAACTTATTAATAATTTTTCTATTTAAAATCATCACCAAATCTCAAATGCACATATTCTTCTATTTCATTTCCTATCTTTCCCATTCTTTCTTGGAGTTTTGTCATTCTAAGTTTAGTTTTCATCCATTATTACATCAAGTTATTTTTATTGATTTTATTTTTTTAAAGATTTATTTATTTATTTATACAAGCACTGGGTACAGTCAGAAGTGCAGGAGGGTGAGAGAATTCACAAGAGCCAGAGAGGGGAGCAGAACGGACAGAAGGACCGAAGTACACTGCTGAGGGGAGCAGCGGGCGGCAGGAAAGGTCTTCACGCCATGTGGGACCCTCCTCCGGTGGCCAGGGAGTAACCAGGGAGCAGCCGGGGATCGAGCCAGCACTGCAGAGGCCATGGGCAGCTTCGCAACCCAGTGCTCAACCGCTACGCCACCGGGAAGGCCCTACATCAAATTATTTTTATCTTATCCTCTGAAGGCCAGCTATTGGCTAATTCTCATCTGATTGACTTGATTCATCTTTAGTCTTAAGAAAATATTGAAACAAATAAAATTTTAACAAATATTACAATTTAACAATAAATGAAAATGTAATTAAATAATAAGCAATTTACTCACCACAGGGAATTTGCATGTGTTCTTTACTCTGAAATGTTCATCCCAAGAAATAGATATCATCCCTACTTTATAACCTTGGGTTTTGCAAACTTTCACCTTCTCTGAGTATATTTCCTACCTAACTGTCCCAATTAAAATTATATTTCACAAAACATCCTGTACTTTGCATTCCTACTCCTGTTTTTGGATTCCACCATCTGCTACCATATGTTGTACTGATTTATTTCTGTCTCTCATATCTAGACTTTTCAATAAGAAAAACATTTTAGCCCTATTATGTACACTGGATCCCAATGCCTAGAACAAGACCTATCATGCAGCAGGCATTCATTCTCCTGAGTGAATGAAAATTAACATTTAGTAGGCTTATAGTAGACAAAGATGACAAAGATGAATAGGCAGTTCATAGTAATGAATCTATATTAGACAACATACATGAAAATAGGTTTGACTTAGCAAAATTAATTACTTTTTTAAAAAGTTTCACTTTTATCAGATTGACACATATTTTAAAAATTATAAAATGCAGAGACTGAAGGAATATGAATTTCTCTTGTATATTTGGATGAGATGCTGGATCTCTTCTATTTGTTAAGTGACTTCACCCCACAGTGATGTGGTTAGTTGCAGAGATTTTTGTCCTCTCCATAGTGTTTTAGCTTTATTTGTACAAAGGAAAATATCATTGCTAAGGGATTTGAGGTGAGTGCTGTGGGGATATTTTCCATTCTATTCTCCTGACCTGTTCGCCACAATTGCTGAGAAACTGACGTATAGGACTTATAATTACTACATCCCTAACTCCTGTATTTTTGAATGAATTCAGCCAATGAAGGAGCCCAATAGAAAATGAGTTAGAGTACTGAAGGTATAGCATGTATTTTACCAGTTCTTTATTGACAGGCTTACCACTGGCTCAAGGAAGTTTCCAGTTTCCCTGGGACAGCTCTCTCATTCACTCCATCTCACCCAAAGTGTCCCAAAATCCTAACTACTCCTATATAATCTTTTACTTTACTTAACTCTTTTCACACTTGATGATGTTAGTGTGTCATTGTTTCAGGTTGGGAGGCTACCGACACAAAAATCATTCTGCCTATAATTGTAAACTAAAAATGTAAGTATTCTTCCACCAGCAACTTTTTGTTATTGGTGGTAATTATATATACATTATGGCAGGATCATATTGAGTACATTTATGTAGTTATTAAAATAATTAGAAGAAAGAATATCTTAATTTGGAAAGATGGAGGCTATTTTAAATGAGAAAATTAAAATTCAATGGACTATGGTAGAGGACTATGAGTGCCTCGTGAGTGTGATCCTATAGCTCTAAGTCACATACGGTGTTGTAAATCAGTGTTATCTCAATTTAAAAAATTAAGAATCAAAATAATTATCACATTCTTTAGGAAAGCAATAAACACATAAATTCCTATGTGTATGAATCAGGATTTGGAGAGGTAACTTGAAGCTACTAACTTCAGAAAGGAATAAAGGAGGAATATATTACATTTTTATTTAAAATATATTGTTTCATGATATAAAAGGAATCCATTTTCTACTTTTGGAATTAAAGAATTTATAAGTGCTAATGGTAATGTACATAATTATGTTTCTATAGAATTTCTCCACCTCCTCATTCAGACTTAATTTTCCAGCTCTTTCTATCTTTCCTGTAATGTCTACAGAGAAATCAGAAATATCTATCAATAAAAGTTAGAGTCCTAGAAGAAGGTAGGGGACTGAATGAGAATCTCTCCTTTTAATTCACTCCTGTCCTTTCCTATGGTCAGACTCATGGTGAGTTGAGGACAACAAATTTCCTCTGGCTAACATGGCATTTGAATGGAAATATCAGATATTTTTATTTTGCTTTAGTGGCTTTTTTGCCCATACAGTTCATTGAAAGAGAAAATGAGAAATATGTATTTCATTTTCATTTTATTATAGAAATGTTAATATATTGTTTAGGGCAATGGAGTAAGAATCTTTTGGATTCAAATCAATATCACTTCATTTAACAGCACTAAAACAGTGACTTGTTCTTATCCAAAAAACTGAAGATAATAATAATCTCTTCCTCCATTTGCCATAAAATAATACATAAAACATTTGGCATATTATAGGTACTGAACCAAATATTAGTTCCATTCGCATAGTAACCTTTTCAGAACCTACTTAATGCTGATTATTTTATCTTCAGTCTAGGTTGAACCAGTTATAACTGAGTCAATAACCCAAACAAAAGGTAAATATTGAGTTCCAGAAGTAGGATATATAAGCCACATCTGTTCTTCTGTATTAGAAGATTTTTTCAAAGTCTTTTTTAAGCCATATTTTTTTCTCTGTAATATTTTCACCCTTTGCTTTAGTAATTCATCCCTTTCCCAAGCACAAGTCCAGGAATCCAGTCACCTAGTATAGAAATTACCAGAAGTGTATATGGTTTGTGCCCATATGTGTGTAATAAAGAATGTTAGTACCTTCCCTGATGTCTAGGGGACAAGGCTGTGTGACACAGGGTTTTACCAGTTCAGTCTGACTGCTCAAGCTGGTCTGACACCTTTGAAATGAACTTTTCCAAAGGAGTACCTGAACTGAGAATGAAGAGAGAGGTTTAGGAGGTCTAAACTTGCACAAGATAAGTGTTAAAGAAATCTAATTTGATAATGTACAATGAGAAATATAATTCCAAGGAAATCTGGAAAGTTTCATTAAATGACTTGGCTCTTGAGAAAATAAAGTGAAAACATTTTCCTGAGAAATATAAGATCCGATTATAGAGCTGATTCACTTTCTGTTCTATTTTCAACAACCAAAACAAGCAAAGGGAGTCTAACATATTTCCAAAACAACAGTCACTTCATTGAGTTTAGAAAGAAAATGTATTGTATCCTAACCAAAACCCTTTGTGTCTCATTTTTCTATTCTCTACAAGACCACTAAACTGTATATGTTTTCATTACCACCTTAGTTTTTTTTTTTTTTTTTTCATTTCTATAAGAGCCTACTCTTCCCATGCTGTTTAAAATCCCATTAACTTCACTTCTTATCCATGATGCTTCCCTCTTTGTGCCATTCTTTTCTAAATCTTTATGCTGTTTTGAAATCAGCACACAAAAGTAAATGACCACCAAGTAAATCTGTGTACTGATTTCAAAAGAGCATAAAGATGAACATTTTCTGTAATTTAAATTTGACTTCTTTGCATTTAGAATATATATTAGGAAAGTCAAATTTATATTAAAGTAAGAAAAGTTCAAAATGTTGCAGTAGAAACCCACTGTAAATTCACTATTGTGGGGAAAAAAATTCAAGTCCAATTAATTTTATCCTGTTCATGGCTTTTATTTCACAGAATGACAGGATCCACAATATATTTAGAGCTACTAAAATACAGGTTTCAATGGTGTTTCTGTGTGCATGGAATCTCTATTAGAATTGTAAAACTATCCCCAGAAATAAGTATGACACCTCAGCTGCCTCAGGCCCATTTCCAACCTTTCATTCCACATTCCAAAAGGATCTAAATAAAACATTAAAAATTGTTATAAATTGTTTAGAGCATGACCTAGATAGCAGATAGTCTTAGTTATCTTTGAAATTTATACATTAATAATAAAGTTTGTAGACCATTTTATTAAACACATTAAAACTTGCATCAGCAGAAAGTATTAAATGTATTTATAAATCAGATAAAATGCTAAGCCCTTGAATAAAGTTATATGATAAACACATTAATAGGAAATGGAACTGAGTAGCTGCATAAATTAATCGCAAGTAGCTTACTGCAGGGGCTGAGGTTCATATGAAGATGAAAATGATTTGCTGAAGAATTACTTTGGTTAAATAACTAGAGTAAACAATGATGAAATGTATTTCATGATCTCAGCAATGATATTTGTGTTCATATTATTCTCACCCCTGTGCAATAAACAGTCCCTGTTAGAATGACAAGTTTAAATAAATTTGAGGACCAGGATGCCATTTTAATGCTGTCAAATAGATTAGAGATATTTCTATATGGTCAGTTTCAAATAATTTTGGGATCCTACAAATATAATGTAAAAGACCAAACATTTAACATTTACATCTTGCACAGTAATTCAGACTCAAACTGCTGCCCCTTCATAATTCAATAAAAACGCAGGCAGTTAAATTGGAAAACATAACATGCAGTTCCTATTTGAAATACATATTTTTCTAATGCAGACATGTCTACAGAGGTTAATAGAAGTTAATATTCGGTAACATATTTATGTTAAAATAAAAGATAGAAAAATGAATATGCTAAGTAGTTATAGACAGATGCACCTATTCACAAATTTAAACATATAGCTTAGTCTGAGAAAATGACCCTGCAATGTATTTAACACATTATTGGTTAGCTCAGCTAGGGTGCAAAAGCCAGAGATAGGTTCCCTTATATTTGGAATAATATTTGCATTCCCACTGCCACATGGGGAGTTATCGCTAGTAATTAACCAGACATTAAAGCACTCGAGACATTAATCTAATAATCACAAATCCTGCAACTTTCTAGTCTCATAGGATCTTCCTAGTAATAGACTGAATAATTTTTAATTCTACCCTAGCCCTGTTTCTCCATTTATGAATTAGAAATTGTCCAACTACCTCCCTATTTAATCATTAAAAACTCATTTCTGTTATATTTCACAGTACTCTGAATTCATATAACAACTGAATTTTTCACCCTTTGTCACACATTATTTCATGTGAACCTGTTTATTAGAAAGGATAACTATATATATCTCAGTTTTCCTAAAACAAAATTGATCATACCTGCAAACTTGGTACAATTATTAAGTGCCCCATTTCAGCTTAAAGTGCTCTGATTTGAACAGAAATTGAAACTCAAAGTCATGAGGTTTGGAAATATTTTGACCTAATCATTTGCTTTTTTTTAAAACAATTAACTTTCTGCTCATATTCACATAAATCTTTTATTTGGGATACAAGGGTATAATAATATATCTACAATACATTGGAAATAAATAAAAGATTTTCTAACTCTGTTCCAGATTCAGTAATTTGGATATGGATTACTAAGACTATGATATTTCTGACAGTAACACAGAATTCACTAGCATCTGGTATTGGGCAAAATTTTGTGAAATTTACATATTGGCAGGGAAAAAAAATCATGTTTGTCTTTAAGGTAAATTATATTGTTTTACTTGAATTGAAAAAATAATTGCCACTTTCATTATTTTTCTTATGAAATGGAGTTTACAAAAAATAAACTACTCATCTTTAATATTGAGAAATTATCGTGATGTTGTCTAGTATACAAGTATTAGTATACAATCAAAAACATCTGTGACACAAGGACATATGTTAGAATTTATTTCACATCTCTACTTTTACAAATAAGCACACTATGTCACAAAAGACACAATCTTATATAAGAGTAGTACAATGACAATACATACTTCAAATTAAGATTATTACAAGGTTTCAACATTTGATAACCAAAATTTTCTTTCAAAGTCAGTGCCACAAAAGGCTTTATGTGGAAAGAGTCTTTGGTCAAATATGTTCTTAGAATGTTGCATACACAGAGTATATAAGTAGACCAAGAGTTCAGTAAAGTTTGGCAGTTAAGAATGTGTCTCCAAGAATTTCCAGAAGGTATTTGTCTAAACATACATATTTTGTTCCTGCATACTTATTAAGAAGATATACTAAGTAAATGTTGATTTACATATATAGTTGTAAGTATCAAAACCTTTACTCAGTCGTCTCATATGATTTTCATGTAGATTGATCAAGAACAATGACTATAAGTTACTAAGTATATTACTAGCATTTTGTTTATATAAAATAACTATAAACATTTACATAATGTCTTATTTAAATTACAAATATTATTTGAGATAATACATGAGATGGACAGATGGAGAGATGGGCAGATGAGTGAATGGATGCACAGAAAGGCAAAGTGGAAAGACAGACAGACATTCTCATTCCCATAGCTGCCATGTTGTACATGTAAATAAATATAGAACAATCTTCAAAATAAGTATATACAGGGGACTAAATAGGGTAAAAATAAATGAATAGGGAATGAAGAACCCAAGAAAGAATTAAAGAACAATAAAATATGAATTATATGTCTTAATTTAGCTTAGGTCATGAAAGTGTTGAAACTTGATTTTTTTCATGATTTTTGCTGAATATTTATCTAGAAAATTTATCTAGAATATTTATCTAGAAAAACTCCAAGATTCTTCATCCCTTACTTTTGTAGGTTTATGTTCCATTGGTGATTAATTCTAGAATGTAAGAATATCTAGGCTTGCTTTTGGGCATTTCTTCCAAACTCTTCTGTACTTTAAAGCTTTTGCTTTTCTGCTTTTTGTGGAAGAAATTTATGGATAATTTTGAGATATTTTCTTTTGTGGAAACATTAAGAAATAGTTTCTTCAAATTTTCAGAAAAAACAAAAACACTTTAAACACTTTGTTTATCAAGAATGAGAGGAGAGTGTTCATTACCTCCTTCTCCAAAGATCAAACATTAACACTTGCCAAGTATCACAACTTTTTTACATATTTATATATTTTTTATCAAAATGCCATCTTTCCCCCCACATTTCCTCTCAAGGACTGTGTAAGAATTGTCTTTTATTCCAAATAATCATGCATTTGTTAAATATCACCATGTTTCTTAGCTTTCCTAAAACTAATTAAATCACCGAGATGACTATTATTTCTAAGATTTTCTGTACATGCTAATATATCCTATTTTTATCACAAAGTACTATGTATATTCTATTTTTTTCCAATAAGGTATTAATTAAACACGGTTTTATAAGATATAAATAATAAAGCAGTAAAACTTAAAAAAAAAAAACTACCATTTTTCTTTTTCATTTTCTTTATTTTTCTTTGTATCAGAAAAGGAGAAAGGAAACTTCACTCCCCCTTAGCTTAAGTATTTCTAGATTTATTCTCTAATGCTAGGCTTCTTAATCTGGAACATAGTTTAGACTGGGTTTAATATAAACAATATGAACATGGGTGTAACTGGGAGAGGATTATGCTAAGCAAAAGAAGCCAGAAAGGGAAAGACAAATACCAGATGGTCTCACTCATATGTGGAACACAGAGAACAAAACAGAGTCAGAAAAAAACAAACTGAAAATAAGCCCTAGAAACATGACTGTAAAACTAAGGCTAATAGAAAGATAAGGGGGAAGGAGGCCCAGTGGATGATGGTAGAGGATAATCAGTGCTTTGGTGTGGGTGTCATGTGGTGACAACATCTGAAGACACTGGCTCCTATCTATATGAATCAGTGCTGTAAACCAATATTACTTTAATATAAAAATTATTAACAATTTTTTAGAAAGTAAATATGTTGCACTTCTAAACCTAAACCATTGCATACAAGGTTTAATTCCACAAAACTAAACTGAGGATTTCATAGACAAAGGGTGAAAGTCAGTGAGGAAACACTTGAAATTTCATAATAAGAAAATGGCTAGCTTCTATTTAATGGACATTTATAATGTGCAGAGACTATACTAACAGTTTCAAATGTACTTCTCATATAATCAAAATAATCCTATTGTTCTTCTCTCTGCTCATGAGAAAAATGAACTATAGATAATTTAGGACACTTGATCAAGGGCAAACATCTATTTCATGGAATTAGAACTGATGCATGCAGTCTGATTCTACCTAATTTCTACTGATTATAGAATCAGTAAAATAATTCATTTTTTTAATGAAAAATTATTTTTTAAAGATTTATTTATTCATACATATAAGAACTGGGGTACAGGCCAGATGTGCAGGAGGGTGAGAGGATTCACCAGAGACAGAGCGGGGTTAAAAAAAAGGCAGACTGACTGAAATACACTGCTGAAGGGAGCATCGGGAGAGACAGGAGAGGTATGCCGTGCCATGTAGGTATCTCTGTGGCCGGCCAGGATCAAACCCGCACTGCAGAAGCTACGGACAGCTTCACAGCACTGTGCTCAACTGCCTGCACCACCAGGGAGGCCCAATAAAAGAATTTTTTTAAGATTTATTTTATTTATACAAGAGCTGGGGTACAGGCCAGATCTGTGGGAAGGTGAGAGGATTCACCAGAAACAGTGCGGGGCACAGAACAGGCAGACTGACAAAATAACTGCTGAAGAGAGGAGCAGGCAAGACAGGAGCGGTCTGCCTTGCCATGTGGGATTCTTGCTGGCTGGCCAGGATTGAACCTGAGAGCAGAGGCTGCGGACAGCTTCACAGTGAGGCGCTCAACCACCTGTGCCACCAAGGAGGCCTGAATTCTTAAAGTATAATGGAGTCTGTGCATAACATACATAGAACATATTGCATGTGTGGCTACTTCAAGACATTAAATATTGTGGTGTTGGGAGCCAGTGCAAAGTTCCTACTAATCAAGCTTTGCATTGGATGAACACAAAAACTCTCTAAAAGTAGAGTTAATCCACACTTTCCAGTGGGTATACAACTGCTTACTTGGTCATTCATTATCAAAGAAAGGAATTTATAATTTGTCCATTGAAGAAAATAACCTATTTGCCAGTGTAAGTACCTAAAATGTTGCTGCCAAAACTGTACTGCCTATTTCAGTAATATGAAAAAGGAACCTGCAGTAGTAGACTCTGTCTTCAAGATGAAACTCCCCCCAAAGGAATAATTTCTATGTTTAGAAGTAAACTATTCTAACTTCAACCTTGAAACTTAAATTATAATCTTTCATCAGACCATATTGATAGAGGAACTAGGATTAGTTGAGTGCACACAATGTGTGAAATACACCATTAGGTGTTTTTGCATTCCATTACTTAATTCAATCTTTATTTAAAGGTTTTAAAGTGATATAATTATCATAAACTTCAGATGAAAAAAACTGGGAATCAGAGTTGGGATTGTTTACCAGAAAACATTTAACTAGATAAATATCAGTGTTGTCATTTGAAAGCAACTAAATGGATTAAATGCAATGGTCTTTCCAATCTAACAATATGTTTCCATAAATTCACTATCTAAACTTAAAGAAATAAGCAACAGAATTTTTTTCTTTCAATTCTAACAAAGTTAGATTTTAAAATTAAATTTAAAATATAATTAATTTTTTTAAATCAAACAATTTTAAAATCAAACCATATCTACTCAAGTTCCTCACATTTAGGCAAGAGAAATGAAAAAATGTTTCTTCTTTCCATATTCTTCATCTTTCTGTAGCTATCATTGATCTTTCTTTGTTAAAACATTATGTGTTCAGGGTCTCCCCGGTGATGCAGCGGTTGAGCACTGTGTTGCGAAGCTGCCTGCAGCCTCTGCAGCACCGGTTCCATCCCCAGCCACCAGGCGAGGGTCCCACATGGCACGCAGACCTCTCCTGCCACCTGCTGCTCCCCTTAGCAGTGTATTTCATCAGTCTGCCTGTTCTGCTCTCTGCTCTGGCTCTGATGAATTTTCTCACCCTCCTGCGCTTCTGACAGTACCCAGTGCTTGTATAAACAAATAAAATAAATCTTTAAAAAAAATTATGTGTTCAAACATATTCCCTTAAAAAAGTTATCTTTACTGAATTTATTTTTTCATAATGCATTCATTACACAATGAATATTGGCATGATATGTGCCCCATCACTCCACAAAAGCATATTTGGGGACTGAAAACATTTTCTTTTCCAATTTTTCTCATGATCTCCCAATAGCACTTTGTATTATAGATTATATCCTTGCTGAAAAACATCCTTTCCTTGGTTTTATGAAGATATCCTCGTTTGATCACATTCTTATCTCTCTGATTGCTTATTCTCCAATTCCACTAGGCTTTATCACCCACTTACATCAATTACGAAGTTCTTCAAAATTTTCTACTAGTGTCTTTTCTCAACAAACTCTACCCCTACAGGCCCTTAAACTTATATCACATCTCAGGAAATCCCTTTAAACTTCACACCCATATATTCAAATGGCTTATTGATATTATTTATTGGATAATCTTAAAGATAATTCGAGCTCAATATGCCTAAATATGAACTGATATTCTCTTGTTTCCTGTCCCTGAATCAGCCATCCTTCTGTGTTCTTTACCCAAGAGTAGTATCCGTTTTCCAAATATATATAAGGGAAAAGTTTAAGAAATGATTCTTGCCCTTTTCTTCTCTACCCCCATTATTAAGCCAATCGCTTCATCTTATAGACTTGACTAAAAACCTTGACTTAAAACCTTAATACATAAAAAACTACACTGTGTTAAACTGTCCACTGACATTGAGTTTTTGCTCAATATCTCTCAGATATCTTTATATAACAATATCTTGAAACTTTGCTAGCATTATCCCTTCCCATGGGTGAAAAGTCATTTGGTTTCTGTGTTTCTGTTTGTTTGTTTTTTTCTTCCAAGTCATTAAAAAAACAAGTTGCCATGGAAATCAACCCAATAAATACAATGTCAGAACTGAATCCCTGTACATTTAAAATTTGGGTTCAAATTAGGGGACTTCAAATATTTGTTTCCCATTACATGTTTCCCATTACATCAGGTTAGGGTAGAATATTCAAGTCCCTGATTAATAGACCAAAGCATTCCATGCCTTGTCTTCTTATATTCTTGTTCTCTGGTTTGAAAATATAGAGAAAACCCCTGGAGTGTAGGAGAATTCTGTGATTAACCTACTTTTGTATGACTGCATTAAAACTATCTAAAAATTGCCCAGGTACATCCCAAAGCATCCAGCATGCATTCTGATGCTGATGTGGATGCAAGTTTGTTACTACTGAGGAGTGGCCTGCTGCCAGGCCCTGGTTCCCTTCTCCTCTTGGGCTTGCAGCAAGCAAAAGCCACACGATCAGGCTGTTTCAGAGTGCTATAAATTACCACTGGAACATTCTCGCTCCTGCTTCCCAAAATCCCAGGCTAAATCTTCCCTCAATGTCCTTTTTATTGGAGAAGTGAACCTCTGTGCTGGGCAAAAAAAGCAGATGAATAAGTCACAGAAGCTTCTCAGTCTCATTCCAATTCCTGTGGCGTTTCACTTCCTGGGGTCAAAGAAATCTCTTGGCATGTAAAAACACTTGGCAAGGCAAGTGTTTCTGTAGTCTCCTTTCACACCCTTCCCTATCATTCTCCAAAATCATTGGTTCATAAGAAATCTTCCAGGGCCTCCCCGGTGGCGCAGCCTCTGAGGCGCCGGTTCGATCCCCGGCTGCTCCCCGGCCACCGGAGGAGGGTGCCGCATGGCGCGCAGACCTCTCCTCTCCTGCCGCCCGCTGCTCCCCTCAGCAGTGTACTTCGGTCCTTCTGCCTGCTCTGCTCCCCGCTCTGGCTCTGGTGAATTCTCTCACCCTCCCGCGCTTCTGACTGTACCCAGTGCTTGTATAAACAAAACAAACAAACAAACAAATAAATAAATAAATAACATGCCTCTATAAAAAAAAAGAAAAAAGAAAAAGAAATCTTCCAGTCCTCACATGTCCATCTTTTACACTTTCCCAAGGTTCCAGAAGCCAGTTTAAAAAACTATGCTGAATTTTCTATGACAAGTTTTGTTTTATCGATAATAGGAATATATTATTTTTGTTAATTAATGATGTATTTAATACTAAGCATAAAATTTCCCTACTTTGGTGAAACAATCTTTTATTGTTGCTTTCACTGCAAAGTAAAATCCAAATTCCTTGGTATGACATCTAAAAACTTACTAATTCTGTTCTCAGCCAAGTTGAAGACATGATGTTTTCATGTGGTAAAATGAAGTGAGGGTTACTTCATGATTTAAAGGTGTAAAAGAAGGAAATAGAAAGGACATATTGTCATTACAAGAGTGGGCACACGGAGCCTATGGCTAAGAAAAGCAGATCATGATAAAGATAAAATTTTTGCAAATAGAGAGAAAAAAAGACAAATTTTAATGTCCCCACGGAATTAGGTCCTGCCTTCCTGGTGGCACTGTTCTTTTTGAGGATCAAATAAAGCCTGTAATTTATCAACTTTTAACAAGATTTTTCAATCATCTTAATTTCTGAATAATTCAGTGCTAATACTAAGCAACCTGCTCTCTTGTGTTTTTTATATAATGCTTTGGCAGTACTTCAGGGTTTCTAACTCTTCTGGAGAAGGTGACCTAATAACACAGAACAAACCTGTGTGCCTGGGATATCATAGAGACAGTCTCGGGAGTCTAATATGTATTTATTTTGCTTAAAATTAAGATATTTGGGCCTCCTTGATAGTTCAAGGTGTTAAGCACAGCACTGTAAAGTTATCCGAGGCCTCTGCAGCCAGAGTTAGATCCCCTGCCGGCCAGGGAGCAAACCATATGATGCAGCAGACCTCTCCTGTCTTGCCCACTGCTCCCCTCAGCAGTGTATTTCAGTCTGTCTGCCTGTTCTGTTTCCCACCCTCTCTCTGATGACAGCTCTCACATCCCATAACTCTGGCCTATACCCCAGTTCTGGTATGCATAAATAAATAAATCTTTAAAAAATGATTAAGGCATTTTACTTTATAACATATCCATGTAAATGTTTTAAAATGAGTATTTCTGCAAAATCATTGACACACAGGCCATTTTACCCTGTGGTTTCTGATTGCCCTAGCACAAGGTAAAAGCATTTGTAGAATGCATTTTTTGTTATTCTTCTCCTTGGCAGAATCTTACTTGTATCACCATTTTAAAAGTTAAACTGGGCCTCCCCTAGTGGTGCAGGTGGTTGAGAGCAGTGCTGTGAAGCTGTCCACAGCCTCTGCAGCACAGGTTCGATCCAGGCCAGCTAGCAAGGGTCCCACATGGTGCAGCAGACGTCTCCTGTCTCGCCCTCTGCTCCCCTCAGCAGTGTATTTCATCTGTCTGCCTGTTCTGTTCCCCGCTCTGTCTCTGGTGAATCCTCCTGTGTATCTGGCCTATACCCCAGTTCGTGTATAAATGAATCTTTTAAAAATATTTAAAAAAATAAAAGTTGACCATATTGTGTTTAACATCTAGCTCAGCTCCTTTTTCTCTTGATGGACAGGTCAATTCAGTGGTTTGTGATTGCCTGCGGCAAATGTACATGAAGTACATACAAATCACCTCCCTCTCCTCATTAGAGATATATTTGTGAGGGAAAGTACAAAAGAAATAATTTTATGCTTCTGACCTCATTTTCTCACTAAATAATTGGAGGTAATTCTCACTGATATTTAAACATCTACTTAATCTTTACATCTACATCAAACTGCTGTCATATCTCAAGTATTTTCTTCTGCGTATAAAGTAGAGGTTAGCAATCTTCCAGAGAAAAGAAAATGTAGACTGCTGACCTAGATAATGTGGGTGTTTCTTTACACTCCAAAATTAACTGAGTCTCATTGTCAAAACCTGCAATTCATTTTGACTGCATAGGTCAAATCCTTGGCTCTGTTACCCAGGTCCTGTGCCTAACAGGTACTTCATTCTGGTTAAATGACTATACTTAAAGCTCCAGTGCAGAGTTCACATTTACCTTCACTAAAACAAAATATTTCACCATCACTGGTAAGAGTAACATTCAATATATCTAACAACTACACTCCAATATGTCCTGGCAACAATTCAGACCATTCGACTTGCAAAGGTATGATGGCCCACTTGAGACCCAGCAAATCACTCTTTACTGTAATAACCACATCTACACTTGGCACTCATTCCCAGATCATTCTCCCCAAATGAACAAATAAAATGATTGGGGGGAAATGCTTCTTGGCAAAAGCTTGAACTTAAATGGTGACAACAGCTGGTTCAGCAGATGTTCTTCATATGATATAACACCTGTGTTCTTGAAGATATAATTTGACTAAATTCATACCCTTTAGGTATCCTAAAATAATTTTCATAGAATTTTGCAAGCAAAAATATGAAATACTGCATTAAACCAAGAGCATTGGTGACATTAAAATAATATTTGTTTCTATACTTTTAGAAGCCATATAGCTCCAACTTTAATGCTTCTTTGTATAATAACTTAGCAATCACATCCAGAAGGACAATTGGTTCCATTCTATAGCCTTGCTAATGTGGAAATGGTTTACATTAAATGAGTGCACTATAACTAAATGGGCACATAATTTTAACCATGATAATTTTAACATGTGCTTTCTTCAAGCAATTTTTTATACTGTAATACTTTTCTCTTCTGAAAGTAGTTTCTACCCAAAATATGAATATATCCAACAAGTACCAATGAGTTGCTTATATTGATATAAAAATATATTGGTAATATATATTATATATATATTTATATATAACACATTGATAAATTTTATTTAGAGAAATTTAAATTCTGTTATTAATGGCTCATAACCTCTGGAACCAATGATTGTGGTAACATTGACAATCTTGGATCACTGAAAAAATCAGCTACATTTCTAGCCCTCATCACTGTTTCAATATTTCATCATAACAAAAATATGTGAGAAATATAAGTGACCTTTCCACAACATGGACAAGTCAATATAGCAGTCTAAATCTTGTAATGTATAAGATTTAAGAGAGCATTCTGTGTCTAAGTAACAGAACAGTTGTATAAATCTAATTACCTATATATTTTTTGACAAATATAGGTCTATTAATACATTTCTTTTGGATCATTTCATCAGAATATCATGTCTTTCTCTCCCTTGCCTCTCTCACACTCTTACTGTATTTTCCTTTTAAAAAAAAAGATTTATTTATTTATGCATACAAGAGGAGTACCAGCCAGAGGTATAGGGGCTGAGAGGACTCACCAGAGACAGAGTGGGGAACAGAACAGGCAGACTGCTGAGGGGAGAAGCAGGTGAGACACTGCTGAGGGGAGAAGCAGGTGAGACAGGAGAGGTCTGCTGTGCCACGTGGGTCATCTCCCTGGCCAAGTGATCGAACTTGTACTGCAGTGGCTAGCAATAGTTTGAGAGCACTGTCTTTAACCCTTGTGACACAAGGGAGGCCCCTGTTACTGTATATTACATGATAAAACTATATAGGAAATGTAGTGTTTTGATACTTTTAAATTTTGAAGATAGTAATTCCTACTTAATGGAATTTTTTTTTTTGCATGCAAATTTTATTTCTGTTGTATTATTTTTTGTTGAAGAAACATTGATTTACAACATTTTGTATGATTTAGACAGACTCACACCTCTTCAAATGTATGTTACCTCACCACACCAGTTACCACTACACCCACACTCCTCCACCACAGCCCACTGGGCATCTTGCTGCATTTGCTCCTCATTCCCACTTACTCCCATCTGGCAATTCAATTCTATAGTCAGATTTCTAGGATTTGTTTTGCTTTCATTTTAACTGCTCCTTTGTTTTGTTTCTTTATATTCTACAGGGGAAGAAATCATCTGGTATTTGTCTTTTTTCCCTCTGACTCATTTTGCTTAGCATAATCCCTCCCAGTTTCTTCCATGTTGTTACAGATGGCAAGATTTCACACCTCTCTCACTCTATTTTTTTAACAACTGAGTAGTATTCCACTATGTATAAATACCACATCTTCTTAATTCACTCATCTGTTCTTATACACTTAGGTTGTTTCCATAATTTGGCTCTTATAAACAGTGTTGCAAAGAACATAGGAGTGCATATAGCACTCTGTACTACTGTTTTGCATTTTTTATAAAGATACTTAGGTGGATTATAGTGTTGGTCTCTTTTTAATGTTTTGAGAAACATAATACTGTTTTCCTGAGGGACTGTACTAGTGAACATTCCCACCAACAGAGTCAAAGTGTCCCTTTTACTCCACACCCTTGCCAGCACTGGTTTGTTTTGGTCTTTATGGTATGGGCCAATCTCACATCTGTGGGATTTTGCTTACATTTCCTTGATGACAAGTGATCATGAGCATTCTGCAATGTATAGTTTTTAAACAAAATTGATGAAGAAGTCAAAATTCTCAATGAAGAAATTAGGAGGCTCTCAATAAACCTCAACAATAACAGTCTGAAATTAAGTTACGGAATTGGGAGGCCTATGTCTTAGAGATTTAAAGCTATAGGTCAGATACAATATTAAATTAGAGAAATTGTGCTTTATCTAGAGTACAAAGAAGGGAAAAATAGCTTGCTAGTAATAATGATTTTCTTTCAAAATTTCATAAACTTGAAACTATGCTGTTTTCCATATGAGATTAGTCTCTTTCAATCAATATCTATCTCTAGAAGATCTAAAATAATAAGCATCAGTTACTAAATTTCTTCAAAGTGTCAAAAAGTACACTATGCATTCAACTTCAATATTTCATTTATTTTTCACTATATAAATCAGGGCTTAGATAGGATGTTGCAAGGTACACAACTCAATTTGAACTGACTGAAGTAAATTTTTAAGTTGTATATTACATTTTAAGATATCCAGAAAAAGTACAGGTTTCAAGGCTATTTGATTCAATACTTCATCGATGTTCTCATGGGCCTATGTTCTTTTTATCTTTTATTCATAGTACAGATTTTATCCAAAGTCTAACTCTTCTCACAGTTACAAGATCATGAAAAGAGACACATCTGGGCTTACATATTCCTTGATATCATGAAGCAAAAAAAAAAAAAAAAAAAGACTGTTGTGTTTTTTGTTTTTTTGTTTTTTTGTTTTTTGTTTTTTTCCCCTCCATGCCTTACTGGAATTCATCAGATTACATTATCTGTAAAGCAAGAGGCATGTATGTAACCTGATTGACTAATAATAAGATTAAGGAGTGAGCGGGAGAGGTTAAGGAATACAAAATAATAGCATTTTCCATTTTGAAAGAAAGAATTGAGAATGAGAAGCTAAATAATTTGCCTAAAGTCCTACAGTAACTGAACGATAACTTCTGAATTGAACCAAATATTTCATAGTATTTATTCTACTTTTATTTATTTTTATTTATTCTAGTTTTTATTTTATAGTATTTATTCTATAGTTTTGTACTTTTCTTGAAAGGTCAATGCTAGTGGACAGAGGTAGGAAAAAACAGGCATAAGGGAATTAATAATTTCCCAATCCTATATAAATACTTTTCACACACTTAATTCTAAAGATATGCAATTACATAGGGTTTAATAACTGCTCTTGTATTTCTAAAAGACATATTTTAGGACAAGATAGTATAAACATATTTTCCTTGTTCCTCCTTGCTGAGGACATAATACAACAGAATACAATAAAAGGACTATGAAAGGTGAGATTAGAAAGTTGAACTGACTAGAGACTTAAATTTTTGAGAAACAAATCCCAGATAACTACAATTTTTTCATTGTTTTTTTAAACTTCCTTTCAAAACCTGACAGAAAATGTGCAACTCTGAATCATCAAGAAGTGCAGACAAAAAAGCCCCAAGGAAAACCTACCCTCTCTAAATAAAGGAATGGAAAAAGAGCAACAAAGCAGGGCTAAAACATTTTTAACAATACCTATAGCCTAACTTAGCCAAAAACTACAATTGTGGGAGAAAAAGTGGCTTCAACTGATCTAGAGAATCACCTTTAACCCTCTGGTGCGATGTTAGTAGAAAATGGGTAACAATCTAGATTTCCAATGATAACCACATGGTAACAAGTTATACAAGATAACCACATGTAACAAGTTATCCTCAGCCCACATAGGCAATGGAAATAGTATGTCAGAAAGAAGGAAATTAGAGAGAGCAATTTTTAAACCTACATAGTATGTCCTGGGCAGTACCCTGACTGACCTATAAATGATTCTGACTAGAATCAACATACTGAAAGCTTGGAGAATTGTACTATTGTGTAGACGGTAGCACCCAGATTCTTGGTGTAGCCTCCCATCATCACACATTTGAAGCAGACTAGAATAGCTGGGCAAAGGCTCAGAAAATTGTCATTTGAACTACAGCCCACAAAAGTAGACCAACACTTGTACACTAACCCTAAACAAGGTGAGTGTCTGCTAAAACAGGGTATTTAAGTAAAATGTAGATTCTCATAATACCCCAAGTAAGCTGTAACTAAAATCACTCATACAAAGATCCAGGAAAATCACAATTTGAATAAGGGAAGGTAATCACCTAATACCAATGTGACTCAGTGTTGAAGTTTTCTGAGAAAGATTTTAAAATTACCATAACAACAGTGCTTCAGTGAAACAGACAGCACACAGATAAAAATAATAAAATGGTAAAATAATCACTAATATATCAATATTTACTTTAAATGAAAATGGTACAAATATGCCCATTAAAATAATTATAAATTAGATTTTTAAAAATTAATTATACACTGTATTTAAGAAAGTCACTTTTATGTTTATGTCTTACATAAACATATAGATGGGTTATAAGTACAAAAACAGAATAAGGCATATCATGCAAACACTAATTTAAAAAAAGCAAAAAATATCAAATTCAGTTAAATTCAACTTGATTGCAAAGGAAATGAGTTAAAAAAGTAGAAAATTATGAAAAGATACAATTTCAATTCTCTGATAATTTCATGTGATCTTAAAGGTTAATGCATCAAAACAACAAAAAAGTTCAAATAAATGAAGTGAAAAATGATAGAACCACAAGAAGAAATGCAGAAATTCAAATACTGTTAGTGACTTCAGTAACCTTTTATTTGATTAACTGACCTACTTGGCAAAAAATCTGCGCACATGAGAAATTCATTAACACCATCAACACCTGATCTAATAGCCATTTGCACAGCATTCTACCCAGTAGAATAAACATTCTTCATAAACTCATATGGAACAATATCAAAACCAGACAAAGATTACATTCTGGCCAAAAAACACATGCTACATATTTAATATAATTGAAATAATATCACTAGTCAAACTAATTAGACAAAAAGAAAATAAAAAAGTTATAAATTGCCGATATAAGGAATAGGAGAGGTGATCACAGATTTTGCATGTATTGAAAGGATTATGAATAACTTTAGATGAAGATGAAATGGATACAGCTTTTAAAGATAGAAATGACCAAAACAATAGCTCTATATCAGTGAATTAAGTATGTAATTAAAAATATGTCCACAAAAATAATTCCAGCCCCAAAAGTTTTCATTATGGAATTATACCAAATATTTCCCAAAAATTGATGATGACAGAATACAATTCATTGTACAGAACAAACATTACTCTAATACCAAAACCAGATAAAGGTATTTTATATATATATATATATATATATATATATATATATATATACATACACACATACATACATATATACGCCTACATAGACACACACATATATGCTTCTGAGTATAAATACAAAAATTGTTAACAAAAAGTTACAAACTAAAATTCAACTATATATATATATAAAAAGAAAGTACATCATGATCAACTGGTGTTTATAATTTCAAGAATTGTTAACAGTTAATAAAATAAAATTAATTTGACAGGCTAAAAAAGAAAAATATATATGGTTAGTCAATAGAAGTAAAAAAAAGGAAAAAATCATTCCTGATAAGAAAAAACACTGGGGTATGAAAAAAAGGAGGACTTTTCATTCATCTGAAAAAGAGTATCAATGAAATGTCACAGTTAATAGCATGCCTAATTATGAAAGAGTGAATGAATCCATCTAAATCAGAAAATGATCAAGCATGTCCATTCTCAACACTTCTATTTAACATTTTACTGACCATTCAAGACACTCAAAATTGGCAAGAAAAGAAAGGGTAAACTGTTTTTACTAGTAGACTGCATTGTGTTTAAAGACTATCCAACAAAATCTTCAAAAATTTCCTGGGACTAATCACTGAATTTAGCATGGCAGAAGGACATACATAATCCAATTACATTTTTTATCTGTTAGTGAGTGCCCATGAGAAATTAAAATAAAGAAAACAATATCACTGAAAACAATAAAACATCGCTGAGAGAAAAATAAATCTCAAGTAAACAGACAGATATAATGTATCTATGGTTCTTAATATTGTTAAGGTGTGTATTCTCATCCCAATTTATCTGTAGTTATATAGATTCAATGCAATCCCAACTGGACTTCAAACAAGTGTTTAGTACCATTTTACAAGCCAATTTAAAAATTCATATGGTAAAAAAGAATCTAGACTAGACAAAACAACTTAGAAAAGAACAACATTGGAGGACAAAATTTCTAGGCCTAAGTTTGTCATCAAGACACTATGAAATTGGCGTAAAGATAAAGAAAGATCAATAGAATAGAAACAGTTCAAAAATAGACCTTTACCAATTTGGACAAATTCTTAGCACTTAATACAGGTTTCCCCTGCTATCAAAAAGAAGAGCATTCTTTTGAAACCTCTGGTAAACCAAAATGATGTAAAATGAAGATGCAATTACCATTGATTCATATGAGAAAAAAATGAGCATTCACATATCCAAAAATTAACTACCAAATAATAGATAAAACTTAGCACTGACATATAATAAAAACAGGGATAATATGATAAATAAATAAGCAAACAGTATTTTAAAGTAGAATCAAGGTATAAACAGTACAGTTTCATTTAAGCCAGTATGAAAAGGCAGAGATCACACTGGAAGACTGAGAAGTGATGACGATTGTGTATTGGGTTGAAATGTTGGAGTATGAAGTAGTGCGAGGTACGGAAGACTGAAGTATAGGAGAGGGAGGAAAAGAGTCATCTATTAACAACATGCATCATCCTCAGAATCCATCATGGTATGCAGTTCCTAAACTTCTATACCTTCTATGTTTGCCTGCCTCCATGTCAAAAGTCCATTCCTTTCTGCTGTTTCTGGTATGGCTGATGTGGAAGGTTTAAATACAATATACTTGTCTGTTTAGTCTCACACACTTTTCTATTGTATAATTCTCTTATGGGTACCCAAAACTTCTGGCAAATATGCCCTTAAACCTACATGCCCTTCCAAAATTGCAGAATTTCGAAATTCTGCAATCATTGCTGCACTGCCAATTGTAGTGAAAATATCATGCAAGTGCTCCACATTCAGTTCCCTGAGGACTTTTCTTTCAGGTTGCTTGATATTGTGTTCAGTTTTGATACTTATCCTTTCCTCTTGCAATTGCCTCAGCTCTTCATCTGTCAGTTCTTGGTCATGGGGTGTCAAAACCTCTGCAACACCGTCTTAATCAATTTCCACAAACCCAAATTCCTCATCCAAAGTCACCGCAGCCTTACTTATTGTTAATCTGAAACCTTTAAAATCATTCACTACTTCAGGACACAGTTTCTTCCAAATGCCATTTCCATTGAAGACTGTTAGTTGATCAAGAGCATCTTCAGAGTTAGCAATTGCCAATTATACACTGTGGCCTTTTGGGATCTCTCATAAAAGAACTTTAGAGTTGCCCTCTCTGTCAATGGGACTTATATTATAATGCATCCCATTTTTGACTATAATAAGTCTAACAGTAGCTACCAAGCTTTGGTCACAGGGTTCAAAGACTTGACAACTTGATACCAGTATAGCTTCCAAGCAAGAAGTTTGAGGTGTGACTCTTGCTTTGGCTATAGGATACCTCTTGCTACCAAACAAATGATGAACAATATTTTCCTTTTCGTCTTTTGCTGTGAAAGCGAAAATTTTCTTCAGATTAATTTTGATTATCGAAAACAAGAACTATGTTGGTCTGACAAAACAGCAAAGTGATGTGATGAGAACTTTCAAGAAGCAAGGCATCCCTATAATAAAACAAATATCCCAAATTTAAAACATCAGATTTGAATACTCTATTGATAGTGACATATGGATGACAAATAAGCATATAAAAATATGCTCAGCATCTTTAATCATTAGGTAGATACAAATTAAAAGTACTATAAGACACCACTACACACCAATTAGAGCACAAACATCAAAGAGAAAACACACCAACTGTCAGCAAAGATACAGAGCAACTGAAGCTGACATAACACTACTAGTAAGAATAAACATGAAAGGATCTACTTTGCACCTAGAAACTTTCTAAGTAAAAACAAAAGCAAGCAAACAAATAAAAACTAAAGGCAGTTCAAATGCCCATCAACAAGTTAATGGAGAAATAAATCATAATAATGTCAAATGATGAACTACTACTCAGCAATATTAAGGAACAGAGTATTGGTATATTTACCAGGATAAATGAATCAAAAAATTCTGAGTGAAATAATTTAGACAAGAGCAAATATTTTATGATTATGTAAAATTCTAGAAAATGCAACCTAATATATACTGACGCAAAGTGGATTAATGGTTATTAAGGGACAGGTGATGATGTGACTGAGAGGAACAGGGAAGAAGGGTTATAAAACAACCTAAGGACGAGCCTCCCCAGATGCACAGAGGTTGAAGCTGCCCGCAGCCTCTGCAGTGCCAGTTCCATCCCCGGGTGCTGGCGAGGGTCCCACATGGCACACAGACCTCTCCTGCCACACCCACTGCTCCCCTCAGGAGTGAACTTCGTCAGTCTGCCTGCTTTGCTCCCCATTCCGGCTCTGGTGAATTTGCTTACCCTCCTTCGCTTCTGACTGTACCCAGTGCTTGTATAAATAAATAAATAAATCTTTGGGGGGCAGCCTAAGGAATCTTGTTGGTGATCCATATTGTTGTGGTTATGCACATCACATAGGATTCATAGGTGGACATGTGAAAATTTATCAAATTTTATACTTTATGTGTAGTTTATTATGTCAATTATAATCAATAAAACTTTAAGAAAAGAAACTGTTGTAAGGTAAAGTTTCAAGTATGTGTAGATCAAATTGACAGGTCAATTTGACAGGTAATGGATGATGCAAGTCTTTCAACACAGAGTTCAAAGTTGCTGTCATTGGATTAGCATTACTATATTAAAATAGAAATGTTCTGGAATATGCTAGTGAGATTCAAGTATGGCAGATAACTACAGTTAGTCTCAGCAAGAACAGCTGAGGCCCTGAGGCTGTTAATACTAGGACTTCAAATTCTGGTGAAAAGCTTGAGTTAGTTTCACATCAGTGTTGTCATTATACAGCTTCAAAGAGCCTATACTCAATTCTTACCAACCCATTTTTCACTTCTTTTCAATTATTAAGCCTCCCATAAGAGGGATTTATTTTTATCATTCCTGAATTTATTTTTTTAATTCATGTTATTTAATTCATATAATTAGTATTTTTGAAAATTAATATTTTATTGTAACAGGTAATTGTTAATTCCAGATTCAATGAAAAATTACTTTTATATAACAAAATTCTCTTAAAGAAAAATTACAGAGGTTCTTTTGTTGTTTTCTTTTTTTTAAAACAAATGTTACTCTAGGCACTTATGCTGAGAAAGAACTTCACAAATAAGAAATGACATAAGAGTGTTTGGAAAAGTTATAGAGTGGCCAAACACTTTTAAAGTGATAAGGTCATAACCCCATTAAAAATTGATTCTTGTAAAGACAGTTGCTTTGAGAATATATGAGCACCTTTAGATGACAGAACTGCTGTCTTAAACATTTCCCTCTCATCTGTGTATAATAGAGATGTATTGATTGCTTCTTGCCATTTATATTTTTGATGACCTCTCTGCAACCAACAGGATGGCACAGTGTCATTTTCAACACTATTCATACCAACATCATTAAATCAGCTCACAAAACAGGCATGGCTCCTGGGAGAGCAAGCAGATAACTTCATTGGAAAAGACAAGGGCAATTCAGAGACAAGACTTCAATATGCTGAAAAGTCTGTTACAAAGACAACCAACAATAACTGTAAGAAATGTATGCTTTCCTGACTCGCCATTTTAGAACAGCGATCTCTGCATCTGGAGCCCACCTAGACTGTGTGGAACCAGGAAAGGGCTGTCCCCAGAGCCAGAGGTGACTGAAGGCCCCCACAAGCCAGGCCCCGCGTGGCAGAGAGTTGGAGCCCAGAGGGGGATCCAGAGATTTGGAGCCCAACAGGCAGGGCAATCTGTGGGACCTCAAGACCCACCTCTGTATTGAACAAATATAGAAGGAGGAGATTTTCTGGGACAGCAACCATTAACATATCCATAGTACCACTGCCCTACTGGACTTGTGGCATAACAGCATTGGACTCAATTGGACTACCAGTTTCCGAATCCCAGAAAGAGCACACCAAAGAAATGTCAGCCAGTACCAGCGACACAGTGTCCCAATGCATAGGACAAATTAGAAAACAAGCAGCAGGGAGAAGAAAAATTACAAGCAACCAAGCATGTCCCCAGGGAAAAGACACACCACAAAAAGACAATCAACCACCAGTCTGCAACAACAGTGACTTAGAGGAACTTAGGAGTCTTCCCTATAGAGAATTTAAAGTTGCCATGATTAAAAAACTGAAAGAAGTTGAAAATGATATGGGAAAAATAATCAATGACCAGAATAATAAAATTGAGAACCTAAGAGGGTAGTGAAGAAATGCAGGAGATCAAAGGATTAATGGAGGAACTAAAGAACTCTGGGAAAAGCAATGAAAGCAGAATAGATGAAATGGAAGAACGAATAAGTACTCTCGAAGACACAGAAATAAAAAGAACCAAAACAGAAAAGGAAAGAGAAGTACGAATGAAAAAAAAAAAATGAAGAAAGACTTTGGGAATATCTGACTCCATGAGGAAAGGAAATATAAGAGTTATAGGAATCCCAGAAGGAAAGGAGAGAGACCTAGGAACAGAGAAAATATTCAAGGAAATAATTGAAGAGAACTTCCCAAAAATGAAGAAGGAGCTGAAAATTGATATACAAGAAGCAAGAAGAACACCAAACTTCCATGATGAAAGGAAAAATACAGCAAGACACATAATAGTAAAGCTCCCAGGAATCCAAGACAAGGAAAAAATAATGAAGCTGACAAGAGGGAAGAAATAGATAACATACAAAGGAAAACCAATCGGGCTGACATCAGACTTCTCCAAAGAAACACTGTGGGCAAGGAGAGAGTGGAGGGACATAGTCAACAGACTCCAAGAAAACAGATGCCAAACAAGAATACTCTATCCCGGAAAGCTCTCCTTCCTCTATGAAGAAAGAATAAGGACCTTCCCAGACAAACGGAAACTCCGGAATTTCATTACGACTGAACCTTCACTCCAAAAAAATACTACAAGGAATCCTAAAGCCAGAACCAACAGAGGGATGAATAAGAATGAAACAAGACCAAAAAAAAATTTTTTTTAAGATTTTATTTATTTATTTATACAAGCACTGGGTATAGCCAGAAGCATGGGAGGGTGAAAGAATTCACCAGAGCCAGAGCAGGAAGCAGAACAGGCAGAAAGACCAAAGTACACAGCTGAGGGGAGCAGAGGGAGGCAGGAGAGGTCTGCGCACCATGTGGGACCCTCGCCCGGTGGCCAGGGATTGAACCGGCACTGCAGAGGCTGTGGGCAGCTTCACAACCAAGCACTCAACCGCTGCACCACCAGGGAGGCCCCCCAAAAAAAATTATTAAGAAAATAAATAAATAAAACCAGAGAAAAGACAAAATGGCAAATATAGATGCTAATATATCAATATTAACCCTAAATGTAAATGGACTAAACTCTTCAATAAAACGACACATAGTCGCAGGCTGAATTAAGAAACAAAACCCAACTTTTCTCTGTCTCCAGGAAACACATTTAACTACAAAAGATAAAAATAGACTGAAAGTAAAAGGATAGAAAACAATCCTAAAAGCAAATGGACCAAAAAAGAAGGCAGGAACAGCAATACTTATGTCAGATAAAACAGATTTCAAACTCAAAGAGGTAAAAAGATACCCCAACAGTCACTACATTATGATCAAGGGGACAATACTTCAAGAAGACATAACACTCATTAACATATACTCAACAAGTGAAGGAGCAACAAAATATGTCAGACAACTATTATCATCTCTGAAAACAGACATCAGAGAAAATACATATGTAGTATGAGACTACAACACACCGCTATCAACAATGGATAGATCAACAAGACAAAAAATAGGTAAGGACACTAAAGCTCTAAATAAGGATCTAGACCTCCTAGGCTTAACAGACATCTATAGAACACTATAAAAAAAAATCTGACTACACATTTTTCTCAAGTGCACATGGATCATTCTCCAGGATCGATCACATACTGGGACACAGGACAAACATCAACAGATACACCAAGATTGAGATCATACCAACCATCTTCTCTGAGAATGAAGGCATCAAACTAGAAATAAACCATAAAAAGAAGACAAAGAACCCTCCCACCTCATGGAGATTGAAACCCACACTACTGGAAGACCACCGGACTGATGAGGAGATCAAAGAAGAAATTAAAAAATTTTTGAATTGAATGACAAGGAGAAACCAATTTCCTAAATGTATGGGATGCAGCAAAAGCATCAATAAGAGGAAAATATATAGCAATACAGGCTCACATCAAGAAAAACAAGAAAGAATCAAAGAAACAACCTAATCACACATCTGAAAGAACTAAAAAGAACACAAGAAACCCTCAACCCAGTAGAAGAAAGGAAATAATAAAATCAAAGCAGAAATAAATTAAATAGAAACTAAAAAAAAACAATCCAAAATATTAATGAAACCAAAAGTTGGTTCTTGGAAAAAATAAATAAAATAGACAACCCCTATCCAGGCTCACAATGGAAAAATGGGAGAAAGCACAAATAAATAGGATCCAAATGAAAGAGGAGAAATCACAATAGACACAGTAGAAATCAAAAGAATAATCAGAAACTACTATGACAGTTATATGCAAACAAATTCAACAATCTAGAAGAGATGGACAAATTCCTACACTTTACAATTATCCAAAGCTAGATAAAGAAGTAATAGAACACCTAAACAAACCAATTACAAGCAGTGAAATTGAAATGGTAATCAAAACTCTCCCCAAAAACAAAAGCCCAGGACAGATGGATTTACAAATGAATTCTATGAAATATTCAGAAATGAACAAGTGCCTATCCTTCATAAACTCTTTCAAAAAAATTTTTTTTAAGATTTATTTATTTATAAAAGTACTAGGGTACATGCCAGAGGCACAGGAGGGTGAGAGAATCCACCAGAGACAGAGCAGGGAGCAGAATAGGCAGAAGGACCAAAATACACTGCTGAGGGGAGCAGTAGGCGAGACAGGAGAGGTCTGCTGTGCCACGTGGGAATCTTCCTGGCAGGCGGGGAATCAAATCCACAGTGCGGAGACAGCTTCACAGAGCTGCACTCAAAATGCTGCACCACCGGGGAAGTCCCCCTCTTTCAAAAAATTGAAAAAGGAAGGGATAATACCAAACATGTTCTATGACACCAACATTACACTAATATCAAACCAAACAAAGGACAAGGACAACACACAAAAAAGAAACTACAGGTCGATCTCTCTAATGAACACTGATGCAAAATCCTCAAAAATTTTTGCTAACAGAATCCAACAGTGTATCCATAAGATAAGTCACCACGACTGAGTAGGATTTATTCCAGTGACACCAGCATGGTTCAACACCTGAAAATCAATCAATGTAATCCAACACATCAACAACAAACATAAAAAACATATGATAATATCAATAGATGCTGAGAAATCTTCCAACAAAGTACAACACCTATTCATGAGACAGGCCCTTGAAATTCTCAGGATACAAGGAACATACCTCAACATCATAAAGGCCATATTGGACAAACCCTCAGCCAATATTATTCTCAATGGTGAAAAGTTAAAAGCATATCCATTAAGATCTGGAACAAGACAAAGATGTCAACTCTCCCCATTGTTTTTCAATATAATACTGGAAGTCCTAACCAGACAGAGAAAGACATACAAGGAATCCAAATAGGGAAGGAAGAAGTTAAACTATCACTATTCACAGATGGTATGATAATATACATAGAGAACCCCAAAAACTTCACAGAGAAACTAATCAAACTAATCGAACTTTTAGTGAAGTAGCAGGATACAAATCAACACACAAAAATCAGTAGCCTTCCTATCACAGACAATAAATCTGAAGAAGAAGAAATAAAAAAAAAATACCTTTTATTATTGAAACAAAAAAATCAAATAGAGCCTCTCTGGTGGCACAGCAGTTGAGCACTGGGTTGCAAAGCTGCCCACAGCCTCTGCAGTGCTGGTTCGATCCCCGGCCAACCAAGTGAGGGTCCCATAAGGCACGCAGACCTCTCCTGCGGCCAGCTGCTCCCCTCAGCAATGTATTTTGTCAGTCTGTCTGTTCTGCTCCCTGCTCTGGCTCTGGTGAATTCTCTCACCCTCCCACGCTTCTGACTGTACCCAGTGCTTGCATAAATAAATAAATAAATAAATATTTTTAAAAAATCAAATACTTGGGAATTAACCTAACAAAAGAGATAAAGGACCTATACAAGGAAAACTATAAAACACTGTTAAAAGAAATAGAAGAAGACAAAAAGAAATGGAAAGACATCGCCTGCTCATGGGTTGGAAGAATTAACATTATCAAAATGGCCATCCTACCAAAAGCAATTTACAGATTCAATGCTATTCCAATAAAATTTCAATGACATTCTTCAAAAAAATAGAACAAATATTGATGAAATTCATATGGAGCCACCAAAAGCCTTAAATAGCCAAAGCTCTCCTGGAAAAAAAAAAAAGAAGGGAATGGAGGTATCACACCCCCAGACTTCAAACTATACTACAGTGCCATAATAACCAAAACTGCATGGTACTGGAACAAGAACAGACACATGGACCAATGGAACCAAATAGAAATCCAGAAATAAACCCACAGATTTATGGTCAACTAATCTTTGACAAAGGGGCAAAGAATATGCAATGGAGCAAGAAGTTTGTTCATAAATAGTGCTGGGAAAACTGGGTCACTACATGCAAAAGAATGAAGCTTCACTAATACCTTGACTAATGAAGCTTGACTCAAAATGGATTAAGAACTAGACATAAGACCTGAAACCATAAAATATATAGAAAGAAATATAGGCAAAACACTACATGACATACACCTCAGTAACATCTTTAAAGATACATCACCCAAAGCAGTGATAGTGAAGGCACAGATAAACAGCTGGGACTACATCAAATTAAAGAGCTTCTGTACAGCAAAAGAGACAGTAACAAAACAAGAGACACCCCACCAATTGGGAGAACATTTTTGCACACAACACTAATGATAAAGGACTGATCACAAAAATCTACAAAGAGCTGATGAGACTCAACAAAAACAAAGTAAATAACCCAGTCAAAAAAATGGGCAGAAGAGCTAAAAAGAAACTTCTCCAAAGAGGAAATGCAAATGGCCAACAGGCCTATGAAAAAATGTTCAACATCACTTGTAATCAGGGAAATGCAAATCAAAACTACAATGAGATACTATCTTACACCAGTGAGAATGGCACATATTAAAAAAAAAAAACAAAAACAACCAGCAACAACAAATGTTGGCAAGGATGTGGAGAAAAAGGAACTCTCCTGCACTGCTGGTGGGAGTGCAAACTGGTCCAACCATATGGAAAGCTGTGTGGCGATTCCTCACCTGCTAAAGATGGAGCTTCCATGATCCAGCAATTCCATGCCTACGTATTTACCAAAGGACACAGAAACATTAATTCAAAAGGGCACTGCACCCCATGTTTATAACAGTACTATTTACAATAGCTAAGCTATGGAAACAACCCAATGCCCAAAAATAGATCACTGGATAAGAAGATGTGGTATATATACACAATGGAATATTACTCAGCAATCAAAAGATAAACTCATGCAATTTGCAGGAACATGAGTCCCCATATTGAACATAGATACTAGAACCACAATGTGAAGAACTTCAGAATATTTTGTTTTGTTCTTAACATCAATATGTCTTTCAAAAATGTAAGGCTTTTATTTCTCTATTCACCATTATTCCAACAACATAATTTTATTTTGACATTATTAAAGGTACAAAACCCAGAAGAGTGATAACACTGCTGCTTGATCCAGCACCAATTCTTAGGAGGCATTCCTTCTGTTAGTCAATACAATTAGAATTATTACTCATAGTTTTTCTAAAGACTTCAATTATCCCATAGATTCACCTACAAAAAAATGTTCATCATTTTACTGGCAGAGTCTATAAATGATTCAATCAATGTAACAAATAATTTGAGGTGATTGCAATAACAAACAATAATACACAAAGTTGAAAAACAAATTTCTTAAAGTATTCAGTGAAATAATTCAGAAGGAAAAAGAAAAATATCAGATGGTTTTATTTATAGGAAGAATATAAGGGAACCACATAAGGGATTAGGGAAAAATAATAACAATGAATAAAATTAAAAGGCAACTATAAATCAGAGACATTCTGCAGGGGAGGGAGAAGAGAGAGAGAGGGTTCAAACTTGGGAGGGAAGAGCACAGGGACTATGGTGATAGTACATGGGTGAAGTGGTGGTGGGAATTCTATGAAGACTATGCCTGACACCTGAAGGAGAAAGCAAACATTGTACAAAAAAACAATGATGTAAAATATAAATAAATTATATATATACACACATATAAAAGAAAAAAAGATGTGATACAATCCAACTCTAAGACATGTCATTTTGTCAGCTAATATACAAAGTTTGTATAGGTAAGAGAACACCACATACACTATCAAGAATAACAGTTTAGTTACATTTGGGTTTAACTTGAGGTAAGTCATATACTCTTTGAATAATGACAAGTTTAAATAATGACAAGAATATTTTTGTTCTAATATGATAATCAGAAATAAATTTTTATTCCATGAGTCTATGCTAGTTAATGCTTGGAAACTATCATGTAAATCACATTCCACTGAGGCTTTCAAGCCTCTGCACCACAGAGGGAATATGGAACACTGCTTTCTGAAAGTACCTAACATTGCAGAATAAACAAATCATTGAGATCCCTTCCCAGTCTAGGCATAAGTAAGTGATCTCTGAGGACTACTGAGATTTGGGAATAAATGACATCAATTGCTCCCTAAAGGATTCAAACCAGTACTAAACAAGTATTTCCTTAACAAACACTAAATTTCAACTTTGAAAACTTTATGTTAATTTACTAAGTGGCTGACCAGATAAAATAATGAGTTAATAAGAAATAATTGATAAACTTTGACTTCTATTCTTGTATTATCTAGCATTTGACAAAAGGCCATATTCCGTAAGCACAGCAACTTGAAATTCTCTGAGTCCTTTCCCTGGCAAGAGATTCACACCCCTGGCAAAAAAACTATGAAGGAAGGTATAGATGCAGCAGCACCAATTAGAAGATGTGAACTGAAAAAACTTTTCAAAACTATCAACAGTATTAATGACAATACTAATAAATTCAATAAATAATGATGGAGGGATTATTATTTTTAATTTTTCTGGAATGTATGTATTATTCCATTCTTTAACAATAATATTAGACACTATCATTGTCAATGTTGACCAAAAAGTCACTTTTTTTAAAAAGATTTATTTTATTTATTTATGTATACAAGAACTGGGAGTAGGCAAGAGGCGCAGGGGTGTGAGAGGATTCACCAGAGACAGAGTGGGAAGCAGAACAGGCAGATCTACTGAAATACACTAGTGAGGGGAGCAGCAGGTGAGACAGGAGAGGTCTGCTGTGCCATGTGGGTAGCTCCCTGGCCAGGGATGGAACTCATGCCACAGTGGCTGGAGACAGTTTAATAGTGCTGAGACTGTAACCCCTACTCCACCAGGGAGGACTGAAACATAGTCAGTTTTATACACAGATTTGTTGTTTTTGCCTTTTTAATTAAAATCCAATATTCTTATCTGAGAATCAAATAATCCAAGAATATTCTGATAGTCTTCAAAGGGCAATGATACCCTTTGACTTAATCAGTGAAGAAGGATATGCAAACAAAACGCTTGCTGACATTGTAAGAGGTAATTGAGAGAATTAAAATACATAATGTAAAATCTGACAAAACTTTATCATGGTGTTGAAACTCAATAATGATTTCCCTTAAGGTTGTAGGGTGAATAATAGGGTGATAGAATAGCACACATAAAAATTCTGGAAACTCTGGGCCTTATTTTTTTTTAAACAAACAAGAGCTGGGGTATAGGCCAGAGGTGTGGGGTGAAGGGGGATGAGAGGATTCACCAGAGACAGAGTGGGGAGCAGAACAGGCAGATGTACTAAAATACGCTGCTCGGGGGAGCAGTGGTGAGACAGGAAAGGTCTGCAGCACCATGTCGGTCAGTTTCCTGGCCGGGATCCTGCAGTGGCTGCTAAGAGCTTCACAGTGCTGAAATGTAACCCCGTGTGCCACCAGGGAGGCCCCATCTGGGTCATTTTTAATATTCAGTTTTGATCTGGTACATATTTCATTTATATTTTCAATTTACAAATTTTCATAGAATTACAAATAGAATTTATGCATTCTGTATAATGTGCTATACATCATTTTTTAAAGATTATGAAAGCTCTCAACATAGAGCTTAGCATAAAAATGTCTACTCATGCAAGTTAATAATATTAGTAATATCATTATCACTATTAAAATCTTTTTTATTTAGGGATACAATATTATTTTACAGGTAAAGAAATTAATAGCCAGGAGTTTAAGTAAATTACATCCACCTGACTTTCAGTCGACGGTAGAATCCTTTGCCACTATTCTACATGTAAAATACATTTGTGTTAAGTGACCTTTTGTCCATAGGCTACCTTAGATAAGTGTCCTCTAGGTATGTACTTGGTACCCCTTCATTAACTAATTGAGTCCCTGGAGCAGAACATCTTAGCTTGTTTTCTACTCTCTCTTCCCTATCAATGAGTTTCTGTTTTTTTTGAAATCTGTATTGTCCTCAGAAGCACCCATGTGAACACA